>NC_139988.1:11479014-11666514 GCF_964263955.1 Coregonus lavaretus
TTGTAATTTATCATTTATTGGTCTGAATGCTTTCATAAAGACAGTATTTTGAACTCTTGAAAGGGCTAAAAAGTCTCATTGGCTGACATGAAAACTGTAAATAAATGAATCCATTAAAACCAAGCTTTCGTTACAAGGGCACTTGAATTGTTTCATTTTAAGTGGTAAGATTACTTCTTCTCTTTGTGTCTGTAATGTCTCCCTGTGAAACTGAACGACTTCAACTAGAGATGTAATCATCATACCAAGTAAGTAATGACAATCATACAAAACATCAAAAAACTAAATTCTAACCACCTTCTAAACTCCATGGAATTCTAACCACCTTCTAAACTCCATGGAATTCTAACCACCTTCTAAACTCCATGGAATTCTAACCACCTTCTAACCCCCATGGGTATCTAACCACCTTCTAACCCCCATGGAATTCTAACGACCTTCTAACCCCCCATGGAATTCTAACCACCTTCTAACCCCCCATGGAATTCTAACCACTTTCTAAACTCCATGGAATTCTAACCACCTTTTAACCGCCATGGAATTCTAACCACTTTCTAAACTCCATGGAATTCTAACAACCTTTTAAACTCCATGGAATTCTAACCACCTAAACTCCATGGAATTCTAACCACCTTCTAACCCCCATGGAATTCTAACCACCTTCTAACCCCCCATGGAATTCTAACCACCTTCTAACCCCCCATGGAATTCTAACCACTTTCTAAACTCCATGGAATTCTAACCACCTTTTAACCGCCATGGAATTCTAACCACTTTCTAAACTCCATGGAATTCTAACAACCTTTTAAACTCCATGGAATTCTAACCACCTAAACTCCATGGAATTCTAACTACCTTCTAAACTCCATGGAATTCTAACCACCTTCTAACCTGCATGGAATTCTAACCACCCTCTAACCCCCATGGAATTCTAACCACCTTCTAACCCCCATGGAGTTCTAACCACTTTCTAACCCACATGGAATTCTAACCACCTTCTAAACTCCATGGAATTCTAACCACCTTCTAAACTCCATGGAGTTCTAACCACTTCCAAAATCTATGGAATTCTAACCACCTAAACTCAACGGAATTCTAACCCCCTAAACTACACGGAATTCTAACTCCCTAAACTCCACGGAATTCTAACCACCTTCTGAATTCCATGGAAATCTAACCACCTTCTAAATTCCATTGAATTTTAACCACCTTTTAAACTCCAATGGACGCACACGTACACGCACACACACAGAGACATGCACGCACGCACGCACACACACACACACACACACACACACCTGAGTGCCCTGCTTTCTCCATTCTCTGCCCTCTAACGTGGTGAACGTGTTACATTCCACACTCACACCTCATCATAAAGCTCCTTACAAACAACATATCCCTTCTCTCTCTGATGAGCTGCCAGGAGGAGATTCAAATGAGAATACAAAATGGAATCATAGCTCACTTCCTCACATCCTTGTTACCTCCCACAAGATGAGAGGGTGATACAATTTGAGTCTGGCCAAGGTGGTTTAACTGTAACTCCCTTCTACATGTAATGAGAATGAGGAATGCAGACGTCCTCTACATTATATAGAGTTTATTGTAGAGTGCTAATTACTGGAATGACTTAGGCAGCATCCCAAATGGCACCCTATTCCCTATATACTGCACTACATAAGGGATAGAGTGCCATTTAGGATGCAGGCCTAGACATTTGTGATGCTTGTATGTGAGGGGTCGTGAGATGGAAATCAAGATAATTCCTTCCCTTAATTGACTTCTCTCTTTACTACATCAGTATGTGGCCCACAACTAACTTTCTATGCCCTTGTTAATTGCAACCCAGGACCCCAGGAGGGAGAGAGACTGCCAAATAATAAATAACATTTAGCAGATGCTTTTATCCAAAGCGACTTAGTCATGTGTGCATACGTTTAAGTATGTGGGTGGTCCTGGGAATCGAACCCACTACCTTAGCATTACAAGCACCATGTGCTACCAACTGAGCTACAAAGGACTATTTTGGATAGTAGTGCATTATAAAGGCGATAAGATGCCATTTGGGATGCACATGTCTAGTTACATAGACACTGAAACAACTATCATTTAATGGGGGAAAAATGTCACTTTCCCTTTTGCTGAACCCTAATGCTGCTGTCTGTAACTGTGTTGGTTGAACATCGCCCCCAACCCAGCACCCTGTCACTGACAATTTATTGTGTTGGTTGAACATCACCCCCAACCCAGCACACTGTCACTGGCACCTCATTGTGTTGGTTGAACATCGCCCCCAACCCAGCACCCTGTCACTGACACCTCATTGTGTTGGTTGAACATCGCCCCCAACCCAGCACCCTGTCACTGACACCTCATTTCGATGTTCAGATAGGGCCCTGCACCTCGGCCATTGCAATCTGACACAACTAATGTAGACCTGGTCTTTAATGACACCCAGATATATACTACCCAGCCAGGACATAGGAATAATAATAATAATGGAGAAGCATCTATCAAAGAGGGCCTGTTCATACATTGTGCAATAAACCGTATCTCTGCCTGACACAGGCAGTCAGGGACTGAGTCAGCCTGTCATGGAAAGGGAGAAGGAAAGGGAGTTTTCTGCATCCCAAAAGGCACCCTATTCCATATGTAGTGCACTACTTTTGACCAGAGCCCTATAGTGCACTACATAGGAATAGGGTGCCATTTGGAACGCAGACGGAACCTGTGTGCTGTGTGCTGTGGAGGCGCTGCTGCCTGCCTGCCATCACAGCCCTGGTTAGCAGTGCATAAATATGCTGTTTAATGACATTTTAATAAGGTAAAGCTGACAGCTCAGGCTAGGGCTCCAACACAAACACCCAGTTGTTTCAGAAAGACCTCGTCTTCAAAACATAGGAATAATACATGTGTTTGTACTGTAGAATGGTGGTGGAGTTAAGAAAAACGATATTGTTTCTTTTTTGAATATGTATGCCCCCTCCAGTGTTCACACACTCACACACACCCTCTCCGAACTGTCAGCCACAGACTGCCCCCCTAAATATTTTCCAAATGGCGTTAACTGGGTTCAGCTGCGAAGCTGTTTTGGATCTCATCTCTACTTTCTGTTTTATTTAGAGAGAGGACTTCTTGTTGATGTCTGTTTCTGTTCTTGTTTTGCTGACTGTTCTCACCAGCCAGCAGCCAGCAGCCAAGAGCTACCAGCCAGCAGCCGCAGCCACCAGCCGCCAGCCAAGAGCTGCCAGCCAGCAGTCACCAGCCACAAGACACCAGTCACCAGCCAGCCACAAGTCACCAGCCACCAGCAGTCGCCAGCCACCATTTTTACATTTTAGTCATTTAGCAGACACTCTTATCCAGAGCGACTTACAGGAGCAATTAGGGTTAAGTGCCTTGCTTAAGGGCACATCGACCGATTTTTCACCTAGTCGGCTCGGGGATTAGAACCAGCGACCTTTCGGTTACTGGCACAATGCTCTTACCCACTAAGCTACCTGCCGCCCCAGTCACCAGCCACCAGCCACTAGCCACCTCTCAAAGTCCCCATTGTACTCTAGAATGGCAGGATGATGTCATTGGCTCCGGAACACCTGGGAAATCCTTGAGCTTATGATGTCAGAGTCTGTTTGAAGGAGGCTTTTCATTGGATGTATCCCAAATGGCATCCTATTCCCTATATAGTGCACTACTTTTGACCAGAGCCCAATGGACCCTATGTACTATATAGGGAATAGGGTGCCATTTGGGGGACACACATAGGCTGCTTGGTGGGGAGCCTGGTAGAGGACCTGTTTGTTAGCTGTGATTAATGGTGGCACTGGCTGGGCATACTCTATTGTATAGGTACTAGTGTTAGGTTACATCCCAAATGGCACCCTATTCCCAAAATAGTGCACTACTTTTGACCAAAGCTCATAGGATTTTTGGTCAAAATTTGTGCGCTATGTAAGAAATAGGATGCCATTTTTGGCTAAGCCTTAGAGAGAGCAACAGTGGGAGCTGGATGGTTTGCCAGCTCTATTTAAAATCACTGTAGTAGTTGTTATCCACCCAATGGTTGAGTTAATGGAACCTTGTGTCACTACAGTAGTGAGTCTGAAATTAAATATCTAGCTGCCACTTCTTGGTGTTGTAGACATTGATCTATTCCAAAGTGGCAAACTCAAACTCAATCAGTAACACACCTCAGTAACACACCAGTTATGACCATACAATTAAACTGATCATTAGATTATCTATTCCACTGTGTCTACTCTGCAAATCTGTGTTTCCATTCCATTGTGTCAAATATAATGGCTGCTGTCACTGGCTTGGAGGCAGACAGACGAGAAGCACTATGGCTCCAGTGGGGCTGGAAAAACATCACATTCACTACGCACACAGAGCCCCTTCTAACTTACAACAGCATAACACAGCCACAATTCCTCACCAAAACACCCATTGATAGTTACTGTAGTTATCTCTATTTGAGCTCTCCAGAGCCACTGCATCAATAAGGATTTGAATGGGTATTAGGAATATGTTTGTCTGGGTCCCCTGTACCTTCAGAAATCATGTAAGCTCCACGTCACAGACTGAGCCTCAGAGACTGAGCCTCACAGACTGAGCCTCACAGGCTGAGCCTCACAGGCTGAGCCTCACAGGCTGAGCCTCACAGGCTGAGCCTCACAGACTGAGTCTTACAAACTGAGCTGCATAGACTGAGCCTCACATGTGTCCCAAATGGCACCCTATTCCCCATAGGTCTCTGGTCAAACGTAGTGCATTATATAGGGAATAGGGTGCCATTTGGGACACAACCATGTTGAATTGGTTGTACAGTATAGGACAGCCTGAGCACTAGCAGCACATGAGCTTCTTCAGAAATAAAGAGGAGTAAAGAGCGTCACCCATCAGAGAATTATAGCTAATGAGAGAAGATCCCTCTGACTTAAACCTGTGGCTCACAGTCACTGTGCTCTGCTCTGCATTCTCTACATTAGAGAGATCAGCCTGTTGGCCTGTTGGTGTCATGGTCTGTGTCCCAAATGGCACCCTATTCCCCATAGGGCTCTGATCAAAAGTAGTGCACTATATAGGGAATATGGGTGCCATTTGGGACACAACCATGTTGAATTGGCTGTACAGTATAGTGTCCTCCCTTCATAGTGACAGAAAAAAGCTTGGACTCAGACTTGACAGAATGTCGATTGGAGAGATGTTCTTCAGCATGGCATTTCACAGTGCCATGTTGTCAGCCAGCTTTGGCTGATACTAACATTACACAGCAGTAGTGGCTCCAACGATGACCTATAACCAGATAGACATTCATAACTAAAATACTGTGATCACACCGGTCTATATAAAAATAGAAAATAATTGGTAGACCAGAGCTGTGTTCGAATAGCCATACTAATATACTGTATTTTACATACTTAATGAGTATATACTACATACTATATACTATTAGTTCATTTTAGAATCTTGTAAACGGACGGTATCCTTTCAGTTGAGCGTACTAGCGCTTCGCCTGTCTACCGGAAGTTGATGCTGTTGCTATGCAACCTCTTGCTAGCTTGTTAGCATAACAAATTACTAGCTAGACATGTTAGAACTTCGGGTGTGTTCGTAAATTCAATCTGGAGTGGGCTCTGGGCGTTCGTAAATTCAGAGATTTGTTTGGCATATTAACTATATCCATACTATGACCAATAAGCATACTACATAATTTACGTCACAAATAGTATGGTTAGTGTGGTTAGTCTGATTATTCGAACACAGCTCAGGGCTGTTCAATGTCTGTCCTGGAGGGCCAAAACACTTCTTGTTTTTGTTCCTACCTAGTAGTTAATTGCACTCACCTGGTGTCCCAGGTCTGAATCAAACCCTGGTTAGAAGGATAGGATGAAACCCAGAAGTGTTTTGGCCCTCCAGGACTGACATTGAGCAGCCCTGGGTTAGACCTATACCTGAAATCTCTCATGGTACTGCTCCTCCTCTGTGTGTCTGTAATAGTAACAGTAACTCTTCCTGGTTTGTAAATGTGTGATTTCCATATCTCGTAGATGACAGTCAGTCCCCTGGTAAGCCTTGACTAGATGGGATGAATCCAAGCCAGGCCTCCAGTCCACACATCCCCATACACAGCTGTCACCTTTCCTCCAATGAATGTCCTGTCCTGTCTCTGGAGGTGACCCTCATTGCACAGAGGGCTTTGATCCACAAAGAGAGTACAATCATGTCTTTAGAAGGTTCAGTTTAGATGATTAGGACCATCAGGGATGTTGTGTGTTACTGTGAATAGCTGGGACTACCTTACAACAGTAGAAACATTACACCAAAAAGGAAAACAAAAACACACTTCCTGTAATACTTGGCTACATAATACATAATAATCATACACATCATCTCTACATATAAGTCATGTATCCGGCGGGTGGCAAGGTGTCAAATCAAAACCAATCTGTGAGGAAAATTCCTCCGAAGACGAGCCATGATATGAAATGTCTAATAAAATATAACAACAGTAATGGTAGACTGCAAGGGTTGCCATGGGTACACACTGCTTCATCATTGTTTCTGGTTGGTTGTGACCCATAGCCTGGTTAAACCAGACTGAACGCTGTGCTCATATGGTCTGGTTTAACCCACAGCAGCATTCAGTCGGGTTAAACCAGGCTACACGACCCAGGCAGCCTCACATTAAAACACACATGTGACAGCTGACTGCTGCTACAGGC
Source organism: Coregonus lavaretus (assembly GCF_964263955.1). Classification (NCBI taxonomy): domain Eukaryota; kingdom Metazoa; phylum Chordata; class Actinopteri; order Salmoniformes; family Salmonidae; genus Coregonus; species Coregonus lavaretus. The sequence continues at coordinate 11,485,740 of NC_139988.1, forward strand.
AAATCAAACCCAGATCATTAAAGGGGACTGGGATAACAGGGACTAATGGAGGAGGGCGTGGTGTCAGATGTGAAACCATGAATTACCCCAGTGCATTGTGGGGTAAACTCTGGCATTCTGAAGCCCTCAATGTCCATTAAAAGGGTCTTAAGTGTGGCTGTGTGCAGTAAATACATGTGAGCTAATGACAATGTATACACTGCATTTATGTGTGTGCTGTAAGGACATCACCGTGATTTAACGCTGTCTTTCAAGTACACGTTTCCATTGTGACCTCTGTCCCAAACTTGTATTGCTTTTCTGAACTACTTTGAGCACTTATCGAGCCCTGTTGATAACAGGCATATAGTACATCAGTACACAGCCGGTCCAGCTATAAGTGTAGTGATATGGCTGCCCTCTAGAGATGTCAGCTCTCCCTAAACAAACGTGAAAGCTTTCCATGAAGACTGCTGCTTCGTGTCACGTACAGCTCCCACTCATCACTGTCTATAAGCCTACAGTCTTCTCTTCTGTTCTCTCCTCTCCCCACTCTCCTCTCCTCTCCCCACTCTCCTCTCCCACTCTCCTCTCCCCCTCTCATCTCCCACTCTCCTCTCCCACTCTCCTCTCCCCACTCTCCTCCTCTCCTCTCCTCTCCCACTCTCCTCTTCCCCTCTCCTCTTCCCCTCTCCTCTTCCCCTCTCCTCTCCTCTTCATCCCCCTCTCGTCTCGTCTCGTCTCCTTGCAATACTGTAACAAAGGTAAGCAACAAAGGTAAACTGGTCCACCTCCCATCTGTTCACAAATGGCCTCCTGTTCCCATATAGTGCACTTATTTTCACCAAAGCCCCATGGGCCCTGGTCAAAAGTAGTACACCATAAAGGGGATATGGTACTATTTGGGACGCAAACAAAATCTTTGATCAACATGAAGCATATTACTTGCCAGCTTTGTGGGTCCAGAGCCAGCTAATCTCTGACATACTAAATGAGTAACGGCTTTACTAACCTTTGATCTGTTGAGTTAGGACACGCACCAGGCCAATTACACCCCTGGTTTATGAGAGGGCAACAAGGGGCTCATTGAGACACAGAAGGATTTGGGCTTTTTTTTACAATGTGAGGGTCGTTTCGGTAGACTATCAGCACGGCCGAAACATAAGGGAGTTGTGGGATTAAAATGCTGAAGGAAAATTGGGGTTGTGTTCATGAATGTATAAAAGCATGTATAGGGCTTGGCTGCCCACCATAGTTTAACACTAAACTCTGGCCCTGAAGGACCTTAAAAATACACCACCGCCGCCACCATCACCACCCTCACCACCACCTTCACCACCACCATCACCACCCTCACCATCACCACCAACACCCTCACCACCATCATCACCACCGCCACTACCACCACCATCACCACCACCGCCACCTCCACCACCACCACCACCAATACCATCACCACCATCACCACCGCCACCATCACCATCACCATCACTTACACCACCACCACCACCACCACCATCACCGCCACCACCACCATCACCACCAGGAGGGTGGTTGGCGTGTAGATAAATGTTTACTAGGGACTCAGTCAGTCAGTCAGTCAGAAAACAAGACTGTAATAGGAAACCTCTCCAACCCTCGGTTCAAACATTTAAATTAGATAAAAAAAGCCACAGAAGATCCAAAGCACCAATTTAGTTTCTAAAACTCAATCCGCCAGCAGAAGGGTTTGCATAGCTAATTAGAGAAAGTGCTACTCTTTCTCTCTCCTCCTCTCCTTGTCCTCCACTGCCTCTTCCTTTTCTGCGGGAACTCGGCTTTGTTGTGACAGCAAAGGAAGGTTGAGACATTCGCAAAGACCTTCCGAACTAATCTTATCTGGCTAAATGAAACACCATGTTTCCAATCTAAATTATTATTGCAACAGATCTTTCTCTGTCAATGTCAGTTTATACTTTCCTGGTGTCATGTTATTGTATGTGTAAAGACGTTAGTGTGGGTCTACTTTTGTAGCAGAGCATGCTCTCCCTCCCTGTCCTCACCTTCTCCCTACCTCTCCTCACCCTATCCGTATTCATCCTCTCCCTCCATCTCCTCAGACTCTCCGTCTCCATCCTCACCCTCTCCCTCCCTCAACTCACCCTCTCCTCACCCTCTCCTCACCCTCTCCTTCCCCTCCTCACCCACTCCCTCCCTCTCCTCACCCTCTCCCTCCCTCTCCTCACCCTCTCCCTCCCTCTCCTCACCCTCTCCTTCCCCCTCCTCACCCTCTCCCTCCCTCTCTTCACCCTCTCCTTCCCTCTCCTCAAACTATCCCTCCCTCTAAGTCTCCCTCCTTACCCCCTCCCTCCTCACTGTCTCCCTCCTCACCCTCCCTCTTCTCACCCTCACCCTCCCTCTCCTCACCCTCTCCCTCCCTTTCAGTCTCCCTCCCTTTCAGTCTCCCTCTTCTCACCCTCACCCTCCCTCTCCTCACCCTCTCCTTCCTTCTCCTCACCCACTCCCTCTCACTCCTCACCCGCTCCTCACCCCCTCCCTCCCTTTTCCTCACCCACTCCCTCCCTCTCCTCACCCACTCGCTCCCTCTCCTCACCCACTCCCTCCCTCCCTCTCCTCACCCTCTCCTTCCCTCTCTTCACCCTCTCCCTCCCTCTCTTCACCCTCTCCCTCCCTCTCCTCACCCTCTCCCTCCCTCTCCTTAACCTCTCCCTCCCTTCCTCTCCTCACCCTCTCTGTCTCCCTCTCAGTCTTTTACATCACATCAGAACCATGCAGCAGCTCCCTCCTGTCAAGCGAGCAGATCCCTGATCCGGAGCCGCTCTGAAAGAAATCCCAGTCTGTTTTAATCAGAGTGAAAGAGAGCAGGCCTATAAACGATGGGGGAAACTTAGTTCAACTTCCCCTTCTCTCCCTTTTTTACTCTCTCCCTCTCTACCTCTTAAGTCTCTCTTTCTTGCTCTCCCTCTGAGTCTCACTCGCTCTCGCTTTCCCTTCCTCCATGTCTGTATCTCTCTCTAACTCTCCCTTTTCTCTATCTCTCTCTCTTTTTCAGTGTCCTTGACTGTGGGACGGACTCCTCCTGTAAACAAGCCAGGAATCACATTCCTGAATCAACTCTGGATTTGATTTTACAACCCAATTAAAGTGTGGCTGTAAATCAGTTGGGCTGCGCTGCTTAGTGTTCCATTTAGATTCTCCTCTCTCTTTTTCCCTCCTGTTTTCACCTTGAGCAGAATTTAGTAACACCTCCACCCCCCCACCCCGGGCCAAAAACTGAACAGGTCCCTTTAAAACCAACAAGGCAGAGAATGGGAGGTGATTACTGGCCACCCCGGGTGTCTCCTCTCCTCCCAGCTTGCCACATGCACACTGTGGTGATAGTCCACCACAGATCAACTCAGTAGATACCTGTCAACAAAAAGGAGTCTTTTGATTCATAAGTAAAATCAATAGAGGAATATTCTTCCACTCCGCCATATGTCACGCAGAGTAGCGGAGGTGGCGACCGCTCAGCAACGGGAGGATTGTTTTTCATACCCATCGTACGTCCCAGACAGTAATTGTATAAGCTAATCAATCAAAAGGGATGTGCACGATTGTCATTTTTCATTAAAGAGACAATATGTTACTGGGGCCTGTCAAACTACTTTTGTCCCGGGTCCTTAGGGTAAAAAATAATACACTATGTAGGGAAACGGGTGCCATTTGGGATGCAACCTTGACTCTGTCACTAAGCAGAGTTCCAGGCCTATTTCCCTCTTTGAAATTAGAGGAAAGCCTGACACAACGAAGTGACTGGAAAGCATTCAGTTTATTGTAATGTTCAGGCAGAAGTCGGATATCAATTGAAGGATGTTGGACAACTTTTTAAATGGCAGTAGACAGACTTCTGACTTGAAAACTCAACTCAACAGAGATGCAACAATTATAGACTGACAGTGAAATTCATATTTGTTTTTGATGGGCAACATACAGTTGGTAGTTAATGTCGTAGCACACACACACACACACACACACACACACATACACACCAGTTTGATGTACATACAGTTTCTGGAACTCTGTTATTAGTGATTCATATGGCAGGCACCTTACAAAGACTGGATGACACATATCATTTGGCCCATGTAGACTTGTCAGAGAAATTAGGTTCCATGTTGTTGCAGTGGCCTCACAAAGGCTCCATTATAGCAGGACTATGTCGTTCATCCTCCGGGCTGCTAAAACTGAAGGCTTCCAGCTCTCTCTCTCTCACACACAACACACACACACACACAACACACACACACACTGTATTTCAGGAATTATTGTCTTAATGTTGGAGCCGTCATCGACAGAGGGATGAGACTTCCAACTCAACTCTGAATGCCAAACAACTGCCAAGGCACCTATAAAGGACACTTCCTTCAAAACCAATGGGTGAATTTGTGCTGTATCCATGTTATTGCTTTGGTTTGAATAGTGAGCGTTGCATGAATAAAATTAGAAATGGCAATTAGCAAAATGTAGAATGACAAGGTCTGTAATGCATCAGAATTCCGGCACCCCTCCATAGCAAATGAGCAATTAACCTAGAATTTGAATTGATGTGGTTCTTTCGCTTTTGGTAGGTGTCACGTGTTAGATTGGAATGACTCGCTGTTAGGTCAATTAAAGAGTTTCAGTTTTATAAAGGAGGCCCCTCCACCCACCACGCTCTATTGGAGGACAACCTCGCAGGTCAGGGGTTACAAGGGGAGCGAAACTAGATAGATATTTCAACAATGTGTGGCTTTGTCCCTTCTACGCGAGACTGATTTCTTATGAACCTCAAGTCAAAGTAAGCCAACTTCTTGATGGATGACTGAAATGATGGATAACCGTTGGATTCAAATACAATTTCAACTAGACTGATAGGCCTAGGCCTACTCCCCTGGGTTAATCTAGAGTCTATCCTAGGCCTACTCCCCTGGGTTAATCTAGAGTCTATCCTAGGCCTACTCCCCTGGGTTAATCTAGAGTCTATCCTAGGCCTACTCCCCTGGGTTAATCTAGAGTCTATCCTAGGCCTACTCCCCTGGGTTAATCTAGAGTCTATCCTAGGCCTACTCCCCTGGGTTAATCTAGAGTCTATCCTAGGGCTACTCCCCTGGGTTAATCTAGAGTCTATCCTAGGCCTACTCCCCTGGGTTAATCTAGAGTCTATCCTAGGCCTACTCCCCTGGGTTAATCTAGAGTCTATCCTAGGGCTACTCCCCTGGGTTAATCTAGAGTCTATCCTAGGCCTACTCCCCTGGGTTAATCTAGAGTCTATCCTAGGGCTACTCCCCTGGGTTAATCTAGAGTCTATCCTAGGCCTACTCCCCTGGGTTAATCTAGAGTCTATCCTAGGCCTACTCCCCTGGGTTAATCTAGAGTCTATCCTAGGCCTACTCCCCTGGGTTAATCTAGAGTCTATCCTAGGGCTACTCCCCTGGGTTAATCTAGAGTCTATCCTAGGCCTACTCCCCTGGGTTAATCTAGAGTCTATCCTAGGGCTACTCCCCTGGGTTAATCTAATATTTCTGTAGAGCAGCGTGTCATCCGAGCAGAGTCCCACCTGTGCATATAGATACAGGGAGGGCTCACTGAACAATATTAGATACATATAGATATAAGGAGCGCTCACTGAACAATGTTAGATACATAGAGATATAGGGAGTGCTCGCTGAATAGTGTTAGATACATATAGATATAGGTAGCGCTCACTGAACAGTGTTAGATACATATTGTTATAGGGAGCGCTCTCTGAACAGTGTTAGATACATATAGATATATGTGTGAAGGAGACCACTGGTTAGTTCACCATGGAATTATGGAAGGTGTGAAGGAGATCACTGGTTAATTCACCATGGGATTATAGAAGGTGTGAAGGAGACCACTTGTTAGATTCACCATAGGATTATAGAAGGTGTGAAGGAGACCACTGGTTAGTTCACCATGGGATTATAGAAGGTGTGAAGTTGTGAGATGCTCTGGATTTGAGGGATTTACTTGATTTAATTCTCAATGATATAAAAGATCTGAGGGGTGAATGTAAGAATGTATAAGACTTTAAAGAGAGTAAACTGCTGCCTAAGGGAAACCAACTAACTAACTTCTTGTTCCATCTCTATTTAGTCATAACTAAGTAATATATTATGACTCCGTAGTCAGTGGATATCTGATCATGGAAATATGTTTTAAATATATACTGTATATTTGCAATCTTTAATTTAAGTCGTATAACTATTTTGACTTGTCAAAAGGAACACACAATCCATGTCCTCTTTGCGGCAAAATGAAAATATTATTTGGATTCTGTTTTTCACGGCTGAAATGGTTCCATTCTTCTATTCTTAAATTGTTTTACAACAGATGACACAGCACATAGCAGGAATCACAGTTCATTCCTAAACTTTCATGGAAGACCTCCAATGAAGAATTAGGTACACATTTTAAAAGATCTAAAACTCACATTCAAAGGCTTTTGCTGTCTGTAATTATTTTTTGATCAAGTAGGAAATTCTTACCGTTTCAAGGTCTCACCACAGAATCCTGGCTGTCCCACAACACAGAGAGGTCATTTTCTGCTGAAAAAATAAGAAGAATTCAAGAATGCTTGGTAATAAAGAGAGACTGATGTGAAGACTTTCCAAAAACAAAACGTGTTACAATGTCAGCAGAATAGTCTTTGCCGTGCCGCAGTAAAAAGATGGGAATCACATTCTAAATATTATGCTAGGGCAGCTCTGTGACATTCTTTAGAAATAGCAGCTAAATGGTGTCATGAAAACAATGTTCTTATGTGGGATTATGTTCACTCACTACAAATCCACAACGCTAATCCTGGCACTAGATAGTACCATCTGCACTAGTGAGAATTCCACATCAACCATTATTCATTTTTTGTTGCCATTACATTTTGTTGCCATCAAATGGTAGGGACGGAGGTCCTCAATCTACCCCCTACCCAGCCCTGGGCACCCTGTCAACCTCCTGGGTAACCAGGACAGGAACACTTAACACCTCACCCTAGTAGTAGACAAAACAGGAGAGAAACAAGGACACGTGACAACCTCTCCACCCTCGCGCTCTTCAGTCCATCTCTATCTCTCTCTCTCTATCTGTTCTGCTCTTCAAACAGCACAAATGATGATAAATGTGTTTCATTTAAATTAATATGTATCACCTAGATTAGAAACAGGGTGTTACGATTTTGTCCATGAGCAGGGGTTTGGAGGGGAGGAGTGTCTGTAATAATAACAGTGTTGCTTACGTCCCTCTCCTCGCCTCAACCTGGGCTCGAACCAGGGACCCTCTGAACACATCGACAACAGTCACCCTCCAAGCATCGTTACCTATCGCTCCACAAAAGCCATGGCCTCTTGCAGAGCAAGGGAAACAACTATTTCAAGGTCTAAGAGCGAGTGACGTCACCGATTGAAATGCTACTAGCGCGCACCGATAACTAGCTAGCCATTTCACACCGGTTACTTGTGTATACAGTGAGTGTGTGTCTGGACTAGAGCTGTATGAAGCAGACAATTGGTGCTGAAGGAGGCTGTGTGATTCACTCTGGTCCTTATTTGTATACATATGACAACCATCTGTACTAAAAAAACCTACAATGTCTTTATTAGGCTCAGCGCCACATGGCATCTCCCTCCCAGCCAGGGACGTTACAGCAGATATGTAGCAACATAGAAACTGCTACCGTAGCCTACCGGCGGCATTGCGTTACCTTACGCTGATGTCATCGCCATCTAGTGAGAGAAGCTGTGCTGGGCTAGGCTGTGCTAGGCTGTGCTAAGCTGGGCTGTTTTAGGCTGGGCTGGGCTGTGCTGGGATGTGCTAGACTATGCTGGGCTGTGCTGGGCTAGGCTTGGCTGTGCTAGGCTGGGCTGTGCCGTGCTAGGCTAGGCTGAGCTGGGCTGTCCTAGGCTGTGCTGGGCTGGGCTGTGCTGGGCTGTGCTAGGCTTTGCTGGGCTGTGCTAGGCTAGGCTGGGCTGTGCTGGGCTGTGCTGGGCTAGGCTGGGCTGTGCTAGGCTGTGCTGGGCTGGGCTGTGCTAGGCTGGGCTGTGCTATGCTGGGCTTTGCTAGGCTGTGCTAGGCTTTGCTACTCTGGCTGGTCTGTGCCACGGCTGTGCTAGGCTGTGCTGTGCTGTGCTGGGCTGGGCTGTGCTAGGCTGTGCTGTGCTGTGCTAGGCTGGGCTGGGCTGGGCTGGGCTGTGCTAGGCTAGGCTGTGCTAGGCTTGGATGTGCTAGGCTGTGCTAGGCTGGGCTGGGCTAGGTTGTGCTAGGCTGGTTTGGGCTGGGCTGTGCTAGGCTGGGCTGGGCTGGGCTAGGCTGTGCAAGGCTGGGCTGGGCTGGGGTGGGCTAGGCTGGGCTAGGCTGTGCAAGGCTGGGCTGGGCAGGGCTAAGCTGGGCTAGGCTGGGCACCTCCTATAGATGTCATAGGGCAACATGGGGCTCCTTACCAGTTCCACTGACATCATACACAGAAACAGAGGCTCATACATGGTCAGGCTTGACAGGGTGGAGGATTACAGGAGAAGGTTTGACAGGGTGAAGGGAGGATTTCAGGAAAATGATTGACAGTGTGAAGGGAGGATTTCAGGAGAAGGATTGACAGGTTGAAGGGAGGATTTCAGGAAAATGATTGACAGGATGAAGGGAGGATTTCAGGAAAATGATTGACAGGATGAAGGGAGGATTTCAGGAAAATGATTGACAGTGTGAAGGGAGGATTTCAGGAGAAGGATTGACAGGTTGAAGGGAGGATTTCAGGAAAATGATTGACAGAATGAAGGGAGGATTTCAGGAAAATGATTGACAGGATGAAGGGAGGATTTCAGGAAAATGATTGACAGTGTGAAGGGAGGATTTCAGGAGAAGGAATGACAGGGTGAAGGGAGGATTTCAGGAGAAGGATTGACAGGGTGAAGGGAGGATTTCAGGACATGGATTGACAGGCTGAAGGGAGGATTTCAGGAAAATGATTGACAGGGTGAACGGAGGATTTCAGGAGAAAGATAGACAGGGTGGATGATTTCAGGAGAAGTAACACACACATACACCTGTATAGCCAGTCGTGTAAAGTACTTAAGTAAAAATGCTTTAAACTACTACTTAAGTAGTTTTTGGGGTATCTGTACTTTGCTATTTATATTTTTGGCTACTTTTACTTCACTACATTCCTAAAGAAAATAATGTACTTTTGAATCCATACATTTTGACACCCAAAAGTACTCGTTACATTTTGAATGCTTAGCAGGACAGGAAAATGGTCAAATTCACGCACTTATCAAGAGAACATCCCTGGTCATCTCTACTGCCTCTGATCTAGCGAACTCACTAATGCTTGTAAATTATGTCAGAATGTTGGAGTGTGCCCCTGGCTATCTTTAAATTCAAAACATAAGAAAATGGTGCCGTCTGGTTTGCTTAATATGAAGAATTTGAGTCATTTTCTATTAAGGTATCTTTACTTTTACTCAGGTATGACAATTGGGTACTTTTTCCACCACTGGGTATAGCACATACTCTAACAGCACACTCAAACTGAAATGAAATCTAGTGCTACAATGTTGGCCACTGACAAGCTCCTGTACTGCAGTTTCCACTACAGACCACCTTTGATAATATGCCACCTGTTAACTCAGAAGTAATCCACTAAGTGGCTGACTGTCAAGCCCAGCACCACTGGAGTTCTCCTCAGACACCTGAAACAATCACCAACCTGTGAAAATAGACTTAATAAGAAATAAACAGATTCATTCCACTCAGGAGGAAATTGATGTGAAATTACCCATAATGGGGTTTTAGAAAACTCCAGGCGGGATGCCTTAAGTGCAATGACAGTTTGATGCATGGGGATGCATCAAAATTACTATGTTATTTTAAAAATGTCTCCCCCAAAGCGATATACTATTTTGTGCTTGACAGGGGCCTGGGAAAGGCACTGAGGGGGATGTACTCAGTCAATAAGGAGTAGACTGGTGGGCTCAGGGGGGGCAGCTGCCCAGTTTTACATAGGATGTGTCCCAAACGGCACCCAATTCCCTATGTAGTGCACTTCTTTTGACCTTGGCCCATGATGTCAGGAATAGGGTTACATTTGTGATGCAAACATAGTCCAGTCGTACATACTAAATGTTAGGGAAGAACTGGCCATAGTACAAACACAGTTATTTGCTGGTCCCCAGTAGAGAAGATAATGAAGACCAGGGTTGTTGTTTTCAGCAGGAATTATCCACTTCACTGGCCCCTTGAATCTGCTGTTTTGCCACTGCCTTGTTATTTCATACATTGAGTCACAGTCATTTTCAAGGTAGGTTATACAATATTTTACCAAAAGTATATGGACACCTGCTCATAGAACATCTCATTCCAAAATCATGGGCATTACTATGAAGTTCGTCCCCCCTTTGCTACTATAATAGCCTCCACTCTTCTGGGAAGGCTTTCCAGCAGATGTTGGAACATTGCTACAGGGACTTGCTTCCATTCAGCCACAAGAGCGTTAGTGAGGTTGGGAACTAATGTTGGGCGATTAGGCCTGGCTCGCAGTCGGCGTTCCAATTCATCCCAAAGGTGTTCGATGGGGTTGAGGTCAGGGCTCTGTGCAGGCCAGTCAAGTTATTCCACACCGATCTCGACAAACCATTTCTGTATGGACCTCGCTTTATGCACGGGGGAATTGTCATGCTAAAACAAGAAAGGGCCTTCCCCAAACTGTTGCTACAAAATTAGAAGCACAGAATCGTCTAGAATGTCATTGTATGCTGTAGCGTTAAGATGTCCCTTCACTGGAACTAAGGGGCCTAGCCTGAACCATGAAAAACAGCCCCAGACCATTATTCCTCCTCCACCAAACTTTACAGTTGGCACTACGCAATCGGGCAGGTAGCGTTCTCCTTGTATCTGCCAAACCCAGATTTGTCCGTCGGTCTGGCAGATGGTGAAGCGTGAGTCCAATGGAGGCGAGGGGAAAGAAAGAGAGAGACAGGGGAAAGAAAGAGAGAGACAGTGGAAATTAAGAGAGAGACATGGGAAAGAAAGAGAGAGACAGGGGAAAGAAAGAGAGAGACGGGAAAGAAAGAGAGAGACAGGGGAAGGAAAGAGAGAGACAGGGGGTAGAAAGAGAGAGACAGAGACAGGGGGATGAAAGAGAGAGACAGAGAGGCGAATGAAAGAGAGAGACAGAGGAAAGAAAGAGAGAGACAGGAGAAAGAAAGAGAGAGAGGGGAAAGAACGAGAGAGACAGGAGAAAGAAAGAGAGAGAGAGGGGAAAGAAAGAGAGAGACAGGGGGTACAAATAGAGAGCCATGGGAAAGAAAGAGGGAGACAGGGCAAAGATACAGAGTGACAGGGGAAAGAAAGATAGAGACAGGGCAAAGAAAGAGAGAGACATGGGTTGGAAAGAGAGAGACAGAGACAGGGGAAAGAAAGAGAGAGACAGTGGAAAGAAAGAGAGAGAAAGGAGAAAGAAAGAGAGAGACATGGGAAAGAAAGAGAGACATGGGAAAGAAAGAGAGAGACGGGAAAGAAAGAGAGAGACCAGGGAAAAAAAGAGAGAGACGGGGAAGAAATAGAGAGGCATGGGAAAGAAAGAGGGAGACAGGGCAATGATACAGAGAGACATTGGAAAGTAAGAGAGAGACAGGGGAAAGACAGAGAGAGACTGGGGAAAGAAAGAGAGAGACATGGGAAAGAAAGAGAAAAATGGTAAAGAAAGAGAGAGACAGGGAAAGAAAGAGAGAGACAGATGAAAGAAAGAGAGAGACAGAGGACAGAAAGAGAGAGACAGACAGGGGAAATAAAGAGAAACACATGGGAAAGAAAGAGAGGGACATGGGAAAGAAAGAGAGAGACAGGGAATAGAAAGAGAGAGACTGGGTAAAGAAAGAGAGAGACAGAGACAGGGAATAGAAAGAGAGAGACCGGAGAAAGAAAGAGAGAGACAGGGGAAAGAACGAGAGAGACAGAGGACAGAAAGAGAGAGACAGACAGGGGAAATAAAGAGAAACACATGGGAAAGAAAGAGAGGGACATGGGAAAGAAAGAGAGAGACAGGGAATAGAAAGAGAGAGACAGAGACAGGGGAATGAAAGAGAGAGACAGAGGAAAGAAAGAGAGAGACAGGGGAAAGAACGAGAGAGACAGAGGACAGAAAGAGAGAGACAGAGACAGGGAATAGAAAGAGAGAGACCGGAGAAAGAAAGAGAGAGACAGGGGAAAGAACGAGAGAGACAGAGGACAGAAAGAGAGAGACAGACAGGGGAAATAAAGAGAAACACATGGGAAAGAAAGAGAGGGACATGGGAAAGAAAGAGAGAGACAGGGAATAGAAAGAGAGAGACAGAGACAGGGGAATGAAAGAGAGAGACAGAGACAGGGGTAAGAAAGAGAGAGACAGGGGAAAGGAAGAGAGGGAGACAGGGGAAAGAAAGAGAGAGACAGGGGAAAGAAAGAGAGAGACAGCGGAAAGAAAGAGAGAGACAGCGGAAAGAAAGAGAGAGACAGCGGAAAGAAAGAGAGAGACAGCGGAAAGAAAGAGAGAGACGGGAAAGAAAGAAAGAGACAGAGACAGGGCAAAGAAAGAGAGACAGGGCAAAGAAAGAGAGACAGGGGAAAGAAATAGACAGACAGCGGAGAGACACAGACAGGGGAAATAAAGAGAAACACATGGGAAAGAAAGAGAGGGACATGGGAAAGAAAGAGAGAGACAGGGAATAGAAAGAGAGAGACAGAGACAGGGGAATGAAAGAGCGAGACAGAGGAAAGAAAGAGAGAGACAGAGACAGGGGTAAGAAAGAGAGAGACAGGGGAAAGGAAGAGAGAGACAGCGGAAAGAAAGAGAGAGACTGGGGAAAGAAAGAGAGAGACAGAGACAGGGAATAGAAAGAGAGAGACCGGAGAAAGAAAGAGAGAGACAGGGGAAAGAACGAGAGAGACAGAGGACAGAAAGAGAGAGACAGACAGGGGAAATAAAGAGAAACACATGGGAAAGAAAGAGAGGGACATGGGAAAAAAAGAGAGAGACAGGGAATAGAAAGAGAGAGACAGAGACAGGGGAATGAAAGAGAGAGACAGAGGAAAGAAAGAGAGAGACAGAGACAGGGGTAAGAAAGAGAGAGACAGGGGAAAGGAAGAGAGAGAGACAGGGGAAAGAAAGAGAGAGACAGGGGAAAGAAAGAGAGAGACAGCGGAAAGAAAGAGAGAGACAGCGGAAAGAAAGAGAGAGACAGCGGAAAGAAAGAGAGAGACGGGAAAGAAAGAAAGAGACAGAGACAGGGCAAAGAAAGAGAGACAGGGCAAAGAAAGAGAGACAGGGGAAAGAAATAGACAGACAGCGGAAAGAAAGAGAGACACAGACAGGGGAAATAAAGAGAAACACATGGGAAAGAAAGAGAGGGACATGGGAAAAAAAGAGAGAGACAGGGAATAGAAAGAGAGAGACAGAGACAGGGGAATGAAAGAGAGAGACAGGGTAAAGGTAGAGAGATACAGGGGAAAGAAAGAGAGAAACCGGGGAAAGAAAGAGAGAGACAGGGGAAAGGAAGAGAGAGACAGGGGAAAGGAAGAGAGAGACAGGGGAAAGGAAGAGAGAGACGGGGGAAAGATAGAGAGAGACGGGAAAGATAGAGAGAGACAGGGGAAAGAAAGAGAGACAGGGGAAATAAAGAGAGAGACAGAGACAGGGGTAATAAAGAGAAACACATGGGAAAGAAAGAGAGGGACATGGGAAAGAAAGAGAGGGACAGGGGAAAGAAAGAGAGAGACAGGAGAAAGAAAGAGAGAGACAGGAGAAAGAAAGAGAGAGACAGGGGAAAGAAAGAGAGAGACAGGGGAAAGAAAGAGAGAGACAGGGGAAAGAAAGAGAGAGACAGGGGTTAGAAAGAGAGAGACAGAGACAGGGGAATGAAAGAGAGACAGTGGAAATAAAGAGAGAGACAGTGAAAAAAAAGAGAGAGACAGAGACAGGGGAAAGAAAGAGAGAGACAGGGGTTAGAAAGAGAGAGACAGGGGTTAGAAAGAGAGAGACAGGGGAAAGAAAGAGAGAGACAGGGGAAAGAAAGAGAGAGACAGGGGAAAGAAAGAGAGAGACAGGGGAAAGAAAGAGAGAGACAGACAGGGGAAGAAAGAGAGAGACAGTGGAAAGAATGAGAGAGACAGAGACAGGAGAAAGAAAGAGAGACAGGGGACATAAAGAGAGAGACAGTGAAAAAAAAGAGAGAGACATGGGAAAGAAAGAGAGATACAGAGACAGGGGAAAGAAAGAGAGACAGGGGTTAGAAAGAGAGAGACAGAGACAGGGGAAAGAAAGAGAGACAGGGGAAAGAAAGAGAGAGACAGGGGTTAGAAAGAGAGAGACAGAGACAGGGGAAAGAAAGAGAGACAGGGGAAAGAAAGAGAGAGACAGGGGTTAGAAAGAGAGAGACAGAGACAGGGGAAAGAAAGAGAGAGACAGGGGTTAGAAAGAGAGAGACAGAGACAGGGGAAAGGAAGAGAGAGAGAGTGGGAAAAAAAAGAGAGAGACATGGGAAAGAAAGAGAGATACAGGGGAAAGAATGAGAGAGACAGGGGAAAGAAAGAGAGACCCAGACAGGGGAAAGAAAGAGAGAGACATGGGAAAGAAAGAGAGAGAGAGATGAAAGAGAGAGAGAGACAGGGGAAAGAAAGAGACAGGGGAAAGAAAGAGAGAGACAGGGGAAAGAAAGAGAGAGACAGAGACAGCGGAAAGGAAGAGAGAGACAGGGGGAAGAACGAGAGAGACAGGGGGAACAAATAGAGAGGCATGGGAAAGAAAGAGGGAGTCAGGGCAAAGACACAGAGTGACAGGGGAAAGAAAGAGAGAGACATGGGTTAGAAAGAGAGAGACAGAGACAGGGGAAAGAAAGAGAGACAGGGGTTAGAAAGAGAGAGACAGAGACAGGGGAAAGAAAGAGAGACAGGGGAAAGAAAGAGAGAGACAGGGGTTAGAAAGAGAGAGACAGAGACAGGGGAAAGAAAGAGAGAGACAGGGGAAAGAAAGAGAGAGACAGGGGAAAGAAAGAGAGAGACACGGGAATGAAAGAGAGAGACACAGGAATGAAAGAGAGAGACGGGAAAGAAAGAGAGAGACGGGAAAGAAAGAGAGAGACAGGGGAAAGAAAGAGAGAGACAGGGGAAAGAAAGAGAGAGACGGGGAAGAAAGAGACAGACAGGGGAAAGAAAGAGAGACAGGGGAAAGGAAGAGAGAGACAGGGGAAAGGAAGAGAGAGACAGGGGAAAGAAAGACAGAGACAGAGACAGGGCAAAGAAAGAGAGACAGGGAATAGAAAGAGAGAGACAGAGACAGGGAAAAGAATGAGAGAGGCAGACAGGGGAAAGAAAGAAAGAGACAGACAGGGGAAAGAAAAGAGAGAGGCAGACAGGGGAAAGAAAAGAGAGGCAGACAGGGGAAAGAAAAGAGAGGCAGACAGGGGAAATTAAGAGAGAGGCATGGGAAAGAAAGAGAGATACAGGGGAAAGAAAGAGAGATACAGAGACAGGGGAAAGAAAGAGAGACAGGGGAAAGAAAGAGAGAGACAGAAGAAAGAAAGAGAAAGACAGACAGGGGAAAGAATGAGAGAGACAGACAGGGGAAAGAAAGAGAGAGACAGAGGAAAGAAAGAGAAAGACAGACAGGGGAAAGAATGAGAGAGACAGACAGGGGAAAGAAAGAGAGAGACAGAGACAGGGGAAAGAAAGAGAGACAGGGGAAAGAAAGAGAGAGACTGGGGTTAGAAAGAGAGAGACAGAGACAGGGGAAAGAAAGAGAGACAGGGGAAAGAAAGAGAGAGACAGTGGAAAGAATGAGAGAGACAGAGACAGGAGAAACTAATAGAGACAGGGGAAAGGAAGAGAGAGAGAGTGGGAAAAAAAAGAGAGAGACATGGGAAAGAAAGAGAGATACAGAGACAGGGGAAAGAAAGAGAGACAGGGGAAAGAAAGCGAGAGACAGGGGAAAGAAAGAGAGAGACAGGGGAAAGAAAGAGAGACCCAGACAGGGGAAAGAAAGAGAGAGAGATGAAAGAAAGAGAGAGAGATGAAAGAAAGAGAGAGAGAGACAGGGGAAAGAAAGAGAGAGACATGGGTTAGAAAGAGAGAGACAGAGACAGGGGAAAGAAAGAGAGAGACAGTGGAAAGAAAGAGAGAGACAGGGGAAAGAAAGAGAGAGACACGTGAATGAAAGAGAGAGACGGGAAAGAAAGAGAGAGACGGGAAAGAAAGAGAGAGACGGGAAAGAAATAGAGAGACAGGGGAAAGAAAGAGACAGACAGGGGAAAGAATGAGAGAGACAGGGGAAAGAAAGAGAGACAGGGGAAAGGAAGAGAGAGACAGGGGAAAGGAAGAGAGAGACAGGGGAAAGAAAGACAGAGACAGAGACAGGGCAAAGAAAGAGAGACAGGGAATAGAAAGAGAGAGACAGAGACAGGGAAAAGAATGAGAGAGACAGACAGGGGAAAGAAAGAGAGAGACAGGGAAGAAAGAGACAGACAGGGGAAAGAAAGAGAGACAGGGGAAAGGAAGAGAGAGACAAGGGAAAGGAAGAGAGAGACAGGGGAAAGAAAGACAGAGACAGGGCAAAGAAAGAGAGACAGGGAATAGAAAGAGAGAGACAGAGACAGGGAAAAGAATGAGAGAGACAGACAGGGAAAAGAAAGAGAGAGGCAGACAGGGGAAAGAAAGAAAGAGACAGACAGGGGAAAGAAAGAGAGAGGCAGACAGGGGAAAGAAAAGAGAGGCAGACAGGGGAAAGAAAGAGAGAGACAGATAGGGGAAATTTTAGAGAGAGGCATGGGAAAGAAAGAGAGAGGCATGGGAAAGAAAGAGAGAGACATGGGAAAGAAAGAGAGACAGAAGAAAGAAAGAGAGAGACAGACAGGGGAAAGAATGAGAGAGACAGACAGGGGAAAGAATGAGAGAGACAGACAGGGGAAAGAATGAGAGAGACAGGGGAAAGAAAGAGAGAGACAGGGGAAAGAAAGAGAGAGACAGCGGAAAGAAAGAGAGAGACAGACAGACAGGGGAAAGAAAGAGAGAGACAGACAGACAGGGGAAAGAAAGAGAGAGACAGACAGGGGAAAGAATGAGAGAGACAGAGGAAAGAAAGAGAGAGAGACAGGGGAAAGAAAGAGAGAGACAGGGGAAAGAAAGAGACAGACAGGGGAAAGAAAGACAGACAGGGGAAAGAAAGAGACAGACAGGGGAAAGAAAGAGAGACAGGGGAAAGGAAGAGAGAGACAGGGGAAAGGAAGAGAGAGACAGGGGAAAGAAAGACAGAGACAGAGACAGGGCAAAGAAAGAGAGACAGGGAATAGAAAGAGAGAGACAGAGACAGGGAAAAGAATGAGAGAGACAGACAGGGGAAAGAAAGAAAGAGACAGACAGGGGAAAGAAAGAGAGAGGCAGACAGGGGAAAGAAAAGAGAGGCAGACAGGGGAAAGAAAAGAGAGGCAGACAGGGGAAAGAAAAGAGAGGCAGACAGGGGAAAGAAAGAGAGAGACAGATAGGGGAAATTAAGAGAGAGGCATGGGAAAGAAAGAGAGATACAGGGGAAAGAAATAGAGAGACAGATAGAGAGACATGGGAAAGAAAGAGAGACAGAAGAAAGAAAGAGAAAGACAGACAGGGGAAAGAAAGAGAGAGACAGGGGAAAGAAAGAGAGAGACAGGGGAAAGAAAGAGAGAGACAGGGGAAAGAAAGAGAGAGACAGGGGAAAGAAAGAGAGAGACAGGGGAAAGAAAGAGAGAGACGGGAAAGAAAGAGAGAGACAGGGGAAAGAAAGAGAGAGACAGGGGAAAGAAAGAGAGAGACAGGGGAAAGAAAGAGAGAGACAGGGGAAAGAAAGAGAGAGACGGGGAAGAAAGAGACAGACAGGGGAAAGAAAGAGAGACAGGGGAAAGGAAGAGAGAGACAGGGGAAAGAAAGACAGAGACAGGGCAAAGAAAGAGAGACAGGGAATAGAAAGAGAGAGACAGAGACAGGGAAAAGAATGAGAGAGACAGACAGGGAAAAGAAAGAGAGAGGCAGACAGGGGAAAGAAAGAAAGAGACAGACAGGGGAAAGAAAGAGAGAGGCAGACAGGGGAAAGAAAAAGAGAGGCAGACAGGGGAAAGAAAGAGAGAGACAGATAGGGGAAATTAAGAGAGAGGCATGGGAAAGAAAGAGAGATACAGGGGAAAGAAAGAGAGAGACAGATAGGGGAAATTAAGAGAGAGGCATGGGAAAGAAAGAGAGAGACATGGGAAAGAAAGAGAGACAGAAGAAAGAAAGAGAGAGACAGACAGGGGAAAGAATGAGAGAGACAGACAGGGGAAAGAATGAGAGAGACAGGGGAAAGAATGAGAGAGACAGGGGAAAGAAAGAGAGAGACAGACAGACAGGGGAAAGAAAGAGAGAGACAGACAGACAGGGGAAAGAAAGAGAGAGACAGACAGGGGAAAGAATGAGAGAGACAGAGGAAAGAAAGAGAGAGACAGACAGGGGAAAGAATGAGAGAGACAGAGGAAAGAAAGAGAGAGACAGACAGACAGGGGAAAGAAAGAGAGAGACAGACAGGGGAAAGAAAAAGAGAGACAGAGGAAAGAAAGAGAAACATGGGAAAGAAAGAGAGAGACAGGGGAAAGAAAGAGTGAGACAGACAGGGGAAAGAAAGAAAGGGACAGACAGGGGAAAGAAAGAAAGGGACAGACAGGGGAAAGAAAGAAAGAAAGAGACAGGGGAAAGATAGAGAGACAGTGGAAAGAAAGAGAGAGGCAGACAGGGGAAAGAAAGAGAGAGACAGGGGAAAGAAAGAGAGAGACAGAGGAAAGAAAGAGAAAGACAGACAGGGGAAAGAAAGAGAGAGACAGAGACAGGGGAAAGAAAAGAGAGGCAGACAGGGTAAAGAAAGAGAGAGTTAGAAGAAAGAAAGAGAAAGACAGACAGGGGAAAGAAAGAGAGAGACAGGGGAAAGAAAGAGAGAGACAGCGGAAAGAAAGAGAAAGACAGGGGAAAGAAAGAGAGAGACAGACAGGGGAAAGAAAGAGAGAGACAGCCAGAGGAAAGACAGAGAGAGACTGGGGAAAGAAAGAGAGAGACTGGGGAAAGAAAAAGAGAGACAGACAGACAGGGGAAAGAAAGAAAGGGACAGACAGGGGAAAGAAAGAAAGAGACAGGGGAAAGAAAGAAAGAGACAGGGGAAAGAAAGAGAGAGACAGGGGAAAGAAAGAGAGAGACAGACAGGGGAAAGAAAGAGAGACAGACAGGGGAAAGAAAGAGTGAGACAGACAGGGGAAAGAAAGAGAGAGACAGACAGGGGAAAGAAAGAGAGAGACAGACAGGGGAAAGAAAGAGAGAGACAGACAGGGGAAAGAAAGAGAGAGACAGACAGGGGAAAGAAAGAGAGAGAGAGACAGGGGAAAGAAAGAGAGAGAGAGACAGGGGAAAGAAAGAGAGAGAGAGACAGGGGAAAGAAAGAGAGAAACAGGGGAAAGAAAGAGAGAGACAGGGGAAAGAAAGAGAGAGACAGGGGAAAGAAAGAGAGAGACAGGGGAAAGAAAGAGAAAGACAGACAGGGGAAAGATAGAGAGAGACAGTGGAAAGAAAGAGAAAGACGGGGGAAAGAATGAAAGACAGAGACAGAGGAAAGAAAGAGAGAGACATGGGAAAGAAAGAAAGAGACAGAGACAGGGGAAAGATAGAGAGAGACAGTGGAAAGAAAGAGAGAGACAGTGGAAAGAAAGATGGAGACTGGGGAAAGAAAGAGAGACAAGCGAAAGAAAGAGAGAGATGGGGCAAGAAATAGAGAGATGGGGGAAAGAAAGAGAGAGACAGGGGAAAGAAAGAGAGAGACAGAGGGAAGAAAGAGAGAGACAGGGGAAAGAAAGAGAGAGACAGGGGAACGAAAGAGAGAGACAGGGCAAAGAATGAGACAGACAGAGATGGGAAAGAAAGAGACAGAGACAGGGGAAAGAAAGAGAGACGGGAAAGAAAGATGGATACTGGGAAAGAAAGAGAGAGACAGGGGAAAAAGTGAGAGACGGGAATGAAACAGAGACAGGGGAAAGAAAGAGAGAGACAGGGGCACGAAATAGAGAGACAGGGGCAAGAAAGAGAGACAGGTGAAGAAATAACAAGACAGGGCAAACAAAGAGAAAGACAGGGGAAGGAAAGAGAGAGACAGTGGAAAGAAAGAGAGACATGGGGGGAAAAAGAAAGACAGAGACAGGGGAAAGAAAGAGAGAGACAGGGGAAAGAAAATTGGAGACTGGGGAAAGAAAGAGAGAGACAGGTGAAAGATAGAGATAGACAGAGGAAAGAAAGAGAGAGAGAGACAGGGGTAAGAAAAAGAGAGACAGACAGGGGAAAGAAAGAGAGGGACATACAGGGGAAAGAAAGAGAGAGACATGGGAAAGAAAGAAAGGGACATGGGAAAGAAAGAGAGACAGGATAGAAAGAGAGAGACAGGGGAAGGAAAGAGAGAGACGGGGAAAGAAAGAGAGAGACAGGTGAAGAAATAGAGAGACAGGAAAAATAATGAGAGAGAGGGCAAAAAAAGAGAAAGACAGGGGGAAGAAAGAGAGAGACAGGGAAAAGAATGAGAGAGAGGGGAAAGAAGGTGAGAGAGGGGAAAGAAGGAGAGAGACAGGGGAAGAAAGAGAGAGACAGGGGAAAGAATGAGAGAGACCGAGACAGGGGAAAGAAAGAGAGAGGCAGACAGGGGAAGACAGAGAGAGACAGACAGGGGAAATTAAGAGAGAGGCATGGGAAAGAAAGAGAGATACAGGGGAAAGAAAGAAAGAGACAGAGGAAAGAAAGAGAGAGACATGGGAAAGAAAGAGAAACATGAGAAAGAAAGAGAAAGACAGAGACAGAGGAAAGAAAGAGAGAGACTGAGACAGGGGAAAGAAAGAGAGAGATGGGGGAAAGAAAGAAAGACAGAGACAGGGGAAAGAAAGAGAGAGACAGGGGAAAGAAATATGGAGACTGGGGAAAGAAAGAGAGAGACAAGCGAAAGAGATAGAGAGACAGTGGAAAGAAAGAGAGAACTGGGAAAGAAAGAGAGAGAGAGGGGAAAGAAAGAGTGAGACAGAGGGAAGTAAAAGAGAGACAGGGCAAAGAAAGAGAGACAGATACAGGGGAAAGAAAGAGAGAGACAGGGGAAAGAAATACAGAGACTGTGGAAAGAAATATGGAGACTGGGGAAGAAAGAGAGAGACAGACAGGGGAAAGAAAGAGAGAGACAGGTGAAAAAGAGAGAGACGGGAAAGAATCATAGACAGGGGAGAGAAAGAGAGAGACAGGGGCACGAAATAGAGAGACGGGAAAGAAAGGGAGAGACAGGTGAAGAAATAGAAAGACAGAGGAAAGAAAGAGAGAGACAGGGCAAGGAAAGAGAAAGACAGGGGAAAGAAAGAGAGAGACAGATAGGGGAAATTAAGAGAGAGGCATGGGAAAGAAAGAGAGAGACATGGGAAAGAAAGAGAGACAGAAGAAAGAAAGAGAAAGACAGAGACAGAGGAAAGAAAGAGAGAGACTGAGACAGGGGAAAGAAAGAGAGAGGCAGACAGGGGAAGACAGAGAGAGACAGACAGGGGAAATTAAGAGAGAGGCATGGGAAAGAAAGAGAGATACAGGGGAAAGAAAGAAAGAGACAGAGGAAAGAAAGAGAGAGACATGGGAAAGAAAGAGAAACATGAGAAAGAAAGAGAAAGACAGAGACAGAGGAAAGAAAGAGAGAGGCAGACAGGGGAAGAAAGAGAGAGACAGACAGGGGAAATTAAGAGAGAGGCATGGGAAGAAAAGAGAGATACAGAGGAAAGAAAGAGAGAGACATGGGAAAGAAAAAGAGAGACAGAGGAAAGAAAGAGAGAGACAGACAGGGGAAAGAAAGAGAGAGACAAAGGAAAGAAAGAGAGAGACAGAGGAAAGAAAGAGAAAGACGGTCAGGGGAAAGAAAGAGAGAGACAGAGACAGGGGAAAGATAGAGAGAGACAGTGGAAAGAAAGAGAGAGGCATGGGATAGAAAGAAAGGGACATGAGAAAGAAAGAGAGAGACGGGATAGAAAGAGAGAGACTGGGAAAGAAAGAGAGAGACAGAGGAAAGAAAGAGAGAGACGGGAAAGTTAGACAGAGACAGGGGAAAGAAAGAGAAAGACATGGGAAAGAAAGAGAGAGGCAGGAGAAGAAAGAGAGAGACGGGAAGAAATAGAGAGACAGGGCAAAGAAAGAGAGACAGGGGAAAGAAAGAGAGACAGGGGAAAGAAGGAGAGAGACAGGGGAAGAAAGAGAGAGACAGGGGAAGAAAGAGAGAGACAGAGACAGGGGAAAGAAAAGAGAGGCATACAGGGGAAAGAAAGAGAGAGAGGCATGGGAAAGAAAGAGAGATACAGGGGAAAGAAAGAGAGATACAGGGGAAAGAAAGAGAGACAGAAGAAAGAAAGAGAAAGACAGACAGGGGAAAGAAAGAGAGAGACAGACAGGGGAAAGAAAGAGAGAGACAGGGGAAAGAAAGAGAGAGACAGGGGAAAGAAAGAGAGAGACAGACAGGGGAAAAAATGAGAGACAGACAGCGGAAAGAAAGAGAGACAGTGGAAAGAAAGAGAGAGAGACAGGGGAAAGAAAAACAGAGACAGAGGAAAGAAAGAGAGAGGCAGGGAAAATAATGAGAGAGAGGGGAAAGAAGGTGAGAGAGGGGAAAGAAGGAGAGAGACAGGGGAAGAAAGAGAGAGACAGAGGAAAGAAAGAGTGAGACAGAGACAGGAGAAAGAAAAGAGAGGCAGACAGGGGAAAGAAAGAGAGAGACAGACTGGGGAAAGAAAGAGAGAGACAGACTGGGGAAATTAAGAGAGAGGCATGGGAAAGAAAGAGAGACAGAAGAAAGAAAGAGAAAGACAGACAGGGGAAAGAAAGAGAGAGACAGGGGAAAGAAAGAGAGAGACAGACAGGGGGAAAAATGAGAGAGACAGACAGCGGAAAGAAAGAGAGACAGTGGAAAGAAAGAGAGAGAGACAGGGGAAAGAAAAACAGAGACAGAGGAAAGAGAGAGAGACAGTGGAAAGAAAGAGAGAGGCAGACAGGGGAAAGAAAGCGAGAGACAGGGAAAAGAATGAGAGAGAGGGGAAAGAAGGTGAGAGAGGGGAAAGAAGGAGAGAGACAGGGGAAGAAAGAGAGAGACAGAGGAAAGAAAGAGTGAGACAGAGACAGGAGAAAGAAAAGAGAGGCAGACAGGGGAAAGAAAGAAAGAAAGAAAGAGAGAGAGACAGGGGAAAGAAAGAGAGAGAGACAGGGGAAAGAAAGAGAGAGACAGGGGAAAGAAAGAGAGAGACAGACAGGGGAAAGAAAGAGAGAGACAGTGGAAAGAAAGAGAGAGACAGACAGGGGAAAGAAAGAAAGAGTCAGACAGGGGAAATTAAGAGAGAGACATGGGATAGAAAGAAAGGGACATGGGAAAGAAAGAGAGAGACGGGATAGAAAGAGAGAGACTGGGAAAGAAAGAGAGAGACAGAGGAAAGAAAGAGAGACAAAGAGACAGGGGAAAGAAAGAGAAAGACTGGGGAAAGATATAGAGAGACAGAGAAAAGAAAGACATAGACATGGGAAAGAAAGAGAGAGACATGGGAAAGAAAGAGAGAGGCAGGAGAAGAAAGAGAGAGACGGGAAGAAATAGAGAGACAGGGCAAAGAAAGAGAGAGACAGGGGAAAGAAGGAGAGACAGGGGAAAGAAGGAGAGAGACAGACAGGGGAAAGAAAGAGAGAGACAGACAGGGGAAAGAAAGAGAGAGACAGAGGAAAGAAAGAGAGAGAGACTGTGGAAAGAAAGAGAGAGACAGACAGACAGGGGATAGAAAGAGAGAGACAGACAGGGGAAAGAAAAACAGAGACAGGATAGAGAGAGACAGTGGAAAGAAAGAGAGAGGCAGACAGGCGAAAGAAAGAAGAGGCAGACATGGGAAAGAAAGAGAGAGACAGACAGGGGAAAGAAAGAGAGAGACAGAGGAAAGAAAGAGAGAGAGACAGGGGAAAGAAAGAGAGAGACAGACAGACAGGGGAAAGAAAGAGAGACAGACAGGGGAAAGAAAAACAGAGACAGAGGAAAGAGAGAGACAGGGGAAAGAAAGAGAGAGGCAGACAGGGGAAAGAAAGAGAGAGACAGACATGGGAAAGAAAGAGAGACAGACAGGGGAAAGAAAGAGAGAGACAGGGGAAAGAAAGAGAGACAGACAGGGGAAAGAATGAGAGAGACAGGGAAAAGAATGAGAGAGACAGAGACAGGGGAAAGAAAGAGAGAGACAGAGACAGGGGAAAGAAAGAGAGAGACAGACAGGGGAAAGAAAGAAAGAGTCAGACGGGAAATTAAGAGAGACAGATGGGAAAGAAAGAAAGGGACATGGGAAATAAAGAGAGAGACGGGATAGAAAGAGAGAGACGGGATAGAAAGAGAGAGACTGGGAAAGAAAGAGAGAGACAGAGGAAAGAAAGAGAGAGACAGAGACAGGGGAAAGTTAGACCGAGACAGTGGAAAGAAAGAGAAAGACTGGGAAAAGATATAGAGAGACAGAGAAAAGAAAGACATAGACATGGGAAAGAAAGAGAGAGACATGGGAAAGAAAGAGAGGCAGGGGAAGAAAGAGAGAGACGGGAAGAGATAGAGAGACAGGGCAAAGAAAGAGAGAGACAGGGGAAAGAAAGAGAGACAGGGGAAAGAAGGAGAGAGACAGACAGGAGAAGAAAGAGAGAGACAGAGGAAAGAAAGAGAGAGACAGAGACAGGGGAAAGAAAAGAGAGGCATGGGAAAGAAAGAGAGATACAGGGGAAAGAAAGAGAGAGACAGGGGAAAGAAAGAGAAAGACAGACAGAGGAAAGAATGAGAGAGACAGACAGGGGAAAGAAAGAGAGAGACAGAGGAAAGAAAGAGAAAGACAGAGGAAAGAAAGAGAAAGACAGACAGGGGAAAGAATGAGAGAGACAGACGGGGAAATAAAGAGAGAGACAGAGGAAAGTAAGAGAGAGAGAGGGGAAAGAAAGAGAGAGACAGACATGGGAAAGAAAGAGAGAGACAGACATGGGAAAGAAAGAGAGAGACATGGGAAAGAAAGAGAGAGGCAGGAGAAGAAAGAGAGAGACGGGAAGAAATAGAGAGACAGGGCAAAGAAAGAGAGAGACAGGGGAAAGAAGGAGAGACAGGGGAATGAAGGAGAGAGACAGACAGGGGAAAGAAAGAGAGAGACAGACAGGGGAAATTAAGAGAGAGGCATGGGAAAGAAAGAGAGATACAGGGGAAAGAAAGAGAGAGACAGGGGAAAGAAAGAGAGAGACATAATTAAGAAAGAGAAAGACAGACAGGGGAAAGAATGAGAGAGACAGACAGGGGAAAGAAAGAGAGACAGGGGAAAGAAAGAGAGAGACAAAGGAAAGAAAGTGAAAGATAGACAGGGGAAAAAATGAGAGAGAGACAGAGGAAAGAAAGAGAGAGAGACTGTGGAAAGAAAGAGAGAGACAGACAGACAGGGGATAGAAAGAGAGAGACAGACAGGGGAAAGAAAAACAGAGACAGGATAGAGAGAGACAGTGGAAAGAAAGAGAGAGGCAGACATGGGAAAGAAAGAGAGAGACAGACAGGGGAAAGAAAGAGAGAGACAGACAGGGGAAAGAAAGAGAGAGACAGACAGGGGAAAGAAAGAGAGAGACAGACAGGGGAAAGAAAGAGAGAGACAGACAGGGGAAAGAAAGAGAGAGACGGAAAGAAAGAGAGTGACAGGGGAAGAAAGAGAGAGACAAGGCAAAGAAAGAGAGAGATGGGAAAGAAGGAGAGAGACAGAGACAGGGGAAAGAAAGAGAGAGACAGTGGAAAAAAAGAGAGAGACAGGGGAAGAAAGAGCAAGTGAATTAATTCCTGGAAAGGGAAAACAGCCAACTCTCACATTACTACACAGACTCCAACTATACTACTCCAATTTCCCTCAACTATATAAAAAGAAAACAATTTTTAACTGTATGTCTTGGAGATACATTAAAGTCCCTAAAGTGAATGAGTTGAATGGGCTTTACTCTGGCAGTCTGAACTGGGAATGTCCCAAGTGGCACCCCATTCCCTGTGTGTTGCACAACTTTTGACCAGAGCCCTATAAACCCTGGACAAAAGTAGGGCACTACACAGGGAATAGGGTGCTATGTGGGACACAACCCTGAACTCTGCACCACTGTCTGCTGTTAGCCTCATAACTCTCTAGTGTAACAGACTGGAGGGGCTGATTAAAACACTCTCTCTGTCCTTTATCTCCCTCAGGGATTTCCTTCGTTCCCCTCATCACCCAGACTGTTTGCTCAGTCGGAGGGATTCACGACAGAACACAGTGCGTCTCAAATGACACCCTATTCCCTACATAGTGCCCTACTTTTGACTAAGTCCTATAGGGCTTTTGTAGTGTACCATGTAGTGAACAGGTTACCATTTGAGACGCACCCCACCACTTCCCTTTCACCCTCTATGGCTCTCCTCTTACCATGGATGCATCTGCAGCCTCTCTCCCGGTGCATCGCACCAGAAGTTGTTTTAGACGATGGGCCCCCGAACAGCACTTTGTGCCTGAGGAAGTCACTGTGAGTTGTTTTGGATAGTTTTTATCTGGGACAGGAATAGCGTTGAGACGGCCATGCAGCGCTTCCCATTCTGGTCCACTCATCATGATGTCCACCACTTGGAGGAAAGATGAGATGGGGGTGGGGTGGGTGGAAAGAGAGAGACAGAAATAGATGGGAAGAGAGAGAGACAGAGAAAGAAAAATGAGTCTTCCATTGGGTGTTGGAGTGTTAGAATGGACACATTTACCCTACCAGCTCCCCCTACCACTCCACCTCCTCCCCTTTCCTCCAACCCCCCCCTTTTCAATTCAATTCAAAGTTTATGAGAAATATATGTTAACATTGCAAAAGCAAGTGAAGTAGATAGTAAACAAAAGTGGAATAAACAATGAAAGTTTTTACCAGGTAAAACCACACGGTCCTCCCGTGTGGTTCTGGGATTTTTGCTCACCGTTCTTGTGATCATTTTGACCCCACGGGGTGAGATCTTGCGTGGAGCTCCAGATCGAGGGTGATTATCAGTGGTCTTGTATGTCTTCCATTTCCTAATAATTGCTCCCACAGTTGATTTCTTCAAACCAAGCTGCTTACCTATTGCAGATTCAGTCTTCCCAGCCTGGTGCAGGTCTACAATTTTGTTTCTGGTGTCCTTTGACAGCTCTTTGGTCTTAGCCATAGTGGAGTTTGGAGTGTGACTGTTTGAGGTTGTGGACAGGTGTCTTTTATACTGATAACAAGTTCAAACAGGTGCCATTAATACAGGTAACGAGTGGAGGACAGAGGAGCCTCTTAAAGAAGAAGTTACAGGTCTGTGAAAGCCAGAAATCTTGCTTGTTTGTAGGTGACCAAATACTTATTTTCCACCATAATTTGCAAATAAATTCATTAAAAATCCTACAATGTGATTTTCTGGATTTTGTTTTCTCAATTTGTCTGTCATAGTTGACGTGTACCTATGATGAAAATTACAGGCCTCTCTCATCTTTTTAAGTGGGAGAACTTGCACAATTGGTGGCTGACTAAATACTTTTTCCCCAACTGTATACACATACTAATCAGGGGGAATGGGAACCAGGTGTGCGTAATGAGAAAAGACAGTCCGGGGTTGATGGTAATGAACCAGGTCAGTGATGTAGACCTCCGGAGCTGGTGAACGGAATGAGCAGCAGTACTGGGGAGATCTGTGACAGTAACCCCCACCCCACCCCAGGTACCACTGGCCTGAGGAGAGACACATGAAAAGTTGGGTTAATGCGGTAATCAGCAGGGAGTTGCACACTGTACGTTACCTCATTAACCCTCCTCAGGACTTTAAACGGCCTGATAAACAGCGGCAGGGCAAGCAGAGGGGCAGGTTCCAGGTGGAGAGCCAGACCTGTTCGCCTGGAGAGAAAACAGGCGCCTCACTGCGGTGGAGGTTGGCCTGTTCCCACTGGAGACGAGTGTGCAGCGTTCCAGATCTCCTCAGCATGCCGAAACCACTCTTCCACCGCAGGGGCCTCGGTCTGGCTTGGATGCCAAGGTGCCAGGGCCGGCCGATACCCCAACACGCACTGGAAAGGAGTGAGGTTAGTGGAGGAGTGGAGGAGGGAATTCTGCGCGTACTCAGCCCAAGGTAGAAAATCCGCCCACTTCCTGATTGACCCTCTCCACCTGCCCATTAGCTTGAGGACGGTACCCAGAGGTGAGACTGACCGTGACCCCCAGGCGTTCCATGTACGCTTTCCATACGCGTGAGGTGAACTGAGGACCACGGTCTGACACAATGTCTTCCGGGATCCCGTAGTGCCGGAAGACGTGTGTAAAAAGAGCCTCCGCGGCTTGCATGGCCGACGGGAGCCAGGCAGAGGAAGGAGACAACAAGCTTTGGAAAACCACAACGACGAGAACAGGGTGGTGTTCCCCTGTGAGGGGGAGGGTCAGTGACAAAGTCCACCGAGAGGTGAGGCCAGGGTCGTTGTGGAACCGGCAGGGGAAGGAACTTTCCATTTAGGGAGGTGTCTGGGTGTCTTATACTGGGCACAGATGGAGCAGGAAGAGACGTAAACCCGGACATCCCTAGCCAAGGTGGGCCACCGGTACTTCTCAGTCAGGCAGGTGATGGTACGGCCTATCCCAGGATGACCAGACACAGGCGCTGTGTGAGCTCAGGAATGGTGACGGTCCCGCACACCCGTGGGCACGTAGGCGCGGTTCTCCGGGCACTGTGGAGGTGCGGATTCCGTACCCAGGGCCTGCCATATGTTGGCGTTCATGTCCCACACCACTGGCGCGATGATACGTAACGGAGGAACAATGGGGTCTCCTCTCCCTGCCTCTCCTCTGTGTCATAGAGGCGAGACAGGGCGTCCGCCTTCACGTTCTTCGAGCCTGGCCTATAGGAAAGCGTGAATTGGAACCTGGTGAAGAATAGAGCCCACCTGGCCTGTCTCGGGTTTAGCCTCTTCGCTGCCCTGACGTATTCCAGGTTGCGTTGGTCCGTCCACACCAGGAAAGGGTGTTTGGACCCCTCCAGCCAGTCCCTTCTCACCTCCCCTCTCCCCTCCCTTCTACCCTCCCTTCTCACCTCCCTACTCCCCTTCCTTCTCCCCACCCTACTCCTCTCCCTTTTCCCCTCCCTTCTACACTCCCTTCTCACCTCCTAACTCCCCTCCCTTCTACCCTCCCTTCTCACCTCCCTTCTCCCCTCCCTTCTACCCTCCCTTCTCCTCTCCCTTCTCCCCTCCCTTCTACCCACCCTTCTCCTCTCCCTTCTCCCCTCCCTTCTCCCCCTTGTCACAGCTCTTCAAACTACTCCTCCATTGTCTCTGCTTTCTTTGGCCCACAGTACTTCAGGCCTGAAAGAAGGATGAAGGACTTTAGAGAGAGAGCAAGAGAAGTACACCGGAGAACCCCGTGAGTCAGCTAAACGCTATTCTCTGTCCAAATCTGTCGATCACTTAGAGAAAAGGGAAGGACAGAAGGAGGGGCAGCAGATAAATCAGACACATCTAACAGACATGTCGGATTAATCAACCACATCTAACAGACATGTCGGATTAATCAGCTACATCTAACATACATGCCGGATTAATGAACCACATCTAACATACATGCTGGATTAATCAGCCACATCTACCAGACATGTCGGATTAATCAACCACATCTAACATACATGCAGGATTAATCAGCAACATCTAACAGACATGTTGGATTAATCAACCACATCTAACAGACATGTCAGATTAATAAACCACATCTAACAGACATGTCGGATTAATCAGACACATCTAACAGACGGATTAATCAGACACATCTAACAGACATGTCGGATTAATAAAACACATCTAACAGACATGTTGGATTAATCAGACACATCTAACAGACATGTTGGATTAATCAACCACATCTAACAGACATGTCAGATTAATAAACCACATCTAACAGACATGTCGGATTAATCAACCACATCTAACAGAGTTGTCAGATTAATTAGACACATCTAACAGACATGTCGGATTAATCAGACACATCTAACAGACGGATTAATCAGACACATCTAACAGACATGTCGGATTAATAAAACACATCTAACAGACATGTTGAATTAATCAGACACATCTAACAGACGGATTAATCAAACACATCTAACAGACATGTCGGATTAATCAACCACATCTAACAGACATGTCGGATTAATCAAACACATCTAACAGACGGATTAATCAGACACATCTAACAGACATGTCGGATTAATCAACCACATCTAACAGACATGTCGGATTAATCAACCACATCTAACAGACATGTCGGATTAATCAACCACATCTAACAGACGGATTAATCAGACACATCTAACAGACATGTCGGATTAATCAACCACATCTAACAGACATGTCGGATTAATAAACCCCATCTAACAGACATGTCGGATTAATAAACCACATCTAAAAGACGGATTAATCAGACACATCTAACAGACATGTCAGATTAATCAACCACATCTAACAGACATGTCGGATTAATAAACCACATCTAACAGACATGTCGGATTAATCAACCACATCTAAAAGACATATCGGATTAATAAACCACATCTAACAAACATGTCAGATTAATCAGA
The DNA here is from genome assembly GCF_964263955.1 of Coregonus lavaretus. Classification (NCBI taxonomy): domain Eukaryota; kingdom Metazoa; phylum Chordata; class Actinopteri; order Salmoniformes; family Salmonidae; genus Coregonus; species Coregonus lavaretus. The sequence continues at coordinate 11,516,416 of NC_139988.1, forward strand.
CACATCTAATAGACATGTCGGATTAATCAGACACATCTAATAGACATGTCGGATTAATCAGACACATCTAACAGACGGATTAATCAACCACATCTAACAGACATGTCGGATTAATCAACCACATCTAACAGACATGTCGGATTAACCAACCACATCTAAAAGACATATCGGATTAATAAGAGACACTTGAAACCCCACCTCTTTAAGGAATACCTGGGAATAGGATAAAGTAATCCTTCTACCGCCCCTTACCCCACCCCACCCCACAAAAAATAAAAAAACATATTGTAAAGTGGTTATCCCACTGGCTATAAGGTGAATGCACCAATTTGTATGTTGCTCTGGATAAGAGCGTCTGCTAAATGACGTAAATGTAAACGTAAATGTAAATGTAATAAACCGGATTAATCGGATTAATCAGACACATCTAATAGACGGATTAATCAGACACATCTAACAGACGGATTAATCAGACACATCTAACAGACATGTTGGATTATAAGACACATCTAACAGACGGATTAATCAGACACATCTAACAGACAAATTAATCAGACACAACTAACAGACATGTTGGATTAATCAGACACATCTAATAGACAGATTATTCAGACATATCTAACAGCCGGATTAATCAGACACATCTAACAGACATGTCAGATTAATCAGACACATCTAATAGACGGATTAATCAGACACATCTAACAGACGGATTAATCAGACACATCTAACAGACATGTCGGATTATCAGACACATCTAACAGACGGATTAATCAGACACATCTAACAGACAAATTAATCAGACACATCTAACAGACATGTTGGATTAATCAGACACATCTAATAGACAGATTATTCAGACATATCTAACTGCCGGATTAATCAGACACATCTAACAGACATGTCAGATTAATCAGACACATCTAATAGACGGATTAATCAGACACATCTAACAGACGGATTAATCAGACACATCTAACAGACAAATTAATCAGACACATCTAACAGACATGTCGGAATAATCAACCACATCTAACAGACTGATTAATCAGACACATCTAACAGACATGTCGGATTAATAAACCACATCTAAAAGACGGATTAATCAGACACATCTAACAGACATGTCAGATTAATCAACCACATCTAACAGACATGTCGGATTAATCAGACACATCTAACAAACGGATTAATCAGAAACATTTAACAGACGGATTAATCAGACACATCTAATAGACGTATTAAACAGACACATCTAACAGACATGTTGGATTAATCAACCACATCTAATAGACGGATTAATCAAACACATCTAACAGACGGATTAATCAGACACATCTAACAGACGGATTAATCAGACACATCTAACAGACTAATTAATCAGACACATCTAACAGACGAATTGATCAGACACATCTAACAGACATGTCGGATTAATCAGACACATCTAATAGACGGATTAATCAGACACATCTAACAGACGGATTAATCAGACACATCTAACAGACGGATTAATCAACCACATCTAACAGACATGTCGGATTAATCAACCACATCTAACAGACATGTCGGAATAATCAACCACATCTAACAGACTGATTAATCAGACACATCTAACAGACATGTCGGATTAATAAACCCCATCTAACAGACATGTCGGATTAATAAACCACATCTAAAAGACGGATTAATCAGACACATCTAACAGACATGTCAGATTGATCAACCACATCTAACAGACATGTCGGATTAATAAACCACATCTAACAGACATGTCGGATTAATCAACCACATCTAAAAAACATATCGGATTAATAAACCACATCTAACAAACATGTCAGATTAATCAGACACATCTAATAGACATGTCGGATTAATCAGACACATCTAATAGACATGTCGGATTAATCAGACACATCTAATAGACAGATTAATCAGACACATCTAACAGACGGATTGATCAGACACATCTAACAGACATGTCGGATTAATCAGACACATCTAACAGACGGATTAATCAACCACATCTAACAGACATGTCGGATTAATCAACCACATCTAACAGACATGTCGGATTAACCAACCACATCTAAAAGACATATCGGATTAATAAGAGACACTTGAAACCCCACCTTTTTATGGAATACCTGGGAATAGGATAAAGTAATCCTTCTACCGCCCCTTACCCCACCCCACCCCACAAAAAATAAAAAAACATATTGTATAGTGGTTATCCCACTGGCTATAAGGTGAATGCACCCATTTGTATGTTGCTCTGGATAAGAGCGTCTGCTAAATGACGTAAATGTAAACGTAAATGTAAATGTAATAAACCGGATTAATCGGATTAATCAGACACATCTAATAGACGGATTAATCAGACACATCTAACAGACGGATTAATCAGACACATCTAACAGACATGTTGGATTATAAGACACATATAACAGACGGATTAATCAGACACATCTAACAGACAAATTAATCAGACACATCTAACAGACATGTTGGATTAATCAGACACATCTAATAGACAGATTATTCAGACATATCTAACAGCCGGATTAATCAGACACATCTAACAGACATGTCAGATTAATCAGACACATCTAATAGACGGATTAATCAGACACATCTAACAGACGGATTAATCAGACACATCTAACAGACATGTCGGATTATCAGACACATCTAACAGACGGATTAATCAGACACATCTAACAGACAAATTAATCAGACACATCTAACAGACATGTTGGATTAATCAGACACATCTAATAGACAGATTATTCAGACATATCTAACTGCCGGATTAATCAGACACATCTAACAGACATGTCAGATTAATCAGACACATCTAATAGACGGATTAATCAGACACATCTAACAGACGGATTAATCAGACATATCTAACAGACATGTCGGATTATCAGACACATCTAACAGACGGATTAATCAGACACATCTAACAGACAAATTAATCAGACACATCTAACAGACATGTCGGAATAATCAACCACATCTAACAGACTGATTAATCAGACACATCTAACAGACATGTCGGATTAATAAACCCCATCTAACAGACATGTCGGATTAATAAACCACATCTAAAAGACGGATTAATCAGACACATCTAACAGACATGTCAGATTAATCAACCACATCTAACAGACATGTCGGATTAATCAGACACATCTAACAGACGGATTAATCAGAAACATTTAACAGACGGATTAATCAGACACATCTAATAGACGTATTAAACAGAAACATCTAACAGACATGTTGGATTAATCAACCACATCTAATAGACGGATTAATCAAACACATCTAACAGACGGATTAATCAGACACATCTAACAGACGGATTAATCAGACACATCTAACAGACGAATTAATCAGACACATCTAACAGACGAATTGATCAGACACATCTAACAGACATGTCGGATTAATAAGACACATCTAATAGACGGATTAATCAGACACATCTAACAGACGGATTAATCAGACACATCTAACAGACGGATTAATCAACCACATCTAACAGACATGTCGGATTAATCAACCACATCTAACAGAGTTGTCAGATTAATTAGACATATCTAACAGACATGTCGGATTAATCAGACACATCTAACAGACGGATTAATCAGACACATCTAACAGACATGTCGGAATAATCAACCACATCTAACAGACTGATTAATCAGACACATCTAACAGACATGTCGGATTAATAAACCCCATCTAACAGACATGTCGGATTAATAAACCACATCTAAAAGACGGATTAATCAGACACATCTAACAGACATGTCAGATTAATCAACCACATCTAACAGACATGTCGGATTAATAAACCACATCTAACAGACATGTCGGATTAATCAACCACATCTAAAAAACATATCGGATTAATAAACCACATCTAACAAACATGTCAGATTAATCAGACACATCTAATAGACATGTCGGATTAATCAGACACATCTAATAGACATGTCGGATTAATCAGACACATCTAATAGACGGATTAATCAGACACATCTAACAGACGGATTGATCAGACACATCTAACAGACATGTCGGATTAATCAGACACATCTAACAGACGGATTAATCAACCACATCTAACAGACATGTCGGATTAATCAACCACATCTAACAGACATGTCGGATTAACCAACCACATCTAAAAGACATATCGGATTAATAAGAGACACTTGAAACCCCACCTCATTAAGGAATACCTGGGAATAGGATAAAGTAATCCTTCTACCGCCCCTTACCCCACCCCACCCCACAAAAAATAAAAAAACATATTGTAAAGTGGTTATCCCACTGGCTATAAGGTGAATGCACCAATTTGTATGTCGCTCTGGATAAGAGCGTCTGCTAAATGACGTAAATGTAAATGTAAATGTAATAAACCGGATTAATCTGATTAATCAGACACATCTAATAGACTGATTAATCAGACACATCTAACAGACGGATTAATCAGACACATCTAACAGAAATGTCGGATTATCAGACACATCTAACAGACGGATTAATCAGACACATCTAACAGACAAATTAATCAGACACATCTAACAGACATGTTGGATTAATCAGACACATCTAATAGACAGATTATTCAGACATATCTAACAGCCGGATTAATCAAACACATCTAACAGACATGTCCGATTAATCAGACACATCTAATAGACAGATTAATCAGACACATCTAACAGACAAATTAATCAGACACATCTAACAGACATGTCGGATTATCAGACACATCTAACAGACTGATTAATCAGACACATCTAACAGACAAATTAATCAGACACACCTAACAGACATGTTGGATTAATCAGACACATCTAATAGACAGATTATTCAGACATATCTAACTGCCGGATTAATCAGACACATCTAACAGACATGTCAGATTAATCAGACACATCTAATAGACGGATTAATCAGACACATCTAACAGACGGATTAATCAGACACATCTAACAGACATGTCGGATTATCAGACACATCTAACAGACGGATTAATCAGACACATCTAACAGACAAATTAATCAGACACATCTAACAGACATGTCGGATTAATCAGACACATCTAACAGACGGATTAATCAGAAACATTTAACAGATGGATTAATCAGACACATCTAACAGATGGATTAATCAGACACATCTAACAGACATGTCGGATTAATCAGACACATCTAATAGACGTATTAAACATACACATCTAACAGACATGTTGGATTAATCAACCACATCTAATAGACGGATTAATCAAACACATCTAACAGACGGATTAATCAGACACATCTAACAGACGGATTAATCAGACACATCTAACAGACGAATTAATCAGACACATCTAACAGACGAATTGATCAGACACATCTAACAGACATGTCGGATTAATCAGACACATCTAATAGACAGATTAATCAGACACATCTAACAGACGGATTAATCAGACACATCTAACAGATGGATTAATCAGACACATCTAACAGACATGTCGGATTAATCAGACACATCTAATAGACGTATTAAACAGACACATCTAACAGACATGTTGGATTAATCAACCACATCTAATAGACAGATTAATCAAACACATCTAACAGACGGATTAATCAGACACATCTAACAGACGGATTAATCAGACACATCTAACAGACGAATTAATCAGACACATCTAACAGACGAATTGATCAGACACATCTAACAGACATGTCGGATTAATCAGACACATCTAATAGACGGATTAATCAGACACATCTAACAGACGGATTAATCAGACACATCTAACAGACGGATTAATCAACCACATCTAACAGAAATGTCGGATTAATCAACCACATCTAACAGATATGTCGGATTAATCAACCACATCTAACAGACAGATTAATCAGACACATCTAACAGACAGATTAATCAGACACATCTAACAGACATGTCGGATTAATCAGACACGTCTAACAGACAGATTAATCAGACACATCTAACAGACAGATTAATCAGACACATCTAACAAACATGTCGGATTAATCAGACACGTCTAACAGATGGATTAATCAGACACATCTAACAGATATGTCGGATTAATCAACCACATCTAACATACAGATTAATCAGACACATCTAACAGACATGTCGGATTAATCAGACACATCTAACAGACGGATTAATCAGACACATCTAACAGACATGTCGGAATAATATACCACATCTAACAGACATGTCGGATTAACAAACCACATCTAAAAAACATAGTGGATTAATAAGAGACACTTGAAACCCCACCTCTTTAAGGAATACCTGGGATAGGATAAAGTAATCCTTCTACCGCCCCTTACCCCAGCCCACCCCACAAAAAAAATAAAAAAATATTGTAAAGTGGTTATCCCACTGGCTATAAGGTGAATGCACCAATTTGTATGTCGCTCTGGATAAGAGCGTCTGCTAAATTATGTAAATGTAAATGTAAATGTAAATGTAATAAACCGTATTAATCGGATTAATCAAACACATCTAATAGACGGATTAATCAGACACATCTAACAGACATGTCGGATTAATCAGACACATCTAACAGACATGTCGGATTAATCAGACACATCTAACAGACGGATTAATCAGACACATCTAACAGACATGTCGGATTAATCAACCACATCTAACAGACATGTCGGATTAATCAGACACATCTAATAGACGGATTAATCAGACACATCTAACAGACGGATTAATCAGACACATTTAACAGACATGTCGGATTAATCAGACACATCTAATAGACGGATTAATCAGACACATCTAACAGACATGTCGGATTAATCTGACACATCTAACAGATGCAGTAATCAGACACATCTAACAGACATGTCGGATTAATCAGACACATCTAATAGACGGATTAAACAGACACATCTAACAGACGGATTAATCAAACACATCTAACAGACGGATTAATCAGACACATCTAACAGACGGATTAATCAGACACATCTAACAGACATGTCGGATTAATCAGACACATCTAATAGACGGATTAATCAGACACATCTAACAGACATGTCGGATTAATCAGACACATCTAACAGACATGACGGATTAATCAGATACATTTGACAGACATGTCGGATTAATCAGACACATCTAACAGACATGTTGGATTAATCAGACACATCTAACAGACATGACGGATTAATCAGACACATATAACAGACATGTCAGATTAATAAACCACATCTAACAGACATGTCGGATTAATCAGACACATCTAACAGACATTTCGGATTAATCAGACACATTTTACAGACATGATTAATCAGCCTGTCTGAATGAAGGCTAGAACAAAAAGTTGCAAGGACGTATGGATGTTGTCCTTACATTTCCTAACATTGATGCCTAATTTCCTAACATTGACATCTCATACTAATGCTATGTAAATATGACAAATTGAAGATGTGTGTGTTTTGCAAAGTAACAATTGAGGCCAAGATGAGCAGTAAGACATTAGATACTGAACAGTTAAAACACGCCAGACAGGCCAAGACATACATACATTTACTGGACAGACAGAAAGACACACGTACAGTGCCTTGCAAAAGTATTCATCCCCCTTGGCGTTTTTTCTATTTTGTTGCATTACAACCTGTCATTTAAATGAATTTTTATTTGGATTTCATGTAATGGACATACACAAAATAGTCCAAATTGGTAAAGTGAAATGAAAAAAATTACTTGTTTCAAGAAATTCAAAATAATAAATAACGGAAAAGTGGTGCGTGCACATGTATTCACCCCCTTTGCTATGAAGCCCCTAAATAAGATCTGGTGCAACCAATTACCTTCAGAAGTCACATAATTAGTTAAATAAAGTCCAACTTGGTGCAATCTAAGTGTCACGTGATCTGTCACATGATCTCAGTATATATAGACCTGTTCTGAAAGGCCCCAGAGTCTGCAACACCACTAAGCAAGGTGCACCACCAAGCAAGCGGCACCATGAAGACCAAGGAGCTCTCCAAACAGGTCAGGGACAAAGTTGTGGAGAAGTACAGATCAGGGTTGGCTTATAAAAAAATATCAGAAACTTTGAAAACCCACGGAGCACCATTAAATCCATTATTAAAAATGTGAAAGAATATGGCATCACAACAAACTTGCCAAGAGAGGGCCGCCCACCAAAACTTACGGACCAGGCAAGGAGGGCATTAATCAGATAGGCAACAAAGAGACCAAAGATCATCCTGAAGGAGTTGCAAATCTGTCCATAGGACCACTTTAAGCCGTACACTCCACAGAGCTGGGCTTTACGGAAGAGTGACCAGAAAAAAGCCATTGCTTAAAGAAGAAAATAAGCAAACACGTTTGGTGTTCGCCAAAAGGCATGTGGGAGACTCCCCAAACATATGGAAGAAGGTACTCTGGTCAGATGAGACTAAAATTGAGCTTTTTGGCCATCAAGGAAAACGCTATGTCTGGCGCAAACCCAACACCTCTCATCACCCTGAGAACACCATCCCCACAGTGAAGCATGGTGGTGGCAGCATCATGCTATGGGGATGTTTTTCATCGGCAGGGACTGGGAAACTGGTCAGAATTGAAGGAATGATGGATGGCGCTAAATACAGGGAAATTCTTGAGGGAAACCTGTTTTAGTCTTCCAGAGATTTGAGACTGGGACGGAGGTTCACCTTCCAGCAGGACAATGACCCTAAGCATACTGCTAAAGCAACACTTGGATGGTTTAAGGGCAAACATTTAAATGTCTTGGAATGGCCTAGTCAAAGCCCAGACCTCAATCCAATTGAGAATCTGTGGTATGACTTAAAGATTGCTGTACACCAGCAGAACCCATCCAACTTGAAGGCGCTGGAGCAGTTATGCCTTGAAGAATGGGCAAAAATCCCAGTGGCTAGATGTGCCAAGCTTATAGAGACATACCCCAAGAGACTTGCAGCTGTAATTGCTGCAAAAGGTGGCTTTACAAAGTATTGACTTTGGGGGGGTGAATATTTCTTGTTTCTTTCACAAAAAAATATATTTAGTATCTTCAAAGTGGTAGGCATGTTGTGTAAATCAAATGATACAAACCCCCCAAAATCTATTTTAATTCCAAGTTGTAAGGCAACAAAATAGGAAAAATGCCAAGGGGGGTGAATATTTTCACAAGCCACTGTACACAGTGCTGCTGATGAGTTAAATAACCTCGCTGCCTCCAAGAATGCTTAATTTGGAAGTGTCATTTTCATGGGCTAGGAGATACAGGCATTAATAAAGGCTAGTGCCAGAGACCCATTACACCATTCACTCCCAGTGCCAACTACACAGACTGACTGAGGGTTCACTCCCAACTACACAGACTGACTGAGAGTTCACTCCCAACTACACAGACTGACTGAGGGTTCACTCCCAGTGCCAACTACACAGCCTGGCTGAGGGTTCACTCCCAGTGCTACAGACAGACTGACTGAGGGTTCACTCCCAGTGCTACAGACAGATTGACTGAAGGTTCACTCCCAGTGCTACAGACAGGCCTAGTGAAGCTCAGCATAATAGCTAACTAACATAATACTATGTTAATACTAACAGGGTCGTCAAACCTCAAGAGTACTGAACTCATTAAAATAACACTAATACAGTTTTTTACAATCACTTTGGCACTAATTTCAGAACCTTGACGTCATTTTTCAAAACTCTAGACACAAAACTCAAAACGGTCATCACTTGTAACACAGGCTGTCCAATGTTAAAAACATTGCATTGTGCATTCATATCTTTAAAGAAATCTTGCACTTGCACAATCATTGGTTCAAAAAACAAATTTATTGTGAAATACCAATGAAACATTAATTTAGATCACCCACACACAAGCAACCGATAGTTTCACTGTGTCATTGTTCGTACGATCATTAAATATTGTAGTACAAAATAGGTGATACATGTTTCATTATGGTACTACATGTAAATACATCCCTGTAAAAGTACTGCAGTAGTAGAGAGAATACTACAGACACAGTGGAATCATTGAACAAAATCTGAAATATATTGATGAAAAACAATACAGTACTGTAAAACATCAAATGCAGTGTTCCTCAACTTGCTTGCTTGTACTGTAAAAAGCAAAACATAGGAGTGATTACTGTACTTCTACATTTTCATCAACTCTGTCTTGTGGTTTTGGCCACAGGTTCTCATCTACATCACAATGGATGTTTTCATTAGCCAAACATCTTGGAATAAACCTTTGGCCATGGCGAATCCAGGCCTGACACTGGTCTGCCGTGATGTCATTGCATGCGTCATCCATGGCCTGGAGAAGAGTGACTTGTTCATGAGGGCGCCTATCATAAACCTTCCATCTCCATGTGGAGAAAAATTCCTCAATCGGGTTAAGGAAAGGAGAGTATGGGGGTAAATACAGGGTGGTAAATTGTGCATGGGCCTGAAACCATGCTTGCACCATATGAGCATGGTGGAACCTGACATTATCCCACACAATGACATAGGTCACGCCACCAGCTCTACAGGCCTGATCGAGCTCATCAAGGAAGGTTACAAGGGGACCATAGAAACGGTGTCTGATAAAGAATGATGATGAAATATTACATCCATAGATAATATAGTCTAATTGGTTCATGCTCCACGCTAATTGGTGACAATGAATCTCGTTACTTTGAAACTTTCATGATCTAAACATGGAATATTGTTTGTCTGTTTCCATACAACTATGCATTAATGCAACAGTTACTTATCATTTTGAGCAGCTGTATCAATTGATAGTTGGATAATTGTAATGAAGTGAATAGACACTCATCTGAAATGTAATGTGTGAATTGCCTTTTGAAATAGTAGTACTTTGATGTTAAGTTGTGTCATATTGAACAGGTGACTTTTGTTAAATGAACAAATGATCTTAGTTTTATGTGTATTGTATCCAAGCAATTGAAAAAAGTGTTAGAGTTTTGAAAAATGTGCATTTTGGTCATTGGTTGTGAGTTTTGTGTCTAGAGTTTTGAAAAATGACGTCAAGGTTCTGAAATTAGTGCCAAAGTGATTGTAAAAAACTGTAAAACACTAACCTAATGTAACAAACTTGGTAACACTTAGGTATTCTAGTCTAATGCCAACTTTGTTCTCAAACTAGATGTTTAAAACATATACACAATCCATTCCACATCATAGCATCCTCACGTCCATCCTGTGGAAATGCATGTGTGAGTTTAGCATGCCATCGTGTGAGTGTGTGACAGTGAGTATATGTGTGTGTGTGTGTGTGTGTGTGTGTGTGTGTGTGTGTGTGTGTGTAGCGTGCATGCATGCATGCGTATGCAGTTTTTATTTCTCTCTCTTCTCTCTCTCTCTCTCTCTCTCTCTCTCTCTCTCTCTCTCTCTCTCTCTCTCTCTCTCTCTCTCTCTCTCTCTCTCTCTCTCTCTCTCTCTCTCTCTCTCTCTCTCTCTCTTTCTCTCTCTTCCCGGGCCCTCTCACCAAAGTAATAGAGCAACTAAGAGTGATTGATTCATTGGGAAGAGTGAGAGGGGTGAAATTGGTCTTGGGATTTCGACGGGAACCTTTACAGTAGCTTCAAATTAGTGGAGAGAAAAAGGCCAGAATGAATGCAGAGTGGAGGAAAAAGACTGACTGAGAGACATTTTACAGTAGAGTGGAGGAAAGAGACTGACTGAGAGACATCTTACTGCAGTGTGGAGGAAAGAGGAGGCTTTGGGCTGGTGGCAGCGACGTAAAAGACTGATAACACAAATAACGAAGTGAGTTTAAAACTGCTGTGTATGTGTGTGTGTGTGTGTGTGTGTGTGTGTGTGTGCGCGCCCAACAGTCAGGAAGAGGGCTGAGGGGAGATGGATGTGCAGTGAGGGGGAGGACAGGAGAGGTGGAGGAACAAGGGCTCCACTGTAATTAAACAACTTATCCTTAAATCCTACACTTCCATCTCAGGTGACCTTGTTTTTTCCTGAGGTCAGCAGCACTGCCACCACCAGTAAACATTTTACATTTCCGATTTATCTTAGTATCAAACACAATTTGATCTCCCATGAATGTGGAGGTCCCATATAATGTTAGTGTTAAACCCACTGTATCCTCTCTTTAGTTGTATATCTATGGTTATGGAAGGAAGACATAAAGAAGTTAGCATTTTAAGACCATCTCATCCTCAGTGGTATTTCTCCGTTATCCACAATCCACCTCATTTTGCAGTGAGGTCAGGGGTCATAGAGTAATAAATAATCTCATTGACCTTATGGTGTGCACGAAAGATCCCCATTTAGAGAGGGAGGGCGGGGGTGCAGTAACAGTGGTCATTTTATTGTTGCCAACCTTATAGAGGAGCAATTGACCAATGGTAAATGGTCCTTTAAAGGAACACAACAAGGAGGTGGTGTGTTGTCGGGGTTCTGCCTGGGCCATATTGCACTTTTCCTGTCTATTTCCTTGATATATGAAGGATATTAAACATGACACCTGTGTCAGGAAAATCCCCCCGCCACCTGATGCCGTTTAACCAGCATTTAACCAGCGTTTTCTGTCCTCTGTTAATGGCAGATGTGGTGCAGAGATTGTAACCTGAGGTCCAGGCCCACCCAGGCAGAACAATATATTTACATTAGCTGTGTCTTCCTTGCCCGTCGCTGCTGTGACACATTTACACACACACACACACACACACACACACACACACACACACACACACACACACACACACACACACACACACACATACAAACACACAGAAACAGAAACACATACAGAAACACACTCACTCAAGCACACACACACAGAAACAGTCAGAGGGGATAATTGGATCCAAGGAGCTACTGGATGGCTGGATAAATAGCAATACCATGGCATCTGGTCTGCTGGCTGGAGGGCTGGCTGGATGGATGGCTGGCTGGATGGCTGGCTGGATAAATAGCAATACCATGGCATCTGGTCTGCTGGCTGGAGGGCTGGCTGGATGGATGGATGGCTGGCTGGATAAATAGCAATACCATGGCATCTGGTCTGCCGGCTGGATGGCTGGCTGGATGGATGGCTGGATAAATAGCAATACCATGGCATCTTGTCTGCTGGCTGGATGGCTGGCTGGATGGATGGATGGCTGGATAAATAGCAATATCATGGCATCTAGTCTGCTGGCTAGATGGATGGATGGCTGGATAAATAGCAATACTATGGCATCTAGTCTGCTGGCTCTAAATTAAAATGTTCATTGGTAGCACTGGTGCTCTCAACTTTAAAAAGTTAGGAGCACACATTAGATTTTTTAAATCGATTGAGATATGGCCTATATGAATTCATGCTACTTCTGTAATATGTAACCCTGTAAATATATTTTTTTACTATAAAAGCTAAAATGTTGATACAAATACCTGTAATTGAAATTAAAAAGTAATGTGTGGAATATTAGGTTAATACATTGGGTAAAAGCACTATCTATTGAGATGCATTATGAATAATGGCAGGGCCTGCTCTACGGGGTGGCAAAGCCGGGCATGGACCCCCCAGATAGAATTTGTGGGGTCAAGTTGACAAGGTTTGTTCACACAGAGAGAGAAAAAGGTAGTTAGTTCACTTTGGCACAGCTACAGCTAGCTTCGTTACGTTTTGGCACAGTTACAGCTAGCTTCGTTACGTTTTGGCACAGCTACAGCTAGCGTCATTACGTCTTAGCACAAGTAAAGCTAACTTTGTTACGTTTTGGCACAGCTACAGCTAGCTTCGTTACGTTTTGGCACAGCTACAGCTAGATTCGTTACATTTTGGTAGTGGCGCATTGAATAATCATATCTAGCTGGTTAAGCTTTGATCAGCATGGATATACAAAAATGGCTGGGCACTGCCAAGAGCAAAAAACTTGAGGACCACCATGTCGAGACCGATGCCGAGCTCAACGAGCAGCCTGCTAGCCTGACCACTGAGGTTGAGGAGCCTATCCCCTACGCTGCCTGCTGATCAACAACATGGAGAAGAGCCATGGCCTAGCACCAGCAGCATCGGGTAACATTACAACAAGCACCTGCACCTCCGTTACCCCAGCCACTAGCACCTAACGACCTCGGTGATGAGGAGCCAGCATTACCCCAACCACCTGACGACCTCGGTGATGAGGACCCAGCGTTACCCCAGCCACCTGATGACCTTCGTGATGAGGAGCCAGCGTTACCCCAGCCACCTGACGACCTCGGTGATGAGGAGCCAGCGTTACCCCAGCCACCTGATGACCTTCGTGATGAGGAGCCAACGTTACCCCAACCACCTGATGACCTTCGTGATGAGGAGCCAGCGTTAACACCAGCCACCTGATGACCTTCGTGATGAGGAGCCAGCGTTATCCTAGCCACCTGATGACCTTCGCGATGAGGAGCCAGCGTTACCCCAGCCACCTGATGACCTTGTGATGAGGAGCCAGCGTTACCCCAGCCACTAGCACCTGACCACCTCGGTGATGAGGAGCCAGCGTTACCCCAGCCACCTGACGACCTCGGTGATGAGGAGCCAGCGTTACCCCAGCCACCTGATGACCTTTGTGATGAGGAGCCAGCATTACCCCAGCCACCTGATGACCTCGGTCATGAGGAGCCAGCGTTACCCCAGCCACTAGCACCTGACCACCAATGTGATGAGGAGCCAGCGTTACCCCAGCTACCTGACGACCTCGGTGATGAGGAGCCAGCATTACCCCAGCCACCTGATGACCTCGGTGATGAGGAGCCAGCATTACCCCAGCCACATGATGACCTTCGTTATGAGGAGCCAGCGTTAACCCAGCCACCTGACGACTTTATGATGAGGAGCCAGCGTTACCCCAGCCACCTGATGACCTCGTGATGAGGAGCCAGCGTTACCCCAGCCACTAGCATCTGACGTTCTCGGTCGTCTGAGGATGCGATAGAGGACTTGTTCAATGTGTGTAGCTCCCTGTACAATTTCTTTAGGAAACCCACAGTGGCTGCACAGTACATTGGAGAAAAACTGAAAATACTTATTGATCAGAGATGGACCGGCCACCTTGCTACGGTGTCAGTCATTTTGAAATCAAGAGACAACATCACAGAGATGCTCGGTGAAATCAAATCTACTTGCGCATATGGCACAGATGTGAGACAGGCTTATTGAAAGCACTGACAGAGACAAAACTTTAACATTATTGCTAACATGACTCATAAAATTCTGTGGCTCCTCGACCCACCTAACAAGTTACTGCAGTCAGAAGCTATTCCGGTGTCAAACTGGTCCGCAGTACATATGGGTGAGTTGAAAAACTGCGTTGTGATGCTGAATTCAAAAAGCTTTGGGAAGCATGCCAGGAGAGAACGAGCACACCAGCTCCAAGCAAACGAAGGAGACTCATGAGTAAAACTCTGCAAGAGTATGTAGTTGACAGCACAGTGGCTCAGCATGATGATGGATACGAGAGGGAGTGTCAGCTCTGCTTCCACTGGTTCAGTTTTGGTTAGATCCAACAAGTTGACATTTCCCCCAGTACAGCAATGTCCGAAAATTCCTTTTCCTCAATGAAGAACATATTAAGTGAACATAGAAGCAGCATATTACATCAACAAAAAGCCCAGCATTTGAGAGGGACCTGACAAGTTTATTTAGCCAGGAAGGAGAATTAAATCAGAAACTTCTCACGAGGTTCAACACATCATGGAGGAGGCTGCAACTCTTCTAAATGTTAAGCTACAACCTTAAAGGCCCTGGATGCTGTTCCAGAAGTATTAATTCATTGGTTTTCCCTCATGTAAGCCTGGTTGTTTGGATGATGTTTTAATGTAATGTATAGTTACTTTAGGCCTTAGCTTTTTACTTCAATGCATGTTAGATTTATCTGGGATTCTTAATGTCATTGCTTGCTTTTGCGGGTCTAATTTCTATTGATAGATATACAGCTTTGTGTTATTTGATGAGTATGCGGACAATGACCAATGTAGCCTATTGGTTGTGCTCTGAGGTGAGCCCTGGCACTCCTGGCTGTCCACTTCGGTGCGGCTGAAATTGGCAGCGCATCCTTTCATTGCGCTAACTGGCGGTAGCCTTCTGTCCATGCTCCTGAATCGATGGTTATGTGTGTGCAGTTTTAATGAGCCCATGTTTTAATGAGCCCATCTTGGGCTACCAGTCTTCGTGGGGCTTCTCTTCAATATATTCTATATTCAACATCAGATATGAATATAGAATATGCACTTAGTTTGATTTAGTTTGCTTTTCTGAAACTCTCCCACAGAAGATATTGTGCACCTGGAGAAGTGACAGCTTGGCTTACTGTAGGTTACACTCATTGTGTTGTGTCACAAATTCGAAGGAAATGTAACCTATAGTTCTAATTATTGAAGTTTAAGCTATGAAGCCTGTAAGAATCTCTGATAAGCTAGTGGTGCTCATCCTGTCAGCTGATCTGTGCGTGTTGGTAGGTGGTGCTCATTCTGTCAGCTGATCTCCTCGAGTTTCTTCTTTGTGAAGAAGAAAGATGGCGGTTTACGCCCGTGCATTGATTATCGACCACTGAATAATGTGACAGTACGATTTAGTTATCCTCTTCCCCTCATTCCTTCAGTGATTGAGTCAATGCATGGGGCCCACTTTTTCACCAAATTAGACCTCAGGAGTGCCTACAACCTGGTGCGTATTCGGGAAGGGGATGAGTGGAAAACAGCATTCAGCACAACCTCGGGCATTATGAATACCTGGTGATGCCCTACGGTTTGATGAATGCTCCATCCGTTTTCCAGTCCTTTGTGAACGAGGTGTTTCGGGACATGCTTGGTCGCGGTGTGGTTGTCTACATCAATGACATCCTGGTGTATTCCGCTACGCACACCGAGCATGTGTCCCTGGTTCGCATGGTACTGGTCTGACTGCTGAAAAATAATCTTTATGCCAAGGCAGAGAAGTGTGAGTTTTTCCAGCAGTCAATCTCCTTCCTTGGATATCGCATTACCCACACAGGTGTGGAGATGGAGGGAGACCGCATTGCAGCCGTGCGTAATTGGCCGACTCCAACCACGGTAAAGGAGGTGCAGCGCTTCCTTGGCTTTGCCAACTACTATCAAAGGTTTATTCGGGGCTTTGGCAAGGTCGCAGCTCCCATTTCCTCCTTGTTGAAGGGTGGGCCGTCCCGGCTCCGCTGGTCTGCTGAGGCTGATTTGGCCTTCAGTAGATTGCGGGGTCTCTTCACCTCAGCCCTGGTACTGGCTCACCCCGATCCATCACTACCGTTCGTAGTGGAGTTGGATGCGTCCGAGGTATGGAGAGGAGCTGTCTTATCCCAACGCTCGGGCACGCCACCCAAGCTCCGCCCCTGTGCCTTCTTTTCTAAGAAGCTCAGCTCGGCAGAGCAGAACTACGGCGTTGGTGATCGTTAGCTGCTGGCTGTTGTCCGAGCTTTGACCATGTGGAGACATTGGCTCGAAGGGGCGAAACACCCTTTCCTCGTCTGGACAGACCACCGTAACCTGGAGTACATTCGGGCAGCGAGGAGAATGAATCCTCGCCAGGCCAAGTGGGCCCTCTTCTTCACCCGATTTGATTTCACATTCTCATACATTCCGGGTACGAAGAACGTGAAGGCAGATGCACTGTCTCGGCTGTATGACACAGAGGAGAGGCCACCGCAGTGTCCAGCTGGGCTGCAGTACGTGCCTGCGCTTATCGTTGATCGTCTGATCTATTGGGCACACACGTCACCCTCCTCTGGTCATCCAGGTATCGGTCGTACAATGCGCTGCCTGACCGAGAAGTACTGGTGGCCTACCTTGGCTAAGGATGTGAGGGTGTATGTTTCCTCATGCTCAGTGTGTGCCCAGAGTAAGGCACCTAGGCACCTCCCAGCAGGTAAGCTACAACCTTTACCAGTTCCACAACGACCATGGTCTCACCTGAGTATTGATTTTCTCACTGATCTTCCCCCCTCCCAAGTTAACACCACTATCCTGGTCGTTGTGGGCCGCTTTTCAAAGTCCTGCCGCCTCCTTCCTCTGCCAGGTCTCCCCACGGCCCTACAAACTGCGGAGGCTCTGTTTACTCACGTCTTCCGGCACTACGGGGTACCAGAGGATATAGTGTCCGACCGAGGTCCCCAGTTCACGTCTAGAGTCTGGAAGGCGTTCATGGAACGTCTGGGGGCCTCGGTCAGCCTGACCTCTGGATTTCACCCTGAGAGTAATGGGCAGGTGGAAAGGGTGAATCAAGATGTGGGTAGGTTCCTGCGGACCTGCTGTCAGGACCGGCCGGGGGAGTGGTCGGTGTTCCTGCCATGGGCAGAATATGCTCAGAACTCTCTCCGCCACTCCTCCACTAACCTAACACCCTTCCAATGTGTTTTAGATTACCAACCGGTCCTGGCACCGTGGCACCAGAGCCAGACCGAGGCTCCTGCGGTGGATGACTGGTTTCGGCGCGTGGAGGAGACTTGGGACGCTACCCACGTTCGCCTCCAGCGCGCCGTGCGTCGTCAGAAGGCCAACGCTGACCGCCACCGCAGGGAGGCCCCGGTGTTCGTACCGGGGGATCGGGTCTGGCTCTCGACCCGGAATCTGCCTCTCCACCTGCCCTGCCGGAAACTGAGCTCACGGTTTGTGGGGCCGTTTAATGTCCTGAGGAGAATAAACGAGGTGACATACAGGTTGTTACTCCCGCCTGATTACCGTATTAACCCCTCGTTTCATGTGTCTCTCCTCAGGCCGGTGGTAGCTGGTCCGCTCCAGGAGTCTGAGGTGTGGGGCCTCCTCTGGACATTGAGGGGGCCCCGGAGTACTCGGTCCGTTCCATCCTGGATTCGAAGCATCGGGTGGGGGCCTTCAGTATCTCGTGGAGTGGGAGGGGTACGGTCCGGAGGAAATGTGCTGGGTCCCAAGGCGGGACATCCTCGATCCCTCCCTGTTGAAGGATTTCCACCGTCGTCATCCGACTCGCCCTGCTCCGTGTCCTCCTGGCCGTCCCCAAGGCCGGGGTCGGCGCACTGCTGGAGCCGTGCGTCGGGGGGGGGGGGGGGGGAGTACTGTCACGACTTCCGCCAAGGCTACCCCCCCTCCTGGTTTGGGCAGGCTTCGGCGTTCGTCGTCACCGGAGTACTAGCCACTGCCGATCCCATTCTCATCACTCTAGTTGTCAATCACACACACCTGGTGCTCATTCCCCTAATTAATATGTGTATAAGTGTTCCCTCTGTTCCCCTTGTCTTTGTGAGTGAACGTTTGTTGTGAAAGCGTGTAGCTCGGTTGAGCTACTATTCACTGTGTTTATGCCAAGGTGGATGTTTTCCCTTGTAATAGTTTCGTTTGACGCTTGGGGCATTTGATTTATGTAAACGGAATAAACTCTGGACTTCAGTATTTTACCTCCTGCACCTGACTCCTTCATTCACACCTCGTCACAGCCGGGCCTGAATACTGGTAAAGTTACCAGGTTGTTAGCTAGCTAATGAAGTCACAAACAAATGGTTAATGGCCTGCAATTGTGACTAGTTTTAGAGAAAGAATCATCTGCGACAGGAAGAAAAACACTGGGTCAGATCTTTTGAACTGTTTGGGCTAGAAACAAGCAGTTTTCACTGTAGTAATGGTGCAAGCATGACAGGACCTACTCTGGAAACAACAGCCAAGCCTTATATTACAACAACAAAAAAATTTCAAGGCACACTGTTGCTCCCATATAACAAATTCCAGCAAAGCAAATAATTTATGAGCATTTGAACCCAAAATGGTCGCTAGAGCCCTGGCTGGGTACAAGGCCATCATTGATGCTGCCAAGCCCTTTACTTTTCTTGAATAGTTGTCCATTGAACGGAGGCTCTCAGGACTAGTTAAAATGACACTCTCCAATATAGCATCATAATGGCCCATCTCTGAGAGGAGATTGATGCTAAAATGTCTAGTCCCAGTCATATTGTTGACCTCTACCAGTCTCCCTAACACAATCTCACTCCTTTCTGAGACAAAGCTCTCTTCGCCTCCCCAAACCCCAGCCATTGATTGGCCGTCCCACTCCAAATCTGACCATAACTCTATCCTCCTGATTCCTGCTTATAAGCAAAAACTGAAGCAGGAAGCACCAGTGATTCGGCTAATAAAAAAGTGGTCAGATGACGCAGATGCTAAGCTACAGGACTGTTTTGCTAGCACAGACTGGAACATGTTCCGGGATTCTTCAGACAGCATTGAGGAGTACACCACATCAGTCACTGGCTTCATCAATAAGTGCATCGATGATGTCGTCCCCACAGTGACCATACGTACATACCCCAACCAGAAGCCATGGATTACAGGAAACATCCGCACTGAGCTAAAGGGTAGAGCTGCCGCTTTCAAGGAACGGGTCTCTAACCCGGACGCTTATAAGAAATCCCGCTATGACCTCCGACGAACCATCAAACAGGCAAAGAGTCAATACAGGTCTAAGATTGAATCATACTACACTGGCTCTGACGCTCGTCGGATGTGGCAGGGCTTGAAAACTATTACAGACTACAAAGGGAAGCACAGCCGCGAGCTGCCCAGTGACACAAGCCTACCAGACGAGCTAAACCACTTCTATGCTCGCTTCGAGGCAAGCAACACTGAAGCATGCATGAGAGCACCAGCTGTTCCGGACGACTATGTGATCACGCTCTCCGTAGCCGATGTGAGTAAGACTTTTAAGCAGGTCAACATTCACAAGGCCGCAGGGCCAGACGGATTACCAGGACGTGTACTCCGAGCATGTGCTGACCAACTGGCAAGTGTCTTCACTGACATTTTCAACATGTCCCTGACTGAGTCTGTAATACCAACATGTTTCAAGCAGACCACCATAGTCCCCGTGCCCAAGAACTCTAAGATAACCTGCCTAAATGACTACCGACCCGTAGCACTGACGTCTGTAGCCATGAAGTGCTTTGAAAGACTGGTCATGGCTCACATCAACAGCATAATCCCAGAAACCCTAGACCCACTCCAATTTGCATACGGCCCCAACAGATCCACAGATGATGCAATCTCTATCGCACTCCACACTGCCCTTTCCCACCTGGACAAGAGGAACCCCTACGTGAGAATGCTATTCATTGACTACAGCTCAGCATTCAACACCATAGTGCCCTCTAAGCTCATCACTAAGCTAAGGATCCTGGGACTAAACACCTCCCTCTGCAACTGGATCCTGGACTTCCTGACGGGCCGCCCCCAGGTGGTAAGGGTAGGTAACAACACATCTGCCACACTGATCCTCAACACGGGGGCCCCTCAGGGGTGCGTGCTCAGTCCCCTCCTGTACTCTCTGTTCACCCATGACTGCATGGCCAGGCACGACTCCAACACCATCATTAAGTTTGCCGACGACACAACAGTGGTAGGCCTGATCACCGACAACGATGAGACAGCCTATAGGGAGGAGGTCAGAGATCTGGCCGTGTGGTGCCAGGACAACAACCTCTCCCTCAACGTGACCAAGACAAAGGAGATGATTGTGGACTACAGGAAAAAAAAGAGGACTGAGCACGCCCCCATTCTCATCGACGGGGCTGTAGTGGAACAGGTTGAGAGCTTCAAGTTCCTTGGTGTCCACATCACCAACGAACTATCATGGTCCAAACACACCAAGACAGTCGTGAAGAGGGCACGACAAAGCCTATTCCCCCTCAGGAGACTAAAAAGATTTGGCATGGGTCCTCAGATCCTCAAAAAATTATACAGCTGCACCATCGAGAGCATCCTGACTGGTTGCATCACCGCCTGGTATGGCAACTGCTTGGCCTCTGACCGCAAGGCACTACAGAGGGTAGTGCGTACGGCCCAGTACATCACTGGGGCAAAGCTCCCTGCCATCCAGGACCTCTATACCAGGCGGTGTCAGAGGAAGGCCCTCAAAATTGTCAAAGACTCCAGCCACCCTAGTCATAGACTGTTCTCTCTGCTACCGCACGGCAAGCGGTACCGTAGTGCCAAGTCTAGGTCCAAAAGACTTCTCAACAGCTTCTACCCCCAAGCCATAAGACTCCTGAACAGCTAATCATGGCTACCCGGACTATTTGCACTGCCCCCCCACCCCATCCTTTTTACGCTGCTGCTACTCTGTTAAGTATTTATGCATAGTCACTTTAACTCTACCCACATGTACATATTACCTCAACTACCTCAACTAGCCGGTGCCCCCGCACATTGACTATGCAACGGTACCCCCCTGTATATATAGCCTCCCTACTGTCACTTTATTTTACTGTATATATAGCCTCCCTACTGTCACTTTATTTTACTTCTGCTCTTTTTTTCTCAACACTTTTTTGTTGTTGTTTTATTCTTACTTTTTTGTTTAAAATAAATGCACTGTTGGTTAAGGGCTGTAAGTAAGCATTTCACTGTAATGTCTGCACCTGTTGTATTCGGCGCATGTGACCAATAAAATTTGATTTGATTTGATTTGAGAAGGCCCCATTTGAACAGGCTTCAACCCACTGGCAAAGCCTCCTGTAATGTGTAATGATGGACTTATTCCGAAACCCAGTGGAATTCCAGAATCCCAATCATGCTCCAAATAACCATATTGTCCAATTAAAATGTCTAAGCTTGTTCATAGCCAAAGAAAGCCATTCATGGGTAAGGGAGAGGAAGGTTTCCTTCGATTGGACCTGTCTCTAGGTTCCATTCATGCACCTCATCCGTTACTGAGCTCCACCAAACAGATTTCCTTTTGGCAGATACAGTATGTCCGGGGCTGGATGGTAATCAATGCTTATATGGGACTGTTTTGTTTCACTGCGTTTGTGTTCTGTCTGTGGTCTACAACATGTAATCACACTCAGCTCTGTTTTGTTCTCAGAACTTAAGGTTTTAAGCTTGAAACACTGCCACATTGTATTTATGTACAGATATCTAAGAAGAAGTTTGACGCTGGGAACCAGAATGTCTTACTGAGCAGTTCAAACAGTTTCACTTTGTTAACAATGATTAATACAAGAATGTTGTCATGCCTGGGAGCGTCACAGTAAAAACAACGCTTCACATTGTCAGGAACAAGCCTCACCAAGCCCTTCTGTGAAGGAGGAAGAAAAATGGCCCTAGATTTAAACCACAATCAGTGATTTCTGATTCCTTTTCAGACAGTTGAATAGGTTGAATAGCCCTGAAGAAGAGAGATGATACTCTCTGTGGGTGTGAGCGGTGAGCGACACACACACACACGCATACACACACACACACACACACACACACACACACACACACACACACACACACACACACACACACACACACACACACACACACACACACACACACACACACACATTGGAAACCTTTTTTGTTCATTAAATAACAGAGAACACTGAAGCAACATGGAGCTGAGGGGAACAGAACACAGGTGTTCCAAACCTGCTAACAATTTCTCGAACTCCAAACTGAAGCCTGATGAGCAGCAAGTGTGACAAAAGGGTCAGACTATCAAAGAGCCTGCTGTATCCTGCTAAAAGCAAAACAGCTGGACATGATGGACCACTGCAGTAAAAAACCCTACAGTACTCAACCTGGCTACCAGGCCCAGCACACAGCCGTTTTTAATTCACACAGGTCACAACATGTTTCCATTTCAGTTTAAATCAAATGAACCCCCACCCCATTTTTATTTATAGGTGGCTTCTCTCTGTTTGTGCTCACTCATGGGCTTGATCAGGAGATCTCCTATAGATATCCTATAGACACTCACATACTGTACATTACATAGACCTCAGCTGAATCTGGTAATGAATGGTGTGGCTGTTGAACAAGTTGAGGAGACAAAATTACTTGGCGTTACCTTAGACTGTCATGGTCAAAACATATAGATTAAATGGTTGTAAAGATGGGGAGAGGTCTGTTTTTTGATACCACACTCCACAATGCAAGTCCTGCAGGCTCTAGTTTTATCTTATCTTGATTATTGTCCAGTCATATGGTCAAGTGCTGCAAAAAAAGACCTCATTAAGATGCAGCTGGAATAGAGTGGAATAGCCTTCATTTCTCAGAACAAGAATAGACTGACGAGTTTCAGAAGAAAGTTATTTGTTTCTGGCCATTTTGAGCCTGTAATCGAACCCACAATTGCTGATGCTCCAGATACTCAACTAGTCTCAAGAAGGCCAGTGTTATTGCTTCTTTAATCAGCACAACAGTTTTCAGCTGTGCTAACATAATTGCAAAAGGGTTTTCTAATGATCAATTAGCCTTTAAAATGATAAACTTGGATGAGCATTTCTAAGTGACCCCTCTTTAAGGAATATCTGGGATAGGATAAAGTAATCATTCTACCCCCCCCTTACCCCCCCCCCCCCCAAAAAAAAAAGATTGTAAAGTGGTTATCCCACTGGCTATAAAGTGAATGCACCAATTTGTAAGTCGCTCTGGATAAGAGCGTCTGCTAAATGACGTAAATGTAAATGTAAGTCAAATTAAGATCCTACATCTGTATTTTCTCTTGAAAGCCGCAGGCGTTTAAGTGACACCTTCATATCTACAATCACACACCATCAATGTTTTCACCCAGCACTGACTCACTGAGAGGCTTGTTTCATTTTCTTAAGTGACAGGTGAACACTTTGGCATAAGGATGCACTTGATTCAGGCTGAAAGAGTCAAGCAAGACTCTGGGGGTGTGTCCCAAATGGTATCCTATTCCCTATATTGTGCACTACTTTTGACCAGAGCCCTATGGTTCCTGGTCAAAATGAGTGCACTACAGAGTGTGCCATTTGGGACGCAATCTGGATGGGTACAGGACATGAAGGAGTGCCTTTATAAGGATCCAACTGGCCCCTGCAGCGTCACGTTTCAAACAACCACTTCTAACCCTTATCTCCTAACGTACAGTGCATTCCGAAATTATTCAGACCACTTGACTTATTCCAAATTTTGTTACGTTACAGTCTTATTCTAACATGGATGAAATGGTTTCCTCCAGACGTGACTCTTGGCATTCAGGCCAAAGAGTTAAATATTGGTTTCATCAGACCAGATAATCTTGTTTCTCATGGTCTTAGAGCAAAGGGTCTGAATACTTATGTAAATAAGGTATTTCAGTTTTTTGCTTTGTCATTAGTGGGGCATTGTGTGTAAATTGATGAGGAATTTGTTTTATTTCATCAATTTTAGAGTAAGGCTGTAACGTAACAACAGGTGGAAAAAGTCAAGGGGTCTAAATACTTTCTAAAGGCACTGTGTACACATACATACACATACATATGCACATACACACATTCACACAGGGACACACACACAAGGACAAACATGCATGCATCACACACACACACACACACACCATTCCTGTGTAAAATGAAGTGTGTTGCAAAGTGGACACGTAGACGTTAGTCGGACCATGGTCAGTTTCTGTGTTAAGGAATTGAGCCTAATGACAGTGGTGGAAAAAGCACCCAATGGTCATACTTGAGTAAAAGTAAAGATAACTTAATAGAAAATTACTCAAGTAAAAGTGAAAGTCACCCAGTGAATACTACTTGAGTAAAAGTCTAAAAGTATTTGGTTTTAAATATACTTAAGTATCAAAAGTAAATGTAATTGCTAAAATATACTTAAGTATTAAAAGTAAAAGTAAAAGTATACATCATTTCATATTGCCTATATTAAGCAAACCAGATGGCACAATTTTCTTGTTGTTTTTATTCATGGTTAGCCTGGGGCACACTCCTACACTCAGAAATCATTTAAATATGAATAATTTGTATTTAGTGAGTCTGCCAGATCAGAGGCAATAGGGATGACCAGGGATGTTCTCTTGATAAGTGTGTGAATTTCACAATTTTCCTGTCCTGCTAGCCATTCAAAATGTAACTTTTGGGTGTCAGGGAAAATGTATGGAGTAAAAAGTATTTTATTTCCTTTAGGAATGTAGTGAAGTAAAAGGAAAAGTAGTGAAAAATATAAATATAGTAAAGTAATATATTTAAGAAGTACTTTAAATTATTTTTACTTAAGTACTTTACACCACTGCCTACTGAAACGTTTAAATGAGCTCTGTAAATGAGGTCAAATTAACCCAGAGGTCTTTAGAAAGACACCTAGGAAGAGAGGGCTACAAAGAGACAGAGATGGGTCACTGGCTAAAAGACACTTTGAAACCAACTCATAAAGTAAAAAAGCTACTTTTCATTAAAAAAACTATCAGCATGAAATGTGAAATCTAACACCACATTTCAGTTCCATTATACAACTAATCCAGAACTGTATGTCCCTAGCCCTCTTAAAAAGAACAGAAGCAATGCTGGGCTCGAGCTCACAGCCTTCATGACATTAAACTGGAGGAAGGAGAGTACAGTAACTATAGTGCAGTGCCACTCTGCCATCCGTTCCAGCAGAAGAAGAGAACAACTACTGTAGGTGTAGAGGGATAGAACACAGCATAGAAGCTGATTCCAAACACCTGTGCTGTGCTCCTCCCGGGCAGAGGCCTGCACATTCCTTTTCAGTGACACACACGGCACACATAATTCCCACTATGCAAATGTTTTCTGTTAAAAATAAATGACTGACCATTGTTCAGAGAAATGTAGTGCCATATAAAAAATAAAGGAAATGGGGAAAAAGGAGGATGGAGGGAGGGAGGCGGAAGAGGGAAGGAGAGGTTTTTCATAGAGAGCTTTAAATGAGAAAAAGTGCAATGAATGAATTATGAGAAACATTGCATATCCACCTTTTCCTCGTTGTCCCAAAACATCAGAGGGTAATTAAATTAATTCACTGATAGGATCCTCTCGTTTTCTGCCACCGTGCCTCTCTGTGCTCTCTGTCATTCTGGCACTTCCTCCCCAACGAGGAGGTCTGGTGAGGGTCATGGTAAATTAAGTAATGTAGACTACAGTTTATAGACCACCAGTACAGGGGGTGGAGTGGGGTCAGTGGTATATGATGTAGACTACAGCCTGTAGATCAGCAGTACAGGGGGTGGAGTGGGGTCAGTGGTACATGATGTAGACTACAGTTTATAGACCACCAGTACAGGGGGTGGAGTGGGGTCAGTGGTACATGATGTAGACTACAGCCTGTAGATCAGCAGTACAGGGGGTGGAGTGGGGTCAGTGGTACATGATGTAGACTACAGCCTGTAGATCAGCAGTACAGGGGGTGGAGTGGGGTCAGTGGTACATGATGTAGACTACAGTTTATAGACCACCAGTACAGGGGGTGGAGTGGGGTCAGTGGTACATGATGTAGACTACAGCCTGTAGATCAGCAGTACAGGGGGTGGAGTGGGGTCAGTGGTACATGATGTAGACTACAGTTTATAGACCACCAGTACAGGGGGTGGAGTGGGGTCAGTGGTACATGATGTAGACTACAGCCTGTAGACCAGCAGTACAGGGGGTGGAGTGGGGTGCAGTCACTCTCTGAGGCAGGGAGGGGGTAATGTGTGAAACAGTTTGGTCCATGTTGAATGAGAGCAGAATCCAGGAATGTTCCCTATCTGTCACATTCTGACAGATAGAACGCCATGGACCACAGCTGCTCAGATTCATCCTTCATGCAGACTGACCTGGGGTCATAGTGGTGGGGTGAGTGGTTAACCATGCACAATGACCTGGGGTAATTATTATTATTTATTTATTTTTTTAGCGACTTACAGTTAGTGAGTGCATACATTATTATTTTTCTTAATTTTTTCATACTGGCCCCTGTGGGAATCAAACACACAACCCTGGCGTTGCAAACGCCATGCTCTACCAACTGAGCTACATCCCTGCCGGCCATTCCCTCCCCTACCCTGGACGACGCTGGGCCAATTGTGCGCCGCCCCATGGGTCTCCCAGTCGTGGCCGGCAACGGCTACGACAGAGCCTGGATTCGAACCAGGATCTCTAGTGGCACAGCTAGCACTGTGATGCAGTGCCTTAGACCACTGCGCCACTCGGGAGGGTGAGTGGCTAACCATCCACACTGACCTGGGGTCATAGTGGTTGGGTGAGTGGCTAACCATCCACACTGACGTGGGGTCAGAGTGGTGGGGTGAGTGGCTAACCTTGCACACTGACTTGGGGTCATAGTGGTGGGGTGAGTGGCTAACCATGCACACTGACTTGGGGTCATAGTGGTGGGGTGAGTGGCTAACCATGCACACTGACGTGGGGTCATAGTGGTGGGGTGAGTGGCTAACCATGCACACTGACTTGGGGTCATAGTGGTGGGGTGAGTGGCTAACCATGCACACTGACGTGGGGTCATAGTGGTGGGGTGAGTGGCTAACCATGCACACTGTCCTGGGGTCATAGTGGTGGGGTGAGTGGCTAATCATGCACACTGACTTGGGGTCATAGTGGTGGGGTGAGTGGCTAACCATGCACACTGACTTGGGGTCATAGTGGTGGGGTGAGTGGCTAACCATGCACACTGGCCTGGGGTCATAGTGATGGGGTGAGTGGCTAACCATGCACACTGACTTGGGGTCATAGTGGTGGGGTGAGTGGCTAACCATGCACACTGACTTGGGGTCATAGTGGTGGGGTGAGTGGCTAACCATGCACACTGACCTGGGGTCAGAGTGGTGGGGTGAGTGGCTAACCATGCACACTGACTTGGGGTCATAGTGGTGGGGTGAGTGGCTAACCATGCACACTGACTTGGGGTCATAGTGGTGGGGTGAGTGGCTAACCATGCACACTGACTTGGGGTCATAGTGGTGGGGTGAGTGGCTAACCATGCACACTGACTTGGGGTCATAGTGGTGGGGTGAGTGGCTAACCATGCACACTGACTTGGGGTCATAGTGGTGGGGTGAGTGGCTAACCATGCACACTGATGTGGGGACATAGTGGTGGGGTGAGTGGCTAACCATCCACACTGACCTGGGGTCATAGTGGTGGGGTGAGTGGCTAACCATCCACACTGACGTGGGGTCATAGTGGTGGGGTGAGTGGCTAACCATGCACACTGACGTGGGGTCATAGTGGTGGAGTGCGTCCCAAATGGCACCCTATTACCTATATAGTGCACTAGTTTTGACCTGAGCCCTATTGTTCCTGGTCAAAACTAGTGCACTTTAAAGGGAATATGGTGCCATTTGGGATGCAACCACAGTGATGGTCAATACCTCTTCATATGGAACGTGCTGGTACAGGACCAGCATGTAGGACCAAGTGGATTGCATCAATACTGAAATCAAGATGGAAGCCCACGTATTTTTCCAACTATCAAATAGAGCCAAACCTCACATATCTGTTGTCCAAAGGAATATTCTGCTAACAAGATGCTTAATATTGATATTATACAGAAGAGCTTGGTTTCATGTAACCTACATTTTGCATTTATCATATAGACATTTAGATTACCCCGGGATGTATAAATGTGATTATGGAGATGTCCACAGCTGTTTCTGAAATCCAAACTGAAAAGAGGATTAGGTTATGGTTTATGATTTTATTGATGGGAAATTATCTCTCTCTTGAACCAATAAACATCATACAAACTGGGGACAGACTATAAAAACAACATTTTACTGCGGGATCTGTTTTTGTGTTTCGTCGATTCTCCATGTCTGTGAATTCCACTTGTTTCACCTAAGAGGGCTAGTCCCTCTCAGTTGGTAGAGCATGGCGCTTGCAACGCCAGGGTTGTGGGTTCGATTCCCACGGGGGGCCAGTATGAAAATGTATGCACTCACTAACTGTAAGTCGCTCTGGATAAGAGCGTCTGCTAAATTACTAAAATGTAAAAAAGGGACAAGCAGTTAGACAGATATGTTTTACATCTGCTAGTTGTCATTATGTTTACTATTGTGGTAGAGACATTGGTTGAGTCCTACAATCAGAAGCATTTAGCTATGTTTATAGACTAAAACTCATTTAATTGAAAAAAGTAAGCTTCAGAATGAAATGTACCGTATGCAATAATTGAAAGCATGCATGTTGTTCTCATCATTTTCTATTGTTGTGATTCAAGCTACAACCCCCAGCTTCGAACTCTGCATTCAATCACACACCAACATCGCCACCAAAATCCCATTTTATCTCAGCCACTAGGAGGATAGTATAGACATATTCCATATTGTAAATGGACTCTTTCAGGAGCAATATCCTTGCTTGTTCCCCCTCGGTTCGTCCGGGGAAAATACACAGCAGAGAAAATAAATTCTGTTAAAGATGGTTGTGGATTTCTGACATGGAGGAGAGAACTAGTGAGGAGAAAGCTTATTCCCATCTGGGCCAGGAGCCACCACTGGTCAGACGAGATTTATGACAAGGATGACACAGCTGATTACTCTCGGACACTGAGGAGAATTGGACATTGGACCGGCTTCACCTTTGTCTTGTTTTTTAACAGGACAACTGGACCAGGGGCGGCTGTGTTGTAGAATCTGCTCTCTCATCCTCCCCACATCCTCACCTTATCCTCCAGAGAGAGGTGGCTCCCCCCCTCCCACTCCCCCACCCAACCTCCACCTAACCCCCGCCCCCTCCACCTAAACCCCGCCCCCGCCCCCTCCACCTAAACCCCGCCACGCCCCCTGGAGCACCAAGGCTCCATTGTTGGACAAATAGAGGCCAACTCGTTAGGGTCAATAAATAACATGTGTACAGACTGATGGGAAAGCCACATTGAGGCAAGCCAGGGGTTGCAGTATGCATGCAAGCAGTCTCTCTCTGGATGGATGTGGAGAAATGTGGAGACTTTGCTGTGAACCTAGCAGAAACCGCATGTGCTGTTGAACATTTTCCCTTCTTCCTTTTGACAAATTTGTGAGCCCTTCGTTGCAACGTTTCACTGTGCGTGGTCTCAACAGTGAGAGTTCAGCCAAACCAAATAGACGCCGAACCGAACAGTGGCTGTGGGGTAACCCCTTTAGACCCAGCAATATGGTTCTGGCTTATGGGCTGGACTCGTTGACCCTAGAAGTCCACAGGCTGTCAACTTGTCCAGCACCACATGGAACAGCCCTCAAGGCCCTCCACCCAGTTACAGCCACAGGTCCAGCTAGCATCCAACCAAGATAATAAATTGCCCTCAAGGCCCTCCACCCAGTTACAGCCACAGGTCCAGCTAGCATCCAAACCAAGATGATAAACTGCCCTCAAGGCCCTCCACCCAGTTACAGCCACAGGTCCAGCTATCATCCAAACCAAGACGATAAATTGCCCTCAAGGCCCCCCACCAGGTTACAGCCACAGGTCCAGCTAGCATCCAAACCAAGATAATAATCTGCCCTCAAGGCCTTCCACCCTGTTACAGCCACAGGTCCAGCTAGCATCCAAACCAAGATGATAAAGTGAAATGAAAGAAAACACTCTCGTTCTCACCCAGTTCATAAATCAGATGGAAAACGACTTCAAGTGAAAACAGCCAAATAAAGGACTAGTGGATTGGAGACAGATGGACAAATCATTTTCCTCTGAACGACCATTTCGAAGATATTATAATGAAATTCAATCTGGAAATCAAAATCAGTCTTTGGATCTGTGTAATACGAAGGGTAATGAAGCTATGGTCCGCCCTCAGACTGTGTAATACGGAGGGTAATGAAGCTATGGTCCGCCCTCAGACTGTGTAATACGGAGGGTAATGAAGCTATGGTCCGCCCTCAGACTGTGTAATACGGAGGGTAATGAAGCTATGGTCCGCCCTCAGACTGTGTAATACGGAGGGTAATGAAGCTATGGTCCGCCCTCAGACTGTGTAATACGGAGGGTAATGAAGCTATGGTCCGCCCTCAGACTGTGTAATACGGAGGGTAATGAAGCTATGGTCCGCCATCAGACTGTGTAATACAGAGGGTAATGAAGCTATGGTCCGCCCTCAGTCTGTGTAATACGGAGGGTAATGAAGCTATGTCCGCCCTCAGACTGTGTAATACGGAGGGTAATGAAGCTATGGTCCGCCCTCAGACTGTGTAATACGGAGGGTAATGAAGCTATGGTCCGCCCTCAGACTGTGTAATACGGAGGGTAATGAAGCTATGGTCCGCCCTCAGACTGTGTAATACGGAGGGTAAAGAAGCTATGGTCCGCCCTCAGACTGTGTAATACGGAGGGTAATGAAGCTATGGTCCGCCCTCAGACTGTGTAATACGGAGGTTAATGAAGCTATGGTCCGCCCTCAGACTGTGTAATACGGAGGGTAATGAAGCTATGGTCCGCCCTCAGACTGTGTAATACGGAGGGTAATGAAGCTATGGTCCGCCATCAGACTGTGTAATACGGAGGGTAATGAAGCTATGGTCCGCCCTCAGACTGTGTAATACGGAGGGTAATGAAGCTATGGTCCGCCCTCAGACTGTGTAATACGGAGGGTAATGAAGCTATGGTCCGCCCTCAGACTGTGTAATACGGAGTGTAATGAAGCTATGGTCCGCCCTCAGACTGTGTAATACGGAGGGGTAATGAAGCTATGGTACGCCCTCAGACTGTGTAATACGGAGGGTAATGAAGCTATGGTCCGCCCTCAGACTGTGTAATACGGAGGGTAATGAAGCTATGGTCCGCCCTCAGACTGTGTAATACGGAGGGTAATGAAGCTATGGTCCGCCCTCAGACTGTGTAATACGGAGGGTAATGAAGCTATGGTCCGCCCTCAGACTGTGTAATACGGAGGGTAATGAAGCTATGGTCCGCCCTCAGACTGTGTAATACGGAGGGTAATGAAGCTATGGTCCGCCCTCAGACTGTGTAATACGGAGGGTAATGAAGCTATGGTCCGCCATCAGACTGTGTAATACGGAGGGTAATGAAGCTATGGTCCGCCATCAGACTGTGTAATACGGAGGTTAATGAAGCTATGGTCCGCCATCAGACTGTGTAATACGGAGGGTAATGAAGCTATGGTCCGCCATCAGACTGTGTCCACTCTTTTCCTGACTGTGTTCCTCTGCATTCCTGTCTGCCACCCTTCCTCTACGGGCAGTGTGGGGAAACATGTCTTCTATACATATGAAGAAAATAACAAAGAAAGAAGATGGATGTCAGGAGAGAGAGAAAACAGATGGACATGTCGGTTGACATCAGCTTAGTGCATATGTTTGGTTTTCTCCCAAAACCACTCGGTCAGTCTGGCCCGAGGCCTGCTGCATTTAGGGCCTTCAGGAGACGTATAGCCTAGCGTCCATTCCATGTTGTCCCATTCCTCTTCCTGCCGTTGGGATGGGGACTGTGTGTGTGTGTGTGTGTGTGTGTGTGTGTTGCTCTGCTAGATTGATGATCCATAGCCAATTAGAGGCTTAGCCTCAGAGACTCACGAAGACAGCCTGATGATCTCAGACATAAACACTGGGAGACAAGACACACTGTATCTGTTGTCTAAAACAACACAAGCCCTGTTTGGGAGGTTTCAAATACTTCATCGCCTCAAAGTACTTTGGACAGATGTCGCCTCCTTTTCCCCTCCTCCATAAGATGAAACCAAGAGACAATCCCAGCCTCAGACTAATTCCATGGCTGATCCCGGTATTCCGGTATGGTGCCATCGTCTCCGACAGAAGGGAGGTGGGTGGAGGGAGGGATAGTCGTTCCATTTGACACCCTGTAGTTGACGAGCACCAGGGGCCCCAGCCGGGAGGCTTGTTAGACAACCTCTGACAACAAGATGCTGCCCTTGAAAAGTAGCAGTCTGTCTGTCTGTCTGTCTGTCTGTCTGTCTGTCTGTCTGTCTGTCTGTCTGTCTGTCTGTCTGTCTGTCTGTCTGTCTGTCTGTCTGTCTGTCTGTCTGTCTGTCTGTCTGTCTGT
This sequence comes from Coregonus lavaretus, assembly GCF_964263955.1. Classification (NCBI taxonomy): domain Eukaryota; kingdom Metazoa; phylum Chordata; class Actinopteri; order Salmoniformes; family Salmonidae; genus Coregonus; species Coregonus lavaretus. The sequence goes on from NC_139988.1 coordinate 11,550,135, forward strand.
CTGTCTGTCTCTGTCTGTCTCTGTCTGTCTGTCTGTCTGTCTGTCTGTCTGTCTGTCTCTGTCTGTCTCTGTCTGTCTGTCTGTCTGTCTGTCTGTCTGTCTGTCTGTCTGTCTGTCTGTCTGTCTGTCTGTCTGTCTGTCTGACTGTCTCTGTCTGCCTATCTGTCTGTTTGTCTGTCTGTCTCTGTCTCTGACTGTCGGTCTATCTGTCTGTCTGTCTTTTTTTTGTCTCTTTTTTTTCTTTGACACGAATCCTGGGATTCATCATTACGCACACCTGGCATCCATCATTGCGTGTACCTGCAGATCATTATGATTCACACCTGGACTCCATTCCCTTCCTCATTACCTCCCCTTTATATGTCCCTCCCTTACGTTTAGTCCTCAGTCTGTATTGTTCCTGTGTTTATGCTATATCGCCACTGTTACGCTGTCTCGTTTTCATGTTTGTTGTTTTATTAAACATTTCACCTGCACCTGCTTCTCAACTCACAGCATCATTGTTACAGAATACCGACTCAAACCATGGAAGCAGCAGGAAATTCGAATATCTCTCAGACGGTCGATGAACAGGGTTCTCTTCTACGTCAACACCATGACCAGCTGGCACAACTGGGATCGGTTTTGGAGGAGGTTCTTCGCAGTGTGCAACGTCTCGAACACACCCAGGAGGCGTTGTCTTCATCCAGTGGAGGATACTCTACAACCAGTCGACCCAACGAGCCAGCACATCAGCCCATTCAGCAACCCGCTCAGGTCAGCGATGCCCATTTATCCCTCCCGGATAAATATGGCGGTACACCATCAAAATGCCATGGCTTCCTACTTCAGTGCTCTCTCTATTTTTCGCAGCAGAGGGGAGCCCCCACCACCGAGAGGTCCAAGGTTGCCACAGTGATTTGTCTGCTGACTGGGCGGGCGTTGGAGTGGGCTACGACCATCTAGGAGAGAGGAGAGGAGGAGCTTGATTCTTATGAGGGGTTCATGGCTCTGTTTAAATGTATTTTTGATCATTCCCCGGTGGGCAGAGAGGGAGGTGAGCGGCTACTGCAAATACGGCAGGGTAACCAGACGGCTGCTGAGTACGCGCTCACCTTTCGGACAGTAGCAGCATCCAGTGGATGGAATGAGCCGGCGCTTCGTACGCTATTTAGAAGAGATTTGTGTGAAGAGGTCCAGATGGAACTGGCCTGTCGAGACGACAACCTCTTGTTGGACGCCCATCGCATTGCGATGGCCATCCGTCTGGATAACTTACTGGTACTCTCATCGCTTCTCTCACTCCCTCAGTGAACACTCGGAATCAGAGTCTGAACCCTTGGAGTTAGGGGTAACTCGTCTCCCCGTGGCAGAGCGCCGCAGACGGATACAGCTGGGGCTCTGTCTGTACTGTGGAGAGGGAGGGCACAAGCTCCAGAGGTGTCCGGCATGTCCGAATCCGGGATCCACAAGAGCAGAGGGACGGTTACGTGATCTTCCACCCCCTAGGGCAGGAGTGAGTATTCCATCTTCATCACTGTCTACTAGGCTCTTTTTGGTGTCCATTACACTATCTGACTGTCTCTCATGTACTTTTATTCGACAGCGTTAGTGGATTCCGGTGCCGCTGGGAACTTTATTGACCAGACCCTTGCCTCCTCTCTTAATATCAACTCATACCAGCTCTCCTCTCCTTTTCCGGTTCAAGCCCTGGATAGTCGTCCTTTAGGATCCGGAACCGTCACCCACATCACTCAACCACTCACCCTCACTGTGGAGTCCATTCATCAGGAGAACATTCCCTTCTTCATTACCAGTGCACCAGTCCACAAGATCATCCTCGGCCTCCCTTGGCTTCAACGCCACAACCCTAACATCTCATGGCCCTGGACTCGTGGACCCCGGGCCAGACCGAAGCTCCTGCGGTTGATGAGTGGTTCCAGCACGCAGAAGAGGTGTGGAGCGACGCTCACGTGAGACTCCAACGCGCCGTCCATCGTCAAAAGGAACAGGCAGACCGCCACCGCAATGAGACCCCTGGCTTAAGTTACAACTTAAGCCTGTGGGACAGTACTAGTTATTCAGCCAGGATGAACTGGGGCGATGACAGGTCCAGGAGGCCACTGTTACTTGACCAGGAAATTAAGTGGAGGGTTTTACCAACACACACACAGACACAGACACACACACACACACACACACACACACAGACACACACACACAGAGAGCGAGAGGGGGGGGGGGGGTCCTCCTCATTATCTATGCTTAGTGCTTTCTCTGTTGCATTGGACATGTAAAACAAAACGTAAAAATTGGGTTGGACTGCTGGGAGTTGGAGAAGGCCATATGGGGTGCTGCTCTGGACTGAAGGCCCCTAAGTATTGAAGCCAATTAATGGCCTTTCAGTGCTTTACTTACACAACCTGGGGCCAAAGTTACCTTCAACAGATTCAACATGCCACCTTTTCACCGTCGAGCGCAAGGGTTCTGTGTTTAAATTAGCAAGCTGGGTACATTCCTCGGCCACTTGAAATATGCTAAAGAGACCCCCTTTTCTCATTGGCCGCTTGGCCACACCGATTTCACAGCAGCCCGGACAACAGGAGAGACCCTAACATTGTCCTGGCCCATCAATCTTCCTCAACGACTTCTTTCCCATTTAGAATGGGATCATGTTTGTTCACCGTTAATCTCAATGGTCCCACACTGTCACGCTCTGGCTCCGGGACTTTGTATTATTGAGCCAGGGTGTGTTCATTTTTGTTGTGTTTGGGGATTAGTTGGGTTGTTATTGGTTGTTTCATTGTTTGGTCCAGTGACTCCCAATCAGTGGTAACGAGTGTCAGCTGTCGGCTCGTTATCTCTGATTGGGAGCCATATTTAAACTGTCATTGTTCACCTTGGGGTTGTGGGTTTTTGTTCTATGTTTCAGTCGTTGTCACTGAGGACTTCATGATCGTGTTTTGTTTTGTATTCTCGTGTATTGCATTAAAGTCAATATGTTCGCTACCAACGCTGCGCTTTGGTCCTACTTCATAGACGATCGTGACACACACATTTCATTTTACAAATGAGAGAAAACCTTTGGGCAAGGTTGGTCTATCGCTAGGGAGAAATTAGTTAATAAAAAAATAAACAATAATTTACATTTACATTTACGTCATTTAGCAATCAAACCAGATATTAGTCTGTAGCTGTCTCAGCAAAACCATGCAGAGTAGGCTTGCTCAGACATGTGGACTTTTATTAATCAGTAAACCAACATATGAATTATCTGCCTATTCTTAGCATTTGTATTTCTCTACATAAATCATTAGGATAGTTTATCATGAATTAATAGAAGTTAATCAGAGGTTATCCAGTGACCAATAGAGGATTATTTTAAATTTTAAATAGGTTTTCCAAATGTGCTTAGGCCTATTTTTTTCTTCTCCAATACACAACTATCTCAGTGTTCCCATTTGTTGCCACAAGAGCTGAGTGGGTAAATATTTATTTCTGAACCTTCTCTGAGAGCTGCACTGTTCCAGTCTTGTTTACCTCAAAGACTCCAACCTGGCAAATCCATCTTGCAATGAAAATATGTTCCGCTTGCACCAGATGTCCTCTGTAGCTCAATTGGTAGAGCATGGCGCTTGTAACGCCAGGGTAGTGGGTTCAATCCGCACATGACTGTAAGTCGCTTTGGATAAAAGCATCTGCTAAATGACATATTATTATTATGTATTTTCCCCTTTCACTGACATAGCCTACTACAGAACATTCCCTCAGCAACCTGACCGTGGTGAAACACTGATCCGTCACCACTCCCAAATGTCTGACTCACAATACACGCTACAACCCTCAACGAGCTCCTCTTGTTTCTTTCTCTCTCTTAGAGGATGTTTACAGTCTTTTTCAAGATGCTAAAGCAGCAAGATAAAAGAGCTGCACATTGAGACCACCATCGGCTGTGGATTAAATCATTGTATAGGCCTTTTGAGAGGCTCCTTGTGTTGAACAGACCTTTCCAAATCAGCCCATTGTTCTTGGGCCTTGTGGGCTTTGCCTTTCATCACAGTGCCCATCTGTTCTTCAGGTCCTGGACCTGCCTCAATGTCAACAGCTTGGAGAGGACAGGAGAAGGAGTGGAGAGGAGACCCCCACATCATGGAGAGGAGGAGGAGACGAGACCCCACATCATGGAGAGGAGGAGAGGAGACCCCACATCATAGAGAAAGGAGGAGAGGAGACCCCACATCATGGAGAGGAGGAGGAGAGGAGACCCCACATCATGGAGAGGAGAGGAGGAGAGGAGGAGGAGAGGAGACCCCACATCATGGAGAGGAGAGGAGGAGAGGAGGAGGAGGAGAGGAGAACCCACATCCTGGAGAGGAGGAAAGGAGACCCACATCCTGGAGAGGAGGAGAGGAGACCCCAAATCCTGGAGAGGAGGAGAGGAGACCCCACATCATGGAGAGGAGGGGGAGGAGAAGGAGGGGGAGGAGGAGGAGGTGGAGGAGGAGGAGGAGAATGAGGATGTGGAGGAGGAGGAGGAGAAGGAGGAGGAGGAGGAGGTGGAGGAGGATGAGGAGGAGGAGGAGACCCCACATCATGGAGAGGAGGAGAGGAGATCCCACATCATGGAGAGGAGGAGAGGAGATCCCACATCATGGAGAGGAGGGGAGGAGAAGGAGAAGGAGAAGGAGAAGGAGAAGGAGGAGGAGGAGGAGGAGGAGGAGGAGGAGGAGGAGGAGGAGGAGGAGGAGGAGGAGGAGTTGGAGGAGGAGGAGACCCCACATCATGGAAAGGAGGAGAGGAGACCCCACATCATGTAGAGGAGGAGGAGATGAGATCCCTCATCATGGAGAGGAGGAGGAGGAGAGGAGACCCTACATCATGGAGAGGAGGGGAGGAGGAGGAGGAGGAGGTGGAGGAGGAGGTGGAGGAGGAGGAGACCCCACATCATGGAAAGGAGGAGAGGAGACCCCACATCATGTAGAGGAGGAGGAGATGAGATCCCACATCATGGAGAGGAGGGGAGGAGAAGGAGAAGGAGAAGGAGAAGGAGAAGGAGAAGGAGAAGGAGAAGGAGAAGGAGAAGGAGGAGGAGGTGGAGGAGGAGGAGAAGAAGGAGGAGGAGGAGGAGAAGGAGGAGACCCCACATCATGGAGAGGAGGGGATGAGGAGGAGGAGGAGGAGGAGGAGGAGACCCCACATCATGGAGAGGAGGAGAGGAGACCCCACATTATGTAGAGGAGGAGAGGAGATCCCACATCATGGAGAGGAGGGGAGGAGAAGGAGGAGGAGGTGGAGGAAGAGGAGGAGGAGGAGGTGGAGGAGGAGGAGGAGGAGGAGGAGGAGGAGGAGACCCCACATCATGGAGAGGAGAGGAGGAGAGGAGACCCCACATCATGGAGAGTAGGAGGAGGAAGTGGGGAGAGGAGGAAGTGGAAGCACGTTTGAGTTTCTGACCTCTACCAGCTTCTGTCTTTGCTCCATCGAGTGTCTCATGCAATTATTCAAATCTTTGTTAGACACTTGGAGACATTTCTTTTCAACTGTTGAGGACAGTTCAGAAGAAAACAGCTGAAGAAAGAAGGGGTTACTAGAAGGTGTCTTTATCACGTACACCCCCCTATCCTCATCGACGGGACCGCAGTGCAGAAGGTGGAAAGCTTCAAGTTCCTTGGCGTACACATCACAGACAAACTGAAATGGTCCACCCATGCAGACAGTGTGGTGAAGAAGGCGCAACAGAGCCTCTTCAACCTCAGGAGGCTGAAGAAATTTGGCTTAGCACCTAAAACCCTCACAAACTTTTACAGAAGCACAATTGAGAGCATGCTGTCGGGCTGTATCACCGCCTGGTACGGCAACTGCACCGCCCGCAACCGCAGGGCTCTCCAGAGGGTGGTGCGGTCTGCCGAACACATTACCGGGGGCAAACTACCCGCCCTCCAAGACACATACAGCACCCGATGTCACAGGAAGGCCAAAAAGATCATCAAGGACATCAACCACCCGAGCCACTGCCTGTTCACCCCGTTATCATCCAGAAGGCGAGGTTAGTACAGGTGCATCAAAGCTGGGACGGAGAGAATGAAAAACAGCTTCTATCTCAAGGCCATCAGACTGTTAAATAGCCATCACTAGCACATTAGAGGCTGATGCTGCCTATTGAAATCACTGGCCACTTTAAGAAATGGAACACTAGTCACTTTAATAACGTTTACATATCTTGCATTACTCATCTCATATGTATATACTACATTCTATTCTATAATATTCTACTGTATCTTAGTTCATGCCGTTCTGTCATTGCTTGTCCATATATGTATATATTCTTTATTTTTTTATTTTTTTATTTCACCTTTATTTAACCAGGTAAGCCAGTTGAGAACAAGTTCTCATTTACAACTGCGACCTGGCCAAGATAAAGCAAAGCAGTGCGATAAAAACACAGAGTTACATATGGGGTAAAACAAAACATAAAGTCAAAAATACAACAGAAAATAGAGTTGATGTGCAATTAGAGATACTGTGGTGCAAATAAATAACAATATGGGGATGAGGTAATTGGGTGGGCTAATTTCAGATGGGCTCTGTACAGGTGCAGTGATCGGTAAGGTGCTCTGACAACTGATGCTTAAAGTGAGTGAGGGACATAAGAGTCTCCAGCTTCAGAGATTTTTGCAATTCGTTCCAGTCATTGGCAGCAGAGAACTGGAAGGAATGGCGGCCAAAAGAGGTGTTGGCTTTGGGGATGACCAGTGAGATATACCTGCTGGAGCACATACTACGGGTGGGTGTTGCTATGGTGACCAATGAGCTAAGATAAGGCGGAGATTTGCCTAGCAGTGATTTATAGATGGCCTGGAGCCAGTGGGTTTGGCGACGAATATGAAGTGAGGACCAGCCAACAAGAGCGTACAGGTCACAGTGGTGGGTAGTATATGGGGCTTTGGTGACAAAACGGATGGCACTGTGATAGACTACATCCAATTTGCTGAGTAGAGTGTTGGAGGCTATTTTGTAAATGACATCGCCGAAGCCAAGGATCGGTAGGATAGTCAGTTTTACGAGGGCATGTTTGGCAGCATGAGTGAAGGAGGTTTTGTTGCGAAATAGGAAGCTGATTCTAGATTTAACTTTGGATTGGAGATTCTTAATGTGAGTCTGGAAGGAGAGTTTACAGTCTAACTAGACACCTAGGTATTTGTAGTTGTCCACATACTCTAGGTCAGACCCGTCGAGAGTAGTGATTCCTGTCGGGTGGGCGGGTGCCAGCAGCGCTCGATTGAAGAGCATGCATTTAGTTTTACTAGTGTTTAAGAGCAGTTGGTGGCTACTGAAGGACTGTTGTATGGCATTGAAGCTCGTTTGGAGCTTTGTTAACACAGTGTCCAATGAAGGGCCAGATGTATACAAAATGGTGTCGTCTGTGTAGAGGTGGATCTGAGAGTCACCAGCAGCAAGAGCGACATCATTGATATACACAGAGAAAAGAGTCGGCCCAAGAATTGAACCCTGTGGCACCCCCATAGAGACTGCCATAGGGCCAGACAACAGGCCCTCCGATTTGACACATTGAACTCTATCTGAGAAGTAGTTGGTGAACCAGGCGAGGCAGTCATTTGAGAAACCAAGGCTATTTAGTCTGCCAATAAGAATGCGGTGGTTGACAGAGTCGAAAGCCTTGGCCAGGTCGATGAAGACGGCTGCACAGTACTGTCTATTATCAATCGCGGTTATAATATCGTTTAGGACCTTGAGCGTGGCTGAGGTGCACCCATGACCAGCTCGGAAACCGGATTGCATGGCGGAGAAGGTACGGTGGGATTCGAAATGGTCGGTGATCTGTTTGTTAACTTGGCTTTCAAAAACTTTCGAAAGGCAGGGCAGGATGGATATAGGTCTGTAACAGTTTGGATCTAGAGTGTCACCTCCTTTGAAGAGGGGGATGACCGCGGTAGTTTTCCAATCTCTGGGGATCTCAGACGTTACAAAGAGAGGTTGAACAGGCTAGTAATAGGGGTTGCGACAATTTCGGCGTCTAGTTTTAGAAAGAAAGGGTCCAGATTGTCTAGCCCAGATGATTTGTAGGGGTCCAGATTTTGCAGCTCTTTCAGAACATAAGCTGTCTGAATTTGTGTGAAGGAGAAGCGGGGGGGGGGGGCATGGGCAAGTTGCAGCGGAGGGTGCAGAGCTGGTGGCCGGGGTAGTGGTAGCCTGGTGGAAAGCATGGCCAGCCGTAGCAAAATGCTACACGGGAGGATCTTGTCAATGATCTCAAGGCAGCTGGGACCATAGTCACCAAGAAAACAATTGGTAACACACTACGCCGTGAAGGACTGACATCCTGCAGTGCCCGCAAGGTCCCCCTGCTCAAGAAAGCACATATACAGGGCCGTCTGAAGTTTTGAATGATTCAGAGGAGAACTGGGTGAAAGTGTTGTGGTCAGATGAGACCAAAATCAAGCTCTTTGGCATCAACTCAACTCGCCGTGTTTGAAGGAGGAGGAATGCTACCTATGATTTTCTGCTAAGGGGACAGGACAACTTCACCGCATCAAAGGGACGATGGACGGGGCCATGTACCATCAAATCTTGGGTGAGAACCTCCTTCCCTCAGCCAGGGCATTGAAAATGGGTCGTGGATGGGTATTCCAGCATGACAATGACACAAAACACACGGCCAAGGCAACAAAGGAGTGGGTTAAGAAGAAGCACATTAAGGTCCTGGAGTGGCCTAGCCAGTCTCCAGACCTTGATCCCATAGAAAATCTGTGGAGGGAGCTGAAGGTTCGAGTTGCCAAACGTCAGCCTCGAAACCTTAATGACTTGGAGAAGATCTGCAAAGAGGAGTGGAACAAAATTCCTCCTGAGATGTGTGCAAACCTGGTGGCCAACTACAAGAAACGTCTGACCTCTGTGATTGCCATCAAGGGTTTTTCCACCAAGTACTAAGTCATGTTTTTTAGAGAGGTCAAATACTTATTTCCCTCATTAAAATGCAAATCAATTCATAACATTTTTGACATGCGTTTTTATGGATTTTTTTGTTGTTATTTTGTCTCTCACTGTTCAAATAAACCTACCATTAAAATTATAGACTGATCATGTCTTTGTCAGTGGGCAAACGTACAAAATCAGCAGGGGATCAAATACTTTTTTCCCTCACTGTAGGACAGAGAACTCATTGCAATGTTAAGGAAGCATTTAATTGCACCATTTACGCTGTATCCTGTGCATATGACGAATAAACTTTTATTCGATTTTCATCTACACAATATATTAGGCTTTATTGTTGTGTTTTCTGCTTGACCCCTTGGGTTACAATAGTCAACTGAGGTTAGAAAGGGTATATAGAAAAAAGCTGAATTAAAGGGATACTGCGAGATTCTGACAATTAAGCTGTTTTCTACTTACCCAGAGTCAGATGAACTTGTGGATACCATTTTTATTTCTCTGCATGCATGCAGTATGAAGGAAGTTAGAGGTAGATTTGTGAGCAAACTCTAACTAGCGTTAGTGCAATGACTGGAAGTCTGCAGGTACGCTAGCTACTGTACCTGTAGACTTCCAGTCATTGTGATAATGCTAGTTAGCATTGGCTCACGAAGGTACCTTCATGAAAAATTACTACTGAATTACTACACAAAACCTATTTGTGCAGTAGTGACTATGTAGTCTTGTAGGGATTGTGTAGTGAATGTGTAATTTATGCACTACTCAAGTAGAGTTTTGTAGTGTTCAGTAGGAAAACAGTAGTGCTTCCAGTAGTAATCAGGTAGAGTTTTGTAGTGTTCAGTAGGAAAACAATAGTGTTTCCAGTAGTAATCAGGTAGAGATTTTTACTACTTGATATAGGTAGTAAATAAGTACTGAAAACACTACAGCTTTACTACACAGGCTTTTCAAGACCGCAGAAGAAGGCAAAACAGGAAGTAGTTGGTTGTCGTTAGCTAGCTACTGTTTTTTACAATGCGAATGTTATCATCATCCATCCTTCCTCATCCTGTCTTTCATAGCCCTTATGCTGGCACCATCTGTAAATTTAACTTTCCTTTATGTTTTATGAATACTTTCTTAATTTATATAACTTTTTACCACATCAAAAAGACTGCTAGGCAAAATGGTCTTAGCTGTTAGCCATTGTCATAGAGATGTATTGAGTTTAGCCTAGCTGTTTGCTAGCCCCATTGAAATGTAGCTATGTAGCCTCTGTTTTCGTCATTACATGTAAATGTTTTACATTTACGTCATTTAGCAGACACTCTTATCCAGAGCGACTTACAGTTAGTGAGTGCATACATTATTTTTATTTTTTCATACTAGCCCCCCGTGGGAATCGAACCCACAACCCTGGCGTTGCAAACGCCATGCTCTACCAACTGAGCTACATCCCTGCCGGCCATTCCCTCCCCTACCCTGGACGACGCTGGGCCAATTGTGCGCCGCCCCATGGGCGCTCATGCTAGCTTATCAGTATGTGTGTTTGTATGCAAATATACAGTATGTTCATATTAGTATACTGTACTTACCCATTCTACTTACCTCTTTTGACCTGTTGCCAAGGAGGCCCTCGACATAAGAACACTGGAGGCCATTGTTGGTAAGATTAACATTGTTTATCAAATGTTTTTTCTGTGTTGTCTTATCTTATCTATCTGACAACATATGATTGACAGTGGCTTATAATTGATTGTCTCTTGTGCTTGTCTTTATTTTCTAAAAGGTTACGTGGTGGAGAAATGTGTCTGCACCAGAAAAGAGTATCTGAAGATAGTTAAGTCAAAGTTGAATGAAGAAAAGGCCTCAAATGGATTAACAAAAAAGTGTAAATATGTCATTGAAAATGTAATTTAATTAATTTAAAACAATTGCTATAAAGTTTGTATAAGCTTATTACTTGTTTGATGATATAAGTACAGTTAGAAACTTAAGGAAATAACATGTTCACTAGTCTAGTAGTGACACAGTAGTGAAACAACAAGATGTCAGTAGTGATTTTGAATAGGCAAACAGTAGTAAATGTTTTCAATAGTAATTAAAAAGGGTTTATGTAGGAAATTAAAAAGGATCAGGAGCAATTCAGTAGTGATCAGCAGTGACACAACACTACAGTGTGATGAGGTGATGTCGAAGGAGTCAGGCGCAGGAGGGTAAATCACAGAATAAAAGGCATTACTCCGCAAATACAGAGTTACGCAGAAATGCGTCAAACACTCTAGTGCGCAAAACAGGCGCACTGGAAAATACAAGGCGCACAGGGAAATATCCTGGCGATACAAAATACACGGAGCTCCACTGAGCTTTACTATCTTCCACATTAAACAATCACACACAAAGACAAGGGGGCAGAGGGAACACTTATACAGGTACTGATGAGGGGATATGAACCAGCTGTGTGTAATAAACAAGACAAAACAAATGGAATGATGAGATGAGATGAGGAGCGGCAGTGGCTAGAAGGCCGGTGTCGACGAACGCCGAAGCGTTCCAAACAAGGAGAGGTGGCAGCTTCGGAGGAAGTCGTGACATATAGACACAGATGGCAGTAGTAGTAACTCAATAGGAATTGAGTAGGCATACAGCAGTAATGTGTAGCATACAGCAGTAATGTGTAGCATACGGCAGTAATGTGTAGCATACGGCAGTAATGTTAAGCATACAGCAGTAATATGTAGACATCAGTGGAGGCTCATCAGAGGAGGAAGGGGAGGACCATCCTCCTCAGTGAATTTCATAAAAATAAACATTGGGTACATTGACTTCAATACAAAACCTAGCAGGCTCATGGTTCTCACCCCCTTCCATAGACTTACACAGTAATTATGACAACTTCCGGAGGAGGTCCTCCAATCTATCAGAGCTCTTGCAGCATGAACTGACATGTTGTCCACCCAATCAAAGGATCAGAGAATGAAACTAGTACTGAAAGCATAAGCTACAGCTAGCTAGCACTGCAGTGCATAAAATGTGGTGAGTAGTTGACTCAAAGAGAGAGAAATACAATATATATATATATATATATATATATATATATATATATTATTATTTTTTCACCTTTATTTAACCAGGTAAGCCAGTTGAGAACAAGTTCTCATTTACAACTGCGACCTGGTCAAGATAAAGCAAAGCAGTGCGATAAAAACAACAACACAGAGTTACATATGGGGGTAAACAAAACATAAAGTCAAAAATACAACAGAAAATATATATACAGTGTGTGCGAATGTAGTAAATTATGGAGGTAAGGCAATAAATAGGCCATAGTGCAAAATAGTTACAATTTCGTATTAACACTGGAATGATAGATGTGCAAAAGATGATGTGCAAATAGAGATACTGGGGTGCAAATTAGAAAAATAAATAACAATATGGGGATGAGGTAGTTGGGTGGGCTAATTTCAGTATGGCTGTGTACAGGTGCAGTGATCGGTAAGCTGCTTTGGGGATGACCAGTGAGATATACCTGCTGGAGCGCAGACTATGGGTGGGTGTTGCTATGGTGACCAGTGAGCTAAGATAAGACGGGGATTTGCCTAGCAGTGATTTATAGATGACCTGGACTAATGATTACACCTTATATCAGCTAGATGTAGGCAAGACTGTGTCACTGTCTGTCCATGTGTCACTGTCTGTCACCTCAAATTTTTCTCTCGACCTTTGTGCACATACGTTGTCAACTTTAATTCATAGGCTAGGTTGTAGCAACCTCATGATGTGTATAGGGAAAATTTGAGTTTCATGTAGTAGCCTAAACCTATCGATGTTACATTGAACTGGGTGAATGGAATATGAATGACAGTCATCCAATATGCTGTAATAGAAATAAGGCCATGCTCATGAAAAAAAGATAGTCCTCCCTTCTCTTAAATGGCACTGACCGCCACTGGTAGGCATTGTGTAGTAATTCAATAGAGAACATGTACTGTAGGAATTGCGTAGGAATGTGTAGGTTTTAAGTAGTAGATACCCAAAATCTCAGTAGTTACACATTAGTAAATTAGGGAGAATGATGTAGTGATTTTAATAGGAAATACAGTGGGTATAGAAAGTTACAACCCCCTTTCAAAATGTTAACCTTTTGTTGCCTTACAGCTTGAAATGAAAACACAAAAAATCAGACTTTCTCTGGCTTCATTTACACACAGTAACCCACAATATCCAAGTGAGAAAAAACATCTACAAAACTCTTAAAAATGTATTACAATTCTAACAGTAAAATACCCTATTTGAATAAGTGAACAAGATGGTTCACGTTTCAACATGACAATGACCCAAAGCGCACCGCCAAAGCAACTGGACAGTGGCTAAAGGACAAGAAGGTGAATGTCCTTGAGTGGCCTAGTCAGAGCCCCGACCTAAATTCCATTGAGAATCTGTGGAATGACTTGAAGAGTGCAGTCCATGAGCGGTCACCATGCAATTTGACTGAGCTTGAATAATTCTGCAAGGAAGAATGGGCAAATATTGCACAGTCTAGGTGTGCAAAGTTAGTATAGATGTATTCAAAGAGAATCATGGCTGTAATTCAAGAAAAAGTTGGTTCCACCAAGTATTAACTCAGGGGGGTGTTCACTTATCCAAATAGGGTATTTTACTGTTTTAATTTTTATTAATTTTCCGATTTTTTTAGATGTATTATCTGGTTGAATCAATGTTGTTTCCATTTCATTGCAACCAACAAATTAAATGTGATGATGTTGAATCAATGTGGAAAACTGATTTGATTTGCAAAAAGTCATAAGGGAATTTGGTCTCTTCCAGATATTATTGAACTTTGAACTTAAATCCAATGACATGGTGAATTATTTTGTTGAATTTTACATTGAATTCCCGTTAGTTGACAACTCAACCAAATGTAAATCAAAACTAGACATTCAGCTGACATCTCTGCCCAGTGGGAAGTTGGGGAAAACTGAACTTTATGCAAATCCTCCGCGATATCGTGGCGCGAGTGACCAATATAAGCACAATAGCTTCCAGCCCATACTGGATTGCAGTGGCGGCTCCTGAAAAAATTCTCAGGAGGGGCAATTTTTCTGATGATTTAGGTGACCTACACACATTTAAAAAAAGATATGTCCAGCAACAACATGAAGACAGGGGCAGCATATAAGTCAATACCAGAAGCATTTATTGACTGATCTGGGGAGATGGATTCCAGTTTCTGTGACAGATTATAAATAATCTCTGATGCCTTTGTTATATTAGCTTTTGGTTGAATGTACTGTCGTAGTAAATATATAATGTTATAGCTTGGTCTGACTAAAATCTTGTGCATGACCCATTTTGTGTTGGGCGTTTGTTTTCAATCAATGCTGTTCCTATCCTATAACAATGGACAAAAGAGTCCTATCTTGTCAGCCTTGTCAGCAGGTGGCCAAGGACAACACCCACGCCATAGGTCTCTCAGTTCTTCCAACTCACGAGTTCTTGCTCTGAGGACACACACACACACACACACACACATCATCACTGATAACACACACACACACACACATCATCACTGTTAAACACACACACACACACACACAAAAATCCCCTCTCTTTAGGCTGAACATTTGAAGACAGAGAACCCGACTCAGAGCCAATGCAACAGTGGAGGGGACCTCGCCCAACTCATCAGGACCAATCAGAAGATCAGAACTACTAGATTCAACCTACATCATTTATTGTATAAAATGTCTGCACACAATGTTTTCGGGGCTCTCTTCTCCCTAAGAGTTTGACGAACGAGTCCGTGCACGCGATTCCAGATATCTTTACCTCTGAATAAACTGCCTTTATTATACCATATCCACCCTGTCCAAAGTCTCTACTTGGTCTCAGTTCTCCAGTAAACTTGTGATTATCAACAGTACACAACGGTAACAAACAATTGGGGGAACTCACGGGGCAGATAGTAAGGTCGCAATGACACAGAAAGCAGTTCAATGTCGGGGTACAGAGTCGCTCTCTTACCAGGATCGCGGTCCGCTCTGACCAGGGTGAAGCCGGCCGGCTCCACTTCTCTGTCCGGGACTCTGTCATCCAGCCAAGTCTCCCAGCTGTATTGGGATTCCGCTGCCAGCAGCGTTTTCATTATTTAGTCCGTTCGTAGCGGGTATGTACACGATCAACAAGATCAGTCCAAAACCAACCACTGGAAATCCATGGTTGGCAGAATGTTTGTAAACTAAGTCTACAAATTAAAAACATAAAATAACGCCACACTGCAGGTCGCAACAGAGACGCTGCTAGCCGCTATTGTCTTAGTTACGTTCATGGTTACGTCACGTATGACGAAAGCGCGTAAGTGCAAGCCCACAGACACCCATAGAGAATGTATTGAAAGCTTTGAAATTTGAAAAAAATTGATTTTACATGACAGGCTATGAGAGACTTCTGGGCGATTTTCAACTTGACTGAAATCGCCCCAAAAACGGGCGGGGCCATTTGAAGCACGACTTTAGCCTGATTTGACATTTAGTGGCTGGCAGATCAGACGTGAACACTGATAACTACTGTTGCCGTGATATAATTGATTAGAAAAAAAATCCCTTCCTTTTCCCGTTTGGCAGTGCGTCGCCCATATCGCCCTATTGAACAGGCCGTCCCTGCTGGATTGGCTGTTGATACCTAGAACTACGTACCTAGCCTGCTTGTGAAGCTAGTGTGGCTATCCAAATTATCACAGTATATGGATCACGGCTGTGACTTCTTTCATCCTGCACGCGGAGACATACAGTAAAAATGGTATCCACAAGTTCATCTGTCTCTGGGTAAGTGAAAACGGCTTAATTGCCAGTATATCACACTATCCCTTTCAAACTACTATCCCATCTTGTAGACTGACCTTCAAGTCAATGTTTTTTGTTTTATTCAAGGACATAAGGCAGGTGAGCTACACCAGGACCGGAAGACCTGTCAACTTTAAACAAACTTTAAACTTTAGGTTTCCCTTTTTACCTGTGTTGGAATTCCTGTTTTCTACTATTTTGTCAATGGTGTGCCCTTTTCAGGCAAGGCCCATGTAACCTAGCAACCGGGACTCAGGGGTAGACGTAACATAGTAAATGTAAATCTGTCTCCCTCTATTTAGTATAATATGTTAAGTTTCGTATGTATGTATTAGTTGGTGGATGTCCATCATCCATTTCGTATGATATGTTACAAATTACAAATCGTATTAGGTTGGGCAATATCCAGATTTTAATATCGTCAGACCGTTGTTCTCTCATACCGGGATATACGGTATTACCAGCTTAGTACACAAGGGGGCACCAAAAAACCTGCAAAAAAGACCATTGGGCGTCTATTACCAGATTGCTAACAAGATACACACAAGTAATAGCAGATTTCAATGGAGGCTGCAGGGCTAAATATGCTAACGAGCGCAAACGAAAATAAGCGATTTTGCAAAGACAGGCAATCCAGCTCGTAAAGTTATACATAGGTAGGAGCTACCGAATGTCATTTTTGGTGAGTTTGAACATTTACAAGTGAATGTGAAAGAGAGACATTGTGCAAATGAACAAAGTTTTGACGCATGCTTGTCTGAAGGAAGAACAGTACTGGCCTTGGAGCAGCATGTGTAGGCTACACACTGTGTCTGTGTAGAGTCTGGAGTTGCTAGGGCAACTGGCCTTCCTGCACTGCTCAGAGAAGAGGGGGGAGGAGAAGAGGGGAGAGGGGAAGATGAGCGGAGAACAGAGAGGTGAAAAAAACGCAAGGAAATGAAGATAGTGGCAGCTGTACAAATAACTAATCCAAAGGGCTTTGACTTCTCAAACACGGCAGAAAGCTAACACAATATGATGCCCCGTCACTTTATTAATTCAGCCACTTACTTAGATGAACTAGCAAGTTAAACTTAGGGGTTGCGTTAATGCAGAATTCTGTGTTTTCACGCAGGTAAAAAAGATTAAACGCATAAGAAATATCTTGCTGCATTTTGTAAACGCAGATGTAAAATGCTTCTAATGGTAGTTTCTGCTCTGCATCAGGCTGTTCTGGGGAACTATGGTAAGCTTCATAATGTGAAATGAAGAACGCGATCTGCTTCATCTCCTAACGTATTGCACAAGTTGACTGCAAATATTATTAAATATTTAAATATTTTAATGTATTGAAAAACTTCAAATAAATAGTTTCAATGGTATTGAAAAACCATCCTGTGGCTATTTCTAAATATGGTATACATGCTATATATAGCTTAATTCGTACAATATGTTACGAATTACAATTTGTACAATATGTTTTTTTTTTTAACGAAACGTATGATATGTTACAAATTCCAATTTGTTGTGGCTAACGCTAGCTAGGTGGCTAATGCTAATTTTAGCTAGGCTAGGGGTTAGGGTTAGGGGTTAAGATTAGGGTTGAGGGTAAGGTTAGGAGTTAGGCTAAAGGTTACGGTTAGGGTTAGCTAACATGCTAAGTAGTTGCAAAGTATCTTAAAAGTAGTAAGCAGTTGAAAAGTTGCTAATTAGCTAAAGCTGTCCGTGATGAGACTCGAACACGCAACCTTTGGGTTGCTAGATGTTTGCGTAATACGCCTACCCACCACCCCGACCAACCACCCTACTCTCATTTTTGCCTTAAGTAACCTTCTGTCTCATGTAAGTACACCAAATGTAACATATCATACTACAGTAATCTGAGTATCCCGGATTACATTTACTATGCTACGTCTAGTCTATGAGACCAGGCTGAACCTAGTAGGCATAAATGTGCCATAATGTCATGTCAGGACTAAGGTTGCAAAGGGATCATTACTGGAAACTTTCAAAGTTTACCAGTTAACTACCAGTATTTTGGTATCTTTCAAGGATTTTATGTAATATATCTAGTGGCCCTTTTGGGTACTTCAGATTTTTACAGGTGTCTGTAATTATCTATGGCCCTCTGTGTGGCCTTATCACATTGGAAATAATTAAATAATAGAACGACAAAGCTGTAAAACATTATCCTAAATATAAACCATCAACTTAGTGAACACCATTGGTGTTTAATAAGAGGAGTTCAGCATGACATATATATATTTTTTACAAACTTTGATTTATTTCACTATGTCAGTATGCATTTGTTGGAAAAGTTGCAGAGTTAATTAAAAATAATGCCATTGTTGATAAGATGCTTTTTCATTAATTAGGCTATTTTCTTTTGAACCATATGGTTTATGTACTTCAAACATATGGACAATATGGACACAGATATACAGTGCATTCGGATAGTATTCAGACCCCTTGACTTTTTCCACATTTTGTTAAGATATAGCCTTATTCTAAAATTGATTTTTTTTTATATCCTCATCAATCTACACACAATACCCCATAATGAAAAAGTGAAAACAGGTTTTTAGAAATGTTTGCAAATGTATTACAAATAAAAAACAGAAATACCTTATTTACATAAGTATTCAGACCCTTTGCTATGAGACTCAGAATTGAGCTCAGGTGCATCCTGTTTCCATTGATTATCCTTGAGATGTTTCTACAACTTGATTGGAATCCACCTGTGGTTAATTCAATTGATTGGACATGATTTGGAAAGGCACACACCTGTATATATAAGGTCCCACAGTTGACAGTGCATGTCAGAGCAAAAACCAAGCCATGAGGTCGAAATAATTGTCCGTAGAGCTCCGAGACAGGATTGTGTCGAGGCACAAATATTGGGAAGGGTACCAAAAAATGTCTGCAGCATTGAAGGTCCCCAAGAACACAGTGGCCTCCATCATTCTTAAATGGAATAAGTTTAAAACCACCAAGACTCTTACTAGAGCTGGCCTCCCGGCCAAACTGAGCAATCGGGGGAGAAGGACGTTGGTCAGCGAGGTGACCAAGAACCCGATGGTCATTCTGACAGAGCTCCAGAGTTCCTCTGTGGAGATGGAAGAACCTTCCAGAAGGACAACCATCTCTTCAGCACTCTACCAATCAGGCCTTTATGGTAGAGTGGCCAGATGGAAGCCACTCCTCAGTAAAAGGCACATGACAGCCCACTTGGAGTTTGCCAAAAGGCAACTAAAGGACTCTCAGACCATGAAAAACAAGATTCTCTGGACTGATGAAACCAAGATTGAACTCTTTGGCCTGAATGCCAAGCGTCACGTCTGGAGGAAACCTGGCACCATCCCTACTGTGAAAAATTGTGGTGGCAGCATCATGCCTGTGGGGATGTTTTTCAGCAACAGGGACTGGGAGACTAGTCAGGATCGAGGGAAAGGTGAACGGAGCAAAGTACAGAGAGATCCTTGATGAAAACCTGCTCCAGAGCACTCAGGACCTCAGACTGGGGAGAAGGTTCACCTTCCAACAGGAAAACGACCCTAAGCACACAGCCAAGACAACACAGGCGTGGCTTCGGGACAAGTCTCTGAATGTCCTTGAGTTGCCCAGCCAGAGCCCGGACATGAACCCGATCTAACATCTCTGGAGAGACCTGAAAATACCTGTGCAGCGACGCTACCCATCCAACCTGACAGAGCTTGAGAGGAACTGCAGAGAAGAATGGGAGAAACTCCCCAAATACAGGCGTGCCAAGCTTGTAGTGTCATACCCAAGAACACTCGAGGCTGTAATTGCTGCCAAAGGTGCTTCAACAAAGTACTGAGAAAAGACTTATGTAAATGTGATATTTCATTATTATTAATATTTGTTTTGCCAAAATTTCTAAAAACCTGTTTTTGTTTTGTCATTTGGGGTATTATTGTGTGTAGACTGATGGAACAAAAAACAATTTAATCAATTTTAGAATAAGGCTGTAACGTAACAAAATGTGTAAAAAGTCTGAATACTTTCTGAATGCACTGTAAAAAAAAAAAAAAGAACACTATACTGTATATGAATACATTTTTTTTTTGTTATTCAAGTATAAATGACCAAAGTTACAATATATTGCCATCGATTTTCTATTAATTACCTAAATGACTGAGATTCCGGTAAACTACAGGGAGCTTTGTCAGGACACACATAATTTCAACCTTATATAGGCTACACCACATATTAATAAAAAAGAAATGGACTAGATGTGTTACATGTGTAGGCCTACCATGTTTGTCTCCAGTGGTTTAAAGTACTTAAGTAAAAGTACTTGAAAGTACTACTTAAGTAGTTTTTTGGGGTATCTGTACTTTACTTTACTATTTATATTTGGACAACTTTTACTTTTACTTCACTACATTCCCCCAAAAATTATGTACTTTCTACTCCATACATTTTCCCTGACACCAAAAGAGCTCATTACATTTTGAATGCTTAGCAGGACAGGAAAATTGTCTAATTTACACACTTATCAAGAGAACATCCCTGGTCATCCCTATTGCCTCTGATTTAGCGGACTCACTAAACGCATGCTTGTAAGTTATGTCTGAGTATTGGAGTGTGCCCCTGGCTATTCGTAAATAAAAACAAGAAAATGGTGCTGTCTGGTTTGCTTAATATAAGGAATTTGAAAATATTTATACTTTTACTTTTACTTTAATACTTAAGTATATTTTAGCAGTTACATGTACTTTTGATACTTAAGTATATTTAAAACCAAATACTTTTAGACTTTTACTAAAGTAGGATTTTACTGGGTGACTTTCACATTTACTTGAGTCATTTTCTATTAAGGTAACTTTACTTTTACTCAAGTATGACATTTCGGCACTTTTTCCACCACTGTTTGTCTCGGTTGAATGTTATAACACTTGCCAGTGTCACATAACTGTGTTGTGTGTGCCAATGTGCACAGTATGACTTTCACTGCTTGCGCTTTTAAATGAGGTATCTGAAATGTGTTTGCGCAATCTCTCTCACCGGAAGTGATTCCCACGCGCAGACGAGGTCAAAATGGCGACTTGCTGAATGTGAAGAGGACATAAGGGAACCGGCTTTATGCTACAAAAACATGTACAAAACGCCATGTAGCAGACTCACAGGTAAACGTATAGATAATATGTACTTATCGTTCATATGCACCGGTATCGAATGTAAAATATTATTCTGTCGCGGGTCGAAAATACTCACGTTTGCAAGGTTAGTTAAGCTAATTAGCATGCTAACTGTTAGCTATGTACCGGTATGTTATGTAGATGGCTTTCAGCTAGCTAGCTTGTTAGCAATGCTCTATGACCTTAGCTTTAATCGAGCCAATGTGGGCCTATTCTCGAATACATCTGGATTCATCTATTCATTTGACATATCGCAGTGCCACCAACAAACCTGTCAATTACAAAAGTTCAACATTCACCTTCTGCTACCATTTCTGTCAAGCTGTCTACCATATAGTTTGATGCATACGTTTGGTAAATCCAATTTATGCACCACACAGAACGCACTGCAACTGCCTCTTTGAACGCAGTGTTCCATTGGAAATGAAAGTACTTCTGATGTACCAAAACCCAAACACTGCAAGTGTGATCGAGGCTTGACTGCGTGGTCTAGAATGGACTACAATGTCTGCCCACAGGCAGAAAATGGGAGACCCTGCATAAAAACACGTTTTAAACGCTTATTTTATAGCGAAGGACACATTCCACACCTCAAATCGTAAGTATTGTTCCTAGAGATACTTAATATGCCTCTGTTGACTGGGAACTTTGTTTTGGTGAAACCGAAAAATGGTTACGGTTTGGTTGATCAAGGACGCCAGGCTACGGAAAGAGCAGTCTGCAAAGAGCAGTCTGTGAAGAATGGCTTGTTGTGGTAGGAAGCAAGGCTGTCAGCCATAACACTGTTATTATACACAGAAAAGTATAAATTAGTTTATAGCCAGTCCTGAACAGTTAGATGATGCATCTTCACGCCATTCAGTTGTTGTATTGATTATAAACAGTTTGTTTTGTTGTCTTTCTTTGTGTTTTAGGTCTGGTTGGTGCCAGTGTGAGTGGTAACCAGAAACTATTAGGTAGGAATGCCCCTAGGAATCACCAGAGTGCTCGCAGCCTCATCCAGCTGTCCAGGAGAGACCCATCACAATGGATCACATTCCAGCACCTCAACTTCTTGAAGCGCCAGGTAAGTCAAATGCTGCCCATAGTAGGCAAAAACATCACTGTTTCGTGAGTGATGGACAACATTCTGTCCTTAGATTTACATTGGAAATGTTTGTCATTTAGCAGACACTCTTATCCAGAGCGACTTACAGGAGCAATAAGGGTTACGTGCCTTGCTCAAGGGCACATTTACATTTTACACATTGACAGATTGTTCACCTAGTCGGCACTGGGATTCGAACTAGCGGACTTTCTGTTACTGGCCCAACACTCTTAACCTCTAGGCTCCCTGCCCCCCCAGATTGTGCCCTATCATACCAATTGACCTCAGTCCATGCACATGTAGCCTATTTGTACCAGGTCATGTCAGGACACATTAGTGCTGAGCAATTAACAGATATTTCGGCAATTATTTGAATTCCATTTTATGTTTTTTTTCTGTGAGCTCCATGTGCACATTGCGCAGTTTCTCTAGAGATAAATCAGATCAAGCCCGAACTGTGCGATGTAGTAGGGCGTTGTAGTTTCCAACAGGCCAATGTTCTTCATAGTTTAGTGCAGCAAACATGGTTATTAACTACAATGACCATAATTAATTGCGCGCCTACTTGTCCGGTCTGCGTGTTTCTTTTACGCCTGCTATGTTAGGTTAGTGTGTTTGACAGCCATCGTCGATAGTGACGACATCGTGATGTCACAAAATATGGTTTAGCATATTTGACTGCACCTCTGGAGTCTGGCAGCGCACAACAGCACAGCGCAGTGAGCACATAGCAGGGTGACATGCCAAATGGCCTATTCCCTATTTGTCATAGCCTAAATACATATGTGGTTGTTAGACTATTAACATAATGCAAGAGAACAGTGTAGATTGTAGAAAGAGCGGAGAGCACCAAAGCAGTGCAAAATGTCAGATTGGGCCTAATGTGTTTTTGCCCCTCCTCTCCAATGTGGGATGATCATGGGCCTTTTGCAGCGGACACTCCATTGTCTGGTTTATTGTTTTAATCTTAAGATCTCTTTTTCCCATTCGATTTCAATGTGACTTGTTGACGTAAGCATAGCCTACTTTTTCATGATCAACCATCAAATTAATCTATAGGCCTAAGGAGTTCCATCTAAGAAAGTTATTTGCGAATAGCTTAAATAAAAATGTAGTATAGTAATAATGAGCGAGAGAACAAACGATTGCAAGATAGACTAATCAAATAGGAAGTTTAAACCAACCTGGTACGTTTCTGCTTTACTTGACCAGAGTGTACGCAAAATAAATTGTGCCTTCAAAAAATCCCTCCTTGCAAACCAAACAGACAATAATAATTGCCTACACATAGGCTACTGTCAAAAGTTGCAGTAATTTTTTTATTTAATTTTTTATTTAACCTTCATTTAACCAGGTAAGCCAGTTGAGAAGAAGTTCTCATTTACAACTGCGACCTGGTCAAGATAAAGCAAAGCAGTGCGATAAAAACAACAACAGAGTTACATATGGGGTAAACAAAACATAAAGTCAAAAATACAACAGAAAATATATATACAGTGTGTGCGAATGTAGTAAGTTATGGAGGTGAGGCAATAAATAGGCAATAGTGCAAAATAGTTACAATTTAGTATTAACACTGGAATGATAGATGTGCAAAAGATGATGTGCAAATAGAGATACTGGGGCTGTGTACAGGTGCAGTGATCGGTAAGCTGCTCTGACAACTGATGCTTAATGTTAGTGAGGGAGATAATAGTCTCCAGCTTCAAAGATTTTTGCAGTTCGTTCCAGTCATTGGCAGCAGAGAACTGGAAGGAATGGCGGCCAAAGGAGGTGTTGGCTTTGGGGATGACCAGTGAGATATACCTGCTGGAGTGCAGACTACGGGTGGGAGTTGCTATGGTGACCAGTGAGCTAAGATAAGACAGGGATTTGCCTAGCAGGGATTTATAGATGACCTGGAGCCAGTCTAAACGCTACTTTGACAAGTTAAACTTATAAACTAATATTTATAATATTGTCAATGTTTATTGATATCTTTGAATTGCGCACCGGCAATTGCGCACTTTTAAGCGGGAACAAAACATAAATTAATGATGAGTAGGTGTCAATTGTCTCACAAACAACTATTTTCAATAGCTTACGAATTGTGCATTTATATAAAAGTCAACAATCAGATAAAACAAATGATTATTTAGCCTAACAGTTGATTGAACATTGGCTTAGGCTAAAAACTAATAGGTCCATTATCCTTAGGCTTTGCCTTCTGCCTATCAAACTGTAAAAATCCTAAATATACAATCAGATAAAACAAATTATAACATTCTTTATAACACTTAAAAACAAATGAATATTGTCTTATGCTAAAAACAAATAGGCCTATTAGGATATACCTTTTGCCTATTGAACTGTACAAATCCTAAATATAGGCCTACAAAATAGATGAAGTAGCCTAAACAAAATAAGTACGAAAATATCCTACATTAGTGCTAAAGACTATCAGTGCAAATAAGTAATTTTCACGGTTTTACAGAATATTTTAGCCTATCAAGATCACTTTCTGAGTCAAAATGCAAGCTGAGATCTGCCACAGATTTTTTTTATATTACTTAAAAAATGTACATCTATGCAGCATTAACTAATTAATAACAGTTCTGTAGCAATTATGTTTTTGCAGTAGGCTATAGGCCCAATACATTATCACTGCATATTGGCTGTCCTTAAATTGCCCTGGCAATGTTTTTCTCAGACCATTTTGAAATTATATAAAAAAGTTTAGGTATAGGATCACCTGGTAATATATCATTTTTAGTATTACATAGGCACAGCCAAGTGAGTGTGTGTGTATGTATATATGTATATATGTATGTATATATGTATATATATATATATATATATATATATATATTTTTTTTTTTACTGGACTGATGGCCTGCGTCTGAGGGGAGGGAGAGAGCAGCGGCGAGGCTTCCTCTCACCGTCCCTCCGCTCTCCCTCCCTCCGCTGAGAAAAGGGACACAGTCTTCCAGCTGATGGCGAAACTCAAGTCACACTGCATTATTTCTGCCTCATGCACCAATTCATGTTGTTACTCTTATGACCAGAGAAAGTGAAATATTCCTAGATATAAAAAAAACACAACAAGCCGCTAATAATAACAACGCAAGCTTATCGGAACACTTTGCTATAGGCCTAATCATTCATTGCAGCTGCAGTGCTGGTTGTAGCATGAGTGGAAGTAGGGAGAACACGCATTGTATGGCTTAAAAGTGTTGAACAAAGTTTTGGCAGTGCTGAATAACAACTTAAACATGAACGTACTCATATTATAAAAACAGCAGCTCTTTGCTGTTCGTTGAGTCTCTAGTCATGGTTTTGAAATCTCACAGTATCAATTTTGCTTTGCGTTCCAGGCTTCTTTTTACAGTCTATGGCTCGAGGAAACTGTGCAGACGCGATCGAGCGGTTGGTGACCACTGCTATAGGCTATGTCTTTTGAATAAGATGCATCTGGATTTGAATATAGCAAAAAAAAATGGGGAACAATTAGGTGTAGTTACTTTTTACCATGTCTTAGGTCTACCTAAAGATTTCTGGCAAGGAACACCAGCACGTTCACATTTCTGCCCCAGAGTAGCGAACTCCACAGAATGATGGTCTTGTAAATGTTGACAGAGGTTTGTAGTCTGTCCATCCTTTGCCCTCATAATCTTGATAGCCTAGACTTGATAGAAAAAACTAGGCGTAGCACTGTTTAAGACTAGCAATGTGTCCTTTATATTGCATTCTTCCGGCTAGTTGACCTCTCCATGCGCAACACGCATCCCTGATCAGGGTGCGAATTATGGGGTAGCCATGGGGGCGGTGGGGCTCAGCTCCCCTGAATGAGACATTAGCTCCCCTAAATGCAACAAAAGTCAGTCAGCTGTTTAGAGCGCTCATTGCTTTGTTTTTCAGGTGTTCGCTGGTACTGGTGTTCTCCGTGCCTTCCGTGGCCAGAAGTAGTAGACCATTTATTTAGCTTGATTGTTTTCTTTCCTGGAACAGCTGGTGATGGTCGCCAATATCACTAGACAACTAGCCTACAGCCAGACATCAATATCACTAGACAACTAGCCTACAGCCAGACATCAATATCACTAGACAACTAGCCTACAGCCAGACATCAATATCACTAGACAACTAGCCTACAGCCAGACATCAATATCACTAGACAACTAGCCTACAGCCAGACATCAATATCACTAGACAACTAGCCTACAGCCAGACACCAATATCACTAGACAACTAGCCTACAGCCAGACACCAATATCACTAGACAACTAGCCTACAGCTATACACCAATATCACTAGACAACTAGCCTACAGCTATACACCAATATCACTAGACAACTAGCCTACAGCCATACACCAATATCACTAGACAACTAGCCTACAGCCAGACACCAATATCACTAGACAACTAGCCTACAGCCAGACACACCAATATAAGTCATACTTAATTCTCTCATTAAAATGCAAATCAATTTATAACATTTTTGACATGCGTTTTTCTGGATTCTTTTGTGATTTTTCTGTCTCTAACTGTTCAAATAAACCTACCATTAAAATTATAGACTGATCATGTCTTTGTCAGTGGGCTAACGTACAAAATCAGCAGTGGATCAAATACTTAATTCCCCTCACTGTATACACCAATATCACTAGACAACTAGCCTACAGTTAGACACCAATATCACTAGACAACTAGCCTACAGCCAGACACCAATATCACTAGACAACTAGCCTACAGCCAGACATCAATATCACTAGACAACTAGCCTACAGCCAGACATCAATATCAGTAGACAACTAGCCTACAGCCAGACATCAATATCACTAGACAACTAGCCTACAGCCAGACACCAATATCACTAGACAACTAGCCTACAGCCAGACACCAATATCACTAGACAACTAGCCTACAGCTATACACCAATATCACTAGACAACTAGCCTACAGCTATACACCAATATCACTAGACAACTAGACAACTAGCCTACAGCTATACACCAATATCACTAGACAACTAGCCTACAGCCATACACCAATATCACTAGACAACTAGCCTACAGCCAGACACACCAATATCACTAGACAACTAGCCTACAGCCAGACACACCAATATAAGTCATACTTAATTCTCTCATTAAAATGCAAATCAATTTATAACATTTTTGACATGCGTTTTTCTGGATTTTTTTGTGATTTTTCTGTCTCTAACTGTTCAAATAAACCTACCATTAAAATTATAGACTGATCATGTCTTTGTCAGTGGGCTAACGTACAAAATCAGCAGTGGATCAAATACTTAATTCCCTCACTGTATACACCAATATCACTAGACAACTAGCCTACAGTTAGACACCAATATCACTAGACAACTAGCCTACAGCCAGACACCAATATCACTAGACAACTAGCCTACAGCTATACACCAATATCACTAGACAACTAGCCTACAGCTATACACCAATATCACTTTACAACTAGCCTACAGTTAGACACCAATATCACTAGACAACTAGCCTACAGCTATACACCAATATCACTAGACAACTAGCCTACAGCCAGACATCAATATCACTAGACAACTAGCCTACAGCCAGACACCAATATCACTAGACAACTAGCCTACAGCTATACACCAATATCACTAGACAACTAGCCTACAGCCAGACACCAATATCACTAGACAACTAGCCTACAGCTATACACCAATATCACTAGACAACTAGCCTACAGCTATACACCAATATCACTTTACAACTAGCCTACAGTTAGACACCAATATCACTAGACAACTAGCCTACAGCTATACACCAATATCACTAGACAACTAGCCTACAGCCAGAGATCAATATCACTAGACAACTAGCCTACAGCCAGACATCAATATCACTAGACAACTAGCCTACAGCCAGACATCAATATCACTAGACAACTAGCCTACAGCTATACACCAATATCACTAGACAACTAGCCTACAGCCAGACACACCAATATAAGTCATACTTAATTCTCTCATTAAAATGCAAATCAATTTATAACATTTTTGACATGCGTTTTTCTGGATTTTTTTGTGATTTTTCTGTCTCTAACTGTTCAAATAAACCTACCATTAAAATTATAGACTGATCATGTCTTTGTCAGTGGGCTAACGTACAAAATCAGCAGGGGATCAAATACTTAATTCCCTCACTGTATACACCAATATCACTAGACAACTAGCCTACAGTTAGACACCAATATCACTAGACAACTAGCCTACAGCCAGACACCAATATCACTAGACAACTAGCCTACAGCCAGACATCAATATCAGTAGACAACTAGCCTACAGCCAGACATCAATATCACTAGACAACTAGCCTACAGCCATACACCAATATCACTAGACAACTAGCCTACAGCTATACACCAATATCACTAGACAACTAGCCTACAGCCAGACACCAATATCACTAGACAACTAGCCTACAGCTATACACCAATATCACTAGACAACTAGCCTACAGCCAGACACCAATATCACTAGACAACTAGCCTACAGCTATACACCAATATCACTAGACAACTAGCCTACAGCTATACACCAATATCACTAGACAACTAGACAACTAGCCTACAGCTATACACCAATATCACTAGACAACTAGCCTACAGCCATACACCAATGTCACTAGACAACTAGCCTACAGCCAGACACACCAATATCACTAGACAACTAGCCTACAGCCATACACCAATATCACTAGACAACTAGCCTACAGCCAGACACACCAATATCACTAGACAACTAGCCTACAGCCAGACACACCAATATAAGTCATACTTAATTCTCTCATTAAAATGCAAATCAATTTATAACATTTTTGACATGCGTTTTTCTGGATTTTTTTGTGATTTTTCTGTCTCTAACTGTTCAAATAAACCTACCATTAAAATTATAGACTGATCATGTCTTTGTCAGTGGGCTAACGTACAAAATCAGCAGGGGATCAAATACTTAATTCCCTCACTGTATACACCAATATCACTAGACAACTAGCCTACAGCCAGACACCAATATCACTAGACAACTAGCCTACAGCTATACACCAATATCACTAGACAACTAGCCTACAGCTATACACCAATATCACTTTACAACTAGCCTACAGTTAGACACCAATATCACTAGACAACTAGCCTACAGCTATACACCAATATCACTGGACAACTAGCCTACAGCCAGACATCAATATCACTAGACAACTAGCCTACAGCCAGACACCAATATCACTAGACAACTAGCCTACAGCTATACACCAATATCACTAGACAACTAGCCTACAGCCAGACACCAATATCACTAGACAACTAGCCTACAGCTATACACCAATATCACTAGACAACTAGCCTACAGCTATACACCAATATCACTAGACAACTAGCCTACAGCTATACACCAATATCACTAGACAACTAGCCTACAGCCATACACCAATATCACTAGACAACTAGCCTACAGCCTGACACACCAATATAAGTCATACTTAATTCTCTCATTAAAATGCAAATCAATTTATAACATTTTTGACATGCGTTTTTCTGGATTCTTTTGTGATTTTTCTGTCTCTAACTGTTCAAATAAACCTACCATTAAAATTATAGACTGATCATGTCTTTGTCAGTGGGCTAACGTACAAAATCAGCAGTGGATCAAATACTTAATTCCCCTCACTGTATACACCAATATCACTAGACAACTAGCCTACAGTTAGACACCAATATCACTAGACAACTAGCCTACAGCCAGACACCAATATCACTAGACAACTAGCCTACAGCTATACACCAATATCACTAGACAACTAGCCTACAGCTATACACCAATATCACTTTACAACTAGCCTACAGTTAGACACCAATATCACTAGACAACTAGCCTACAGCTATACACCAATATCACTAGACAACTAGCCTACAGCTATACACCAATATCACTAGACAACTAGCCTACAGTTAGACACCAATATCACTAGACAACTAGCCTACAGCTATACACCAATATCACTAGACAACTAGCCTACAGTTAGACACCAATATCACTAGACAACTAGCCTACAGTTAGACACCAATGCGCATCCAATTCATCCAACATTAATGACAGTAGGCCTATAGATGACTATTTCGGTTAGAAGCATTCCATTTTGCAATGGCATAGGCCTACATTATTTTGGATTTGTGTGCCCATGAGAACTGTTTTCACGGAGAAGCATAATGAAATGTTATGTAGGCATAGTTACATTTACAGTGCACCTCTCGAGATCTCCAAGATCGAGGAATCGTACAGGGTTTATGTTCAAAGTTCTATTTCAATTGTTAAATGCTTAATAATGACAAATAACACTGTCATAAATGTAATTCATGTAAGGAAAGAAATATAGTGTTTTATGTCACACAATCTGTGAAGACTCCAAGCATTAACTCATGAATTATAGACAACTCATGAACTAGGGTGTATTTTTTTTTTTATTCAACTCATGTATTATATTGAATGAACGCTACCTGTTCTGTGTGTGTTCATGTGTGTAGAATTGCCTTTGCTGAGAGGGTAGGGTACTGGCAGTAGTGTAGTCCTAGTGGAGGGTAGGCTACTGGCAGTGGTGTAGTCCTAGTGGAGGGTAGGCTACTGGCAGTGGTGTAGTCCTAGTGGAGGGTAGGCTACTGGCAGTGGTGTAGTCCTAGTGAAGGGTAAACGCAACGAAACACTGTTTATACACTGTAAAAAATATATGCTTTTAAAGCATAGGGAGTGTTAATTTTTTCACCGCGACCGGCAATCAGAGTTTACCCACTGACTACCGGTAGGCCTATTTGAAGTTCATGGTAAGACACATTGTAGCCTGGTCTAGTAGGTTGACTGTATGTCTGTTAGGATGACCATCATGTTTTAAGACACATTGTAGCCTGGTCTAGTAAGTTGATTGTGTGTGTGTGTGTTAGGGTGACCATGTTTTTCCCGGGACAGTTTCAGCCCCATTTCAGGTGTCCCGTCTTTTCTGGCTACAAAAAAGGTCAATTTGTCATCAAGACGCATCAATTAATGAAGGACTAATCAATAGCAATCGCTGAAAGTCATTAGGCACACCTTTTGGTGTTTTTTAACATGCAGATGTCTATTTCCATTCATCAAATGGTGCCAGTGTACATGCAGATGTCTATTTCCATTCATCAAATGGTGCGATTATCTTGGAGTGGACGGTCATGCAAAGGTAGCATGTGTTTTGTAGTGATTTAGTTTGACAATCAGATGAAAGTATCATGACTGGTTGTGTTTATGCCACATTAAAAGGTCATTCACCGTTAAATTCTGTCTTTTATTATTAGGCCCATAACATTTCCCGTGCAGTGCAATCGCATGCACACAAGTGACCCCCCCCCCCCCCCCCCTCCACATTTCACTTCACACTCTGCCCCCCTATATCAGCGCTGTTTGGACAGGACAATGAGACTGTCATCCAGACATCGCCCAACGCTTAAGTACACAGGATTAGCTATATTATAATTGAAGCCTGCAAAGTCATGGGCAGTCACTTCTAATTGATAGAAAAATAAGCTAGATGTTACATGTTAGTCTCAGTTGCAAGTTATAATGCCAGTGCCACCCAACCATGTTTTGTGCCAATGTGAACGTATGATTTTCACTGCTTGTAAAAGGAGGAATATCTGCCATAATGTGCCAATGATAGACAACCTTTATCTTCACTCACTCACTATCTGCCCTCTCCCTTCGCAGTATGTGATGACGAGTAACAATGCCCTCTATCAGAGAGCTGATCCTAAGCAGACAGCCATCTTGACCGTCCTGGAGGACCATCGTGATGGCGGCGTGGACAGACAGATCCAGCAGGTCCCAACCATCGACCATGTGCCTGTGGTCACTGATGTCACACCACCTCCACTACAGCCAGAGACCACAACCACAAATGTGACCGCAACACCGGTCTCAAGTCCTGTCTCGACTGTGTCAGCACAGGAGATACTTACTCTGTTGAAAGCAACCTCCAGCAAGACTGTGTCACCACCACAGACGAAGGCTGTGTCCAGTGCAGTAGAGTCTGGGACTGAGATGTTAGAGGTTCCCCATCTGCAGGTGGAGTCAGATGAAGCCAGGGAGGCTCGGCTGGACAGGCAGTGGAAGGAACTCAAGGTGGACCTGGCTGAACTTCCAGATGTGTACGCTAAACTTGCCAAAATCAAACTCACAGGTGTGGTATGACAGGAACATGTATCTAAGCGTTTCTTAATGTTTTATTTTCTATCAAGGATATGCACAATTTGGCCTAGGGCATTGCTTTGCCTTTCACAAAGATGGGAACTTGTACCACAGATGGAACAATGAGCCAGATGTTTCAACGGATGTGTAAATGTGACGCATCCGCTTGGTGTTTCCACTCACTACCAAATATGGTGATGAGAGGAAGCCCAGTGGAAGAAGATGAAGCGAGATGGATTTTGGCCGACATTCTGCTAATTTTCTCATCGATGAAACATTTGATCTCAATACAGTTTCCTGTTCCTAAAACTACAATCTAGTTTCTATCTAATAGAGTTTTGTAGACTTTACCCTTCCCCTTCTTATTTTTTGCCCAAAAAGTATGTTAAGGAGTGCAACGGCAAATCGAGTTATTGCACATGTGCACTTCAGAGTAGGCGTTCCCTAATGGAAATATGCAAATACATGCTAGAACGTGCCAATAGGATCTCGCTAGCTCGTGTTTGGCTCTGCCCACCTCCTTGCTTGTTCTGCCCACTATGACTCATTTGCTCCCATTGGAAACGACATGCTGTGGTTTATCTTGGGTTAGTTATAAAAATCTTTGCTTGTAAATACTGTTCTGCCAGTAATTGCCCAAAGCTGTAGGCCTATAGTTGATATGGAAACTATGGTGGGGATAGAAGTATGAAGCATGTTGCTTGTGTGTAGGTATGATGTTAATATTGTTGTTTCAGCGTTAGTAGTGTGGACGGCAGCAGCTGGTTTTGCCATGGCTCCAGTACCCTTTGACCCTGCCACCTTCTTCTTGGCATCCCTTGGGACAGGGCTTGCCTCCTGCACCGCAAACTCCATCAACCAGGTCAGTTACGTCAAAATCAAATCTAATTGTATTTGCACATGCGCCGAATACAGTGGGTGAAATGCTTAATACGAGCCCTTCCCAACAATGCAGAGTAGTAACACGAGGAATAACATAAAATACACAAGAATGAAACTATATACAGGGAGTACCGGTACCAGATCAATGTGGAGCTCTATACAGGGAGTACCAGATCAATGTGGAGCTATATACAGGGAGTACCAGATCAATGTGGAGCTCTATACAGGGAGTACCAGATCAATGTGGAGCTCTATACAGGGAGTACCAGATCAATGTGGAGCTCTATACAGGGAGTACCAGATCAATGTGGAGCTCTATACAGGGAGTACCAGATCAATGTGGAGCTCTATACAGGGAGTATCAGATCAATGTGGAGCTATATAAAGGGAGTACCAGATCAGTGTGGCACTCTATACAGGGAGTACCAGATCAATGTGGAGCTCTATACAGGGAGTACCAGATCAATGTGGAGCTCTATACTGGGAGTACCAGATCAATGTGGAGCTCTATACAGGGAGTACCAGATCAATGTGGAGCTATATAAAGGGAGTACCAGATCAGTGTGGCGCTCTATACAGGGAGTACCATATCAATGTGGAGCCATATACAGGGACTACCAGATCAATGTGGAGCTACAGTTGAAGTCGGAAGTTTACATAGACATTAGCCAAATACATTTAAACTCAGTTTTTCACAATTCCTGACATTTAATCCTAGTAAAAATTCCCTGTTTTAGGTCAGTTAGGATCACCACTTTATTTTAAGAATGTGAAATGTCAGAATGTAATAGTAATGTAATAGTAGAGAGAATGATTTATTTCAGCTTTTATTTCTTTCATCACATTCCCAGTGGGTCAGAGGTTTACATACACTCAATTAGTATTTGGTAGCATTGCCATTAAATTGTTTCACTTGGGTCAAACGTTTCGGGTAGACTTCTACAAGCTTCCCACAATAAGTTGGGTGAATTTCAGACCATTCCTCCTGACAGAGCTGGTGAAACTGAGTCAGGTTTGTAGGCCTCTTTGCTCGCACACGCTTTTTCAGTTCTGCCCACACATTTTCTATAGGATTGAGGTCAGGGCTTTATGATGGCCACTCCAATACCTTGACTTTGTTGTCCTTAAGCCATTTTGCCACAAATATGGAAGTATGCTTGGGGTCATTGTCCATTTGGAAGACCCATTTGCGACCAAGGTTTAACTTCTTGACTGATGTCTTGAGATGTTGCTTTAATATATCCACATAATTTTCCTTCCTCATGATGCCATCTATTTTGTGTAGTGCACCAGACCCTCCTGCAGCAAAGCACCCCCACAGCATGATGCTGCCACATCCGTGCTTCACGGTTGGGATGCTGTTCTTCGGCTTGCAAGCTTCCCTTTTTCATCCAAACATAACGATGGTCATTATGGCCAAACAGTTCTATTTTTGTTTCATCAGACCAGAGGACATTTCTCCATGTGCAGTTGCAAACCGTAGTCTGGCTTTTTTATGGCGGTTTTGGAGCAGTGGCTTCTTCCTTGCTGAGCGGCCTTTCAGGTTATGTCGATATAGGACTCGTTTTACTGTGGATATAGATACTTTTGTACCTGTTTCCTCCAGCATCTTCACAAGGTCCTTTGCTGTTGTTCTGGGATTGATTTGCACTTTTCGCACCAAAGTACGTTCATCTCTAGGAGACAGAACACATCTCCTTCCTGAGCGGTATGACGGCTGCGTGGTCCCATGGTGTTTATACTTGCATACTATTGTTTGTACAGATGAACGTGGTACCTTCAGGTGTTTGGAAATTGCTCCCATGGATGAACCAGACTTGTGGAGGTCTTGGCTGATTTCTTTTGATTTCCCCATGATGTCAAGCAAAGGGGCACTGAGTTTGAAGGTAGGCCTTGAAATACATCCACAGGTACACCTCCAATTGACTCAAATTATGTCAATTGGCCTTTCAGAAGCTTCTAAAGCTATGACTTCATTTTCTGCAATTTTCCAAGCTGTTTAAAGGCACAGTCAACTTCTGACCCACTGGAATTGTGATACAGTGAATTATAAGTGAAACATCTGTCTGTAAACTATCTTTTGAAAAAATACTTGTCATGCACAAAGTAGATGTCCTAACCGACTTGCCAAAACTATAGTTTGTTAACAAGAAATTTGTGGAGTGGTTGAAAAACAATTTTTAATGACTCCAACCTAAGTGTATGTAAACTTCTGACTTCAACTGTATATACAGGGACTACCAGTACCAGATCAATGTGGAGCTATATACAGGGAGTAGCAGTACCAGATCAATGTGGAGCTATATACAGGGAGTACCAGTAACAGATCAATGTGCAGAGGTACTAGGTATAGGTAGATATGTACATGAAGGCAGGGTAAAGGGACTAGGCATCAGGATAGATAATAATAATGTATTTGAGGTAGATATGTACATGAAGGCAGGGTAAAGTGACTAGTCATCAGGATAGATAATAATATAGAGAGTACAATAAAGAACAGTTTGTGTTGTGTTGGTATGCGTGTGTGTTATGTTTGTGTGTGCGTATGGGAATGTGTGTGGGTTTAGTCAATGTAGTGTATATATAGTCTTGTGAGTGTGCATAGAGTCAGTACAGATAGTCCAGGTAACCATTTAATTAACTATTTAGCAGTCTTATGGCTTAGGGGTAGAAGCTGTCTCGGATGCTGTTGGTCAGAGAGCCGACGCTCCGGTACTGTTTGCTGGACGGTATCGGGAGTGAACAGTCTATGGCTTGGGTCACAGCTGTGGTGCAAATTGTGGTGCAGAATTGCTGGGTTTAGCCTGGACTGTCTTGGTTTGGTGTCAGACATTGTCTTGGTGTTGCAGTGTGATATGACCTCGGTGCAGGACTGTGAAGAAAAGCCCAATTAGCTAAAGTTCTGCTGTGTTATTAATGCATGTATTATTGAGGATTATGTCCCCCCCGTGATGACCTTTGTTATATATGAAACAATAGCCACGTCTTTGGGTAAAGGCTCAGAAAACTTCATTTAACATCTTCCCCTGGTCGTCCCTAGACTTACTAAACATTAACCTCACTGTAATCGTTCTAGTGGTCTCTTTCTTATTTCTCTTTAGTTGTTTCGCTGAAAGATGGATGAGGCCTCATTTCAACGGCTGGCGGGATTACTGTTGGGTTCTGCAACGCATAATATGTTTTCATTGCGCTTTACACAAACACGGACTCTCACTGGCTGACACACACACACGTACACACACACACACGTACACAAACACACACGTACACATACACACACAGTGCTGTCCCTCGCTGTGCACTCCTTGTTGTTCTAGAAAACATTTCACGAGCCAATGATGGCCGCTTTGAACTATAGTCACATTTCTCTCTCGCTGCATATCTCATTAACAGAGACTCTAACTCTAATGCTGTTATTATTTTCCTGCTGAAAGCTTTTTTCGTAACTAAAAATAAAGACTGCTGCGCTGGACTCTTAAAATGTCTGGAATAATCTGGCTGCGCTGGGTTGCCAAGAGTTGACGCTGTGTGCTGGAATGCGGTCCGTGATTTAAGAATATTAGTTTAATGGACGACCTCTCCCTCAGCCCTGGGTTGATCCCCATTTAGATGCGGCCCTCGGCCTGTAATTTGGCCAAGGCACTGATTACACTGCAGGTTCCTGCCTTAGGGGCCAGACAGCAGGGTCACGTTGACTAGGCACCAAACGAATGCACCCTAGCCAGCTTTCAACAGCCAAGTCCTAGGCAGGGTCCCCTCTCATTTAGAAAAGTAGCTGTTCTCTTCTCAGTGAGGTAACAATGAACTCGACCAACAATTTGTCCCAACACTCCAAAGCTCTTCGACCTTTGTGTGCAGGCATGTAGTATTGTTTTCTCTAGTCTAGTGTGCCATGGTCAGGGTGACGTCTGTGGATATGAATGTGCAGTGGGAGTATGAATAGCATCAATCCATCAAACTTAAATACATAGAGGGAAGAAAACGCTGTTGTCCCGTCAATGACTTCTTGGAACTTAGTTCTGCCTGTCTTACCTCATCCATGTAGCCTACCTCTTTACCTGTCTCCCTTTACACTAGAGCAGGTGTGTAAATATCCTCCAGGTATGACAGCTATGTCTCCTCTAAAGGCAGGTTGGTAGTCTCCAGGGCCCCAGCTGCAGGGATCCAGGGCCCCAGCCCTCAGGAGTTCACAGTGTTGAGAGATTGGAGAGGTGGAAGCTACAGTTTCTACACTGACTGGTTGTCCATGCCTGTTAATGTATCTGTGGGCCCACTCTCAGGTCAGCCCCTGTCAATATTTATTTTCTCTATAGAAATGGCTCGGGCAAGGAAGGACATTAAGATGTATCTTTCATTTAGAGTACATTCTCCTTTCATCGGCTCCCTTATGTCCTCCCTGTACAGAAGTCGCCAGCCCGGCCTAGTCAGAACAGAAGCCTGGGGCTTGGTTGAAGGTGAAGTCCAGGGAGCCCTGCTTTCAGGCTGTGTGTAGCTTGGGGGTTTGGGGCTATAGTTTGGGAGGCTTTGGGAGTGGGTTGGCCGCTGTTCTGAAGTGGGCAGTGTGGAACATGTAGACTACCCTCAACCGGACATGAGGGGTAGTAATCTTAGTAGTAGATTGGTGAAGTAGTATTACCCTCAACCGGACATGAGTGGTAGTAGACTGGTGAGGTAGTATTACAGTAGAGAAGGACAAATGGGCATCCTGTTGATTTGTTTCGTTTGATGTGCCTCTGCTTTGAAGTCTTAATGGGCCAGCCAGATCAGTGCCTTGTGGGTGGTTGCTTGCACTTGGCCAACTGACACCCATTTATTCATGCTGGCAAAGAGACACACACACACACACACACAGGAAGAAAATTGTGGAGGTAAAAATGCCACAGAATCTGAGGTGTCATTGGATCGCTGTAAATGGTCTTTGAAAGTGAGAAGGGCTTACCAAAAAAATTACTAATTCGAGGTAGAAAGGAGTTGGAGCGCTCAACAACAAAAAAACAGATTAATTTATTTTAGCTCACTTTAATCCATTATACAGGATGCGAACAGGTGACAGTGACGTTTCGACGTCAAGCTGACGCCTTCCTCAGAGTTCTTTGAAAGTAAAAACAGATCTTGTTGGACTCTGCATACCTCAAAATGTTATTTTCCTCCCTTTTTGTGTGGATGGCCTTGTTGTTTTTCTCAGACCTTATTCTCCTCAACATTCTGTCTGGAATCTGAGAGCATTAAATCTTCAGACCAGGGCTTCTCTTTCTTGTGGCCAGCAGCAGTTGTCAGACAGGCCAGGGCTTCTCTTTCTTGTGGCCAGCAGCAGTTGTCAGACAGACCAGGGCTTCTCTTACTTGTGGCCAGCAGCAGTTGTCAGACAGACCAGGGCTTCACTCCACACGAGGCTGTCTGCCCCAATGTCTCTTGTCTTTCTCAATGGTCTTCTGTGGTGAAAAATCCCTGTGATGTCATCCTAGGTTTAATTGGCAAGTTGGAGGGATTTACAGTTACATGTTATTATTGTGGATAAACAGATTAATATAATAGTTCGATTAAAATGTTTACATGCTTTGCAAAAATGATTTCCCAAATAATCCTGTTTCCATGGACACCTGATGGCACTCTGATAAATGCAGAAAATCACCAATCAAAATAAATATTCTACCGTGTTATTTTTGATTCCGACATTTAAAGTTTGTATGGAAAAACGACTTCTAAGACACGCATACATTGTTGTTTCCGAACTCACTTGATTCGCGCTAAAGAGGGAGGCTCGCTCAGCCAATTTTAAGATAAGAGTAAGGTGTTTACATGACTATTGCATAATCTGCCTACTGTCATAATCAGTTTAATATCGAATTATTAGTGTTCATGTAAACGTACTCATTGTTTAACGGGAAGAGAGCCACCTGGTTCAAGGAGGCCATTCCATCTAGTGGGCTTCCCAAAAAGTGCCCTATTCCCTGTATATTGCTTTTGACCAGATTTAAAGTAGTACACTGTATAGGTTATAGTGTGCCATTTGGGATATGGCCCTAATCTATGATAGCAGTATGCCTACTAGGGCTGGGGATTACCAGGGACTCTACGATACCATATTATCACCATACTTAGGTGCTGATATGATATGTATTGCGATTCGATAGTGATTTTATTGCGATTCGATGTTCTAAACATATTGCTCACCATATGCCTGCTGCAGAAGGACGAGAGAGTCATGAGAAAACGAGTTTTGATCAGTCATGTAAATAAAAGTGCTGAAAACAAATGGGCTCCCTATTTAAAAAGAAAAAACAAACTAGCTATAAAGGAAACTAAATAATATCCTGATAAGTAACTGTATGGAATTTGTCCCCCATCACTAATGCCTACTCAATGAGACTCTGGCTGGCCAGTAATATTTATATTAATGATTTTCTCCAATTAGCCCATAGAGGATTTCCAGTATTTATGCTTCTCTAATTAATATGGTAACACAATTCTTAGACATAACAAAGCCAGTTAATTACAAGTTGGTAGTTGCTTCCTTTTGTCTATATAAAGACTGTATGTACACTACCGTTCAAAAGTTTGGGGTCACTTAGAAATGTCCTTGTTTTCGAAAGAAAAGCATTTTTTTTGTCCATTTAAAATAACATCAAATTGATCAGAAATACAGTGTAGACATTGTTAATGTTGTAAATGGCTATTGTAGCTGGAAACGGCTGAATTTTAATGAAATATCTACATAGGTGTACAGAGGCCCATTATCAGCAACCATCAGTCCTGT
Source organism: Coregonus lavaretus (assembly GCF_964263955.1). Classification (NCBI taxonomy): domain Eukaryota; kingdom Metazoa; phylum Chordata; class Actinopteri; order Salmoniformes; family Salmonidae; genus Coregonus; species Coregonus lavaretus. The sequence continues at coordinate 11,589,998 of NC_139988.1, forward strand.
GTTCCAATGGCACGTTGTGTTTGCTAATCCAAGTTTATCATTTTAAAAGGCTATTTGATAATTTGAAAACCCTTTTGCAATTATGTTAGCACAGCTGAAAACTGTTGTGCTGATTAAAGAAGTAATAAAACTGGCCTTCTTGAGACTAGTTGAGTATCTGGAGCATCAGCAATTGTGGGTTCAATTATAGGCTCAAAATGGCCAGAAACAAATAACTTTCTTCTGAAACTCATCAGTCTATTCTTGTTCTGAGAAATGAAGGCTATTCCATGCGAGAAATTGCCAGCAATAGAAAGAGGAGTGGGAGGCCCCGGTGCACAACTGAGCAAGAGGACAAATACTAGTTTGAGAAACCGACGCCTCACAGGTCCTCAACTGGCAGCTTCATTAAATAGTACCCGCAAAACACCAGTCTCAACGTCAACAGTGAAGAGGCGACTCCGGGATGCTGACCTAGGCAGAGTTGCAAAGAAAATGTCCAGTGTCTGTGTTCTTTTGCCCATCTTTTATTTTTATTGGCCAGTCTGAGATATTGCTTTTTTTCTATTCTGGTTAGAGCCAGTTTGCGCTGTTCCGTGAAGGGAGTAGTACACAGCGTTGTACGAGATCTTCAGTTTCTTGGCAATTTCTCGCATGGAATAGCCTTCATTTCTCAGAACAAGAATAGACTGACATGTTTCCGAAGAAAGTTATTTGTTTCTGGCCATTTTGATCATGTAATTGAACCCACAATTGCTGATGCTCCAGATACTCAACTAGTCTCAAGAAGGTCCGTTTAATTGCTTCTTTAATCAGCACAACAGTTTTCAGCTGTGCTAACATAATTGCAAAAGGGTTTTCTAATGAACAATTAGCCTTTTTTTAAATGATAAACTTGGATTAGCAAACACAGCATGCCATTGGAACACAGGACTGATGGTTGCTGATAATGGGCCTCTGTACGCCTATGTAGATATTCCATTTAGAAATCAGCTGTTTCCAGCTACAATAGCCATTTACAACATTAACAATGTCTACACTGTATTTCTGATCAATTTGATGTTATTTTAATGGACAAAAAAATTGCTTTTCTTTCGAAAACAAGGAAATGTCTAATTGACCCCAAACTTTTGAACGGTAGTGTATGTGACTGCTAAGTAGTTGTTTTTGCTTTGTTTGTAGAGGAATGTAATTTGGTTTTGTGTAATTACGCACACAAAGACCCAGGTGTTGTCTTGTGACACATAATAACACTGCGGTGCGCTGCCACACACACACACTTCGCTTCGCTGGCGACTCTGTGATCTTCCGCTATGTCGGCTTGACACACTCCAGATCATCTGTCAGGGTTTTGTCTCGTAAAAGAAACACACCCTCACCTGGGCGTAATTGATCTTTTCACTTTGGTCATCCTTTTGGTGTTCATATCCCTAAAAAATTAGAGGGAGGGGTAGAAAGAATGAAAAGAAATGGCAACTTTAGATGTGGTGCCAAGTTTCGATTGTCTTTTTGTTTCATCTTTAAAAGTAGAGCCACATTGTCAGTACAGTGGTTGGCTCATCTTTAAAAGTAGAGCCACATTGTCAGTACAGTGGTTGGGCTTGATTTGACCAATGAAACAAAATCATGACAAACAAAACAAAGCAAGCAGAGGGGGTAGATCCCCCACTAAAATCCACTTCCTATGGATTTCCCCGCTGCCCTTTTTAATGTTTTGTGCCCTGAAGACTGAAGAGTCAGTGGCGGCAGCTGACAGAGTGTGAGATTACCTTCAGGAAAGAGAGACAAGAAAATGTATTTGGGGATAAGAATGTCTCTGGGGCTGCATCCCAAATAGCACCCTATTCCCTATTTCACTATGGGCTCTGGTCAGATTTAGTGCACTATGTAGGGAATAGGGTGTGATTTGGGATGAAACCTGTCTGTGACGCCAGCAAAGGGAGGCCAGACTGTCAGTAGTAGTGGTGCTGTGCCTCTCATGGGGGAAGTGCCTGAAGGCAAGCACACAGACACAAATGTTGCTGTTTCTTTTCTTAAACATAAACCCATTTAGGGAAACTGACGCGAAGGTGTAAGTGCCTGGAGTCCCGTAATAATGGCATGGCACTGTCTGGACTTTCTCACTGCACTGAAAAGACGCGATGACCGTTTGAGTAATTAGATTTTACCTCGTCGTGTTTGTGAGCCAGATAAAAGGATGGTAGCGTTTTGCTGTTTTTTTCCACAACTGGAACAGCTCAGCTTGGCAGTTGGATCACTAGCTTTGCTAAACCCTATTTGGATTCAACGTTTGTTTGTGTTCTTTCCTTGCGAACACAATTTAACATAGTTCACAAACCTTCGGACTACCACACCAGATGATTTCACAGAGGGTGGTGGTGTTCTGCAGTACCTCACCTGGTAGGTCTGGTCTGTGGGAATGAGGTGAAGCTATGGCCTCAGCTATGGGCTGAGGTGGTGGTTTTCGCTCAGAGCTGCCTGTGTCCCTGCCAGCCAGCCGGATGGATTTACAGCTCTGTCATGGGTCTGGATACAGAGCCCTGACTGTTGGAGCCTCCTGGAGGTCTGATGGTGGTCTGGCCTTCCAAACCTTCCAAGCCCCTGGGGGTCACAGCAGGGAAGTCCTTCCCGGTGTTCCAGCCATCCGAAGGCCACTCCAGCCCATCACCCCCCATTATTGACTCCCCACTCTCCAGCCCTAATTTAACCTAATTGGGTAATTCAGACTGAAGACCGTTTCAAGCTAGGTCTGGTGGTCCTAAAGACCCCTGGTGTAACCTGAGGTCCTCAGCTAAACAAACAGCACCTGGCTGATCTCTTCTGTCAAAGCAGGAGGAAAAGTGCAGTTTAGTAGTATATTCTGCATCCCAAATGGCACCCTGTTCCTTATTTAGTGCACTACTTTTGACCAGGGCCCATAGAGATCTGGGCAGGGCGATATATCAAATTAATTTGAATTGATGTTTTAGCGCGATGTTTCCAATGCCGGTATCACAAGAATGTAGTGTTCATAAAAAATATACACTACCGTTCAAAAGTTCGGGGTCACGTAGAAATGTCCTTGTTTTCCATGAAAACATACATGAAATGAGTTTGAATAGGAAATATAGCAAAATGCATAGGAAATGTAGTCATTGACAAGGTTAGAAATAATGATTTTTAATTGAAATAATTTGTCTGTCCATAACACTTTTTTCCAATCTTCCTCTGTCCAGTGTCTGTGTTCTTTTGCCCATCTTAATCTTTTCTTTTTATTGGCCAGTCTGAGATATGGCTTTTTCTTTGCACCTCTGCCTAGAAGGTCAGCATCCCGGAGTCGCCTCTTCACTGTTGACGTTGAGACTGGTGTTTTGCGGGTACTATTTAATGAAGCTGCCAGTTGAGGACCTGTGAGGCGCCTGTTTCTCAAACTAGACACTCTAATGTATTTGTCCTCTTGCTCAGTTGTGCACCGGGGCCTCCCACTCCTCTTTCTATTCTGATTAGAGCCAGTTTGCGCTGTTCTGTGAAGGGAGTAGTACACAGCGTTGTACGAGATCTTCAGTTTCTTCTCAATTTCTCGCATGGAATAGCCTTCATTTCTCAGAACAAGAATAGACTGATGAGTTTCAGAAGAAAGTTATTTGTTTCTGGCCTTTTTGAGCATGTAATTGCTGATGCTCCAGATACTCAACTAGTCTCAAGAAGGCCAGTTTTATTGCTTCTTTAATCAGCACAACAGTTTTCAGCTGTGCTAACATAATTGCAAAAGGGTTTTCTAACGATCAATTAACCTTTTAAAATGATAAACTTGGATTAGCAAACACAACATGCCATTGGAACACAGGACTGATGGTTGCTGATAATGGGCCTCTGTACGCCTATGTAGATATTCCATTAAACATCAGCCGTTTCCAGCTACAACATTAACAATGTCTACACTGTATTTCTGATCAATTTGATGTTATTTTAATGGACAAAAAAATTGCTTTTCTTTCAAAAACATGGACCTTTCTAAGTGACTCCAAACTTTTGGACGGTAGTTTATATTTGCGAGAGAAAAAAACATGGGGGATTGGAAGTGATGCAGACAATTACATTGATGGAAGTTACAATCTATCTGCAATATTAAAGCTGATCTACCCCCTAAAAAAGAATGGTTTATATTAGTGAAGTGTTTGCCATGCCATGCGAGCTTTTGACTGACTATTAAATATTGTGTGTGTGTGAAATGTTTGTATGAAAACACAAGTTGGATCTTTTGTGGCTGTCTCGCTTGTCATTCCCCCTGTAGTCTTGATGGGCGGCTGAGTGTTATTTTGTGTCTGTCTAGTGTGTCTCCTACGGTGTGCTGTCTGAGGATGGTGACACACAAGCACACGATAGCGGCGAGCCCCCACAAGCCCCCCGGCCCATCCGCTCCTACAGCCACTCTGAGAGACACCCTCTTTGTGCTGTGGAGGCATGTATTATTAACTCTCTTACAGTAACTCTGGCTTCTGTAACCCTTACTGGGCTCCTACAGTAACTCTGGCTTCTGTAACCCTTACTGGGCTCCTACTGTAACTCTGGCTTCTGTAACCCTTACTGGGCTCCTACAGTAACTCTGGCTTCTGTAACCCTTACTGGGCTCCTACAGTAACTCTGGCTTCTATAACCCTTCCTGGGCTCCTACAGTAACTCTGGCTTCTGTAACCCTTACTGGGCTCCTACAGTAACTCTGGCTTCTGTAACCCTTACTGGGCTCCTACAGTAACTCTGGCTTCTGTAACCCTTACTGGGCTCCTACAGTAACTCTGGCTTCTGTAACCCTTACTGGGCTCCTACAGTAACTATGGCTTCTGTAACCCTTCCTGGGCTCCTACAGTAACTCTGGCTTCTGTAACTCCTCTTGGTGGGCTCATATAGTAACTCTGGCTTCTGTAACCCTCTTGGTGGGCTCATATAGTAACTCTGGCTTCTGTAACTCCTCTTGGTGGGCTCCTACCAGCGTAGTGATCATGGCTGAACATCTGAAGGTCTCTGAAGCACAGACTGATTACTCTGCTTTCAGCAGTTTGCCGTCTTTTGGGGACACTACCCACTTTGGAGTTGGCAGGTAAAGTACAGAGACGGTAGTGTCAGAGTGGAACATCGTTCATTAGCCCGTTTGTCTTTCGTAGAATCAGAGCAGCGAACGTTTCTCAATCAGCGTCTTCAACCTACTGATTCCAGTACATGCACAATGCGCACATTCCCATTGAACCCCCCTTGAGGCATCCCACCTCTAACATGAACCTAGGCTGTAAGAGCATATAAAGAGCTATACTGATGCAAATGTAAAGCTATACTGATGCAAATGTTGTCTAAATGAAAGCCAAATCAAATCACACTTTCTGGTAATTTGCTGTGTTTTTGTTTGTTTTCTGAGCCTGCTGAATATTCCCCTCCATTGAACGGGGATGATCATGTGTTTTATTTGGACTGACATGGGGGTACTTATCATGCTATTAAGCTTAAGATGCAGTAATGAAGCATGCTTGCATCTTTAATGGGGCACATTACCTCAATGTCACTGATCCAGATTCTAGAACCTTGAAAAACCGCATGTTGCTGAAATATCATGATGGTTCTAGAACACCAGTGTTTCTGATGAATGATCTGATTGGTGATTAGACTACAGCGAGTCGTTTACCTCTGGGGTTTCCCATGGTAACATGGATGAGGACAGACACCCCCCTCTGATGATTCATAGGGAGCATCATCAGAGGCAATGTACTGTGACACGGAGATATGGCGTGTGAAAAACATCCAAATAGAGTACTAGAAATTGAGCTCTTATAGGATGGAAGCTTTGTAATTTACTGCATTTAGGTTATTTAGCAGCAGACACTCTTATCCAGAGCAACTTATACAGTCTGTAAATGTACACACTTTCATTAGAAACGAAATCTGAGATTTTCTAAATGTGTAGCCTGATGCTTTATATAATGGTGCAAAGAACATCCACATAGGCCTACTTGCTGCATGTTATCATGCCTCTTTTGAAGGTGGTGGAACATCGTTTTTTGTTCTCCATTGTAATATCCACCATCAATTTCAAATGACTTCCTGAGTGCTTTTCAATTGTTGCTGCTATTTGCTTTTACTGTAGGCGTTGTAGTGACACAGTAGGCTAGATAAGATCAGGGTATTGGAGGTCATATCAGAGACTGAATAGCCAATTTGTGTTCACTGTAGTCGGATACCTTGCTGTCATATTTTCAGAAATGCAATCAGTTGGATGTCACCACAGTTTTAACTGTCAAAACGAAGTATCCTCTTCCAGTATTTGTGCCAGCCACCTACTGTGCATTTTAGCCTCCCTGGAGGAGACCACCTCTACTACCCAGCGGGTCCCAACTGTCAAGTTTCTTCCAGGGTTGCCCAAACACTCAAGGTTTCAATCTCTTAATCTTCTCCTTTTTGAGGATACCCCTTGTGATATTCTACCTCCAGAAGGGATCATTAGCTGTAACAGCACCTCCCAACAAGAACACTCAAGCCTCCTCTTCAAAGACAATGCAAATGTTCTGCTCTAAGAGTTTTATCTGTCCCCTGTTGAGAGGTAGTGACAGAGGATACGCTTTCAAACAGCGCGAGAATACTACTAGCATGACGGCATTGCTCACACACACAGACGGACACAGACTGACAGACAGACACTCCCTCTACACACATTTAATTTGTATGCCGTCTCAAAGTAAACCCCCCCCCCCATGCCTCCACTCCACCGCTTGGATGAATTGCAACAGACTGTTTCAAAATAACACTGAGGTCCTACTGTGTTAGTTTAATTACGATTGACTTCAAAGAAGGCATGAGAAAGATAAATGTTCTGGAAGTAATCAATCCATGAGTTGGTTATCATATTAGTTCAACTCTGACTGTGTAATGAGTGTTTCGTCTCCATCACAAATGTTTTGGGGGTTATATCTCTCATTTGGATGCTTTTTGATGGGAAAGGTCCGATACATCAGCAGGCTGCCAAAGGAGAGGTTTACCACTACAGTGTGTGAGTGAGATCTTGTTTTCCACCAACTTTGTTACAACAATAGAGTAAGTTGACCTTTAGCTTCGCCGCTTTTAGATGTTCATTTTCGGTCTCCTTATTTCCACCAAGCTGTGAAGGGACTTCACTGGGGAGCCTTATTATGACGATGAAAAGTGCCTTGTTCAATCGCTTGGTCGGCTCAGGATGGCATGAGAGAAGCCCCGATGGGTGTCTTTCATTCTGTGCTAGATTAAAATGAATATTTTACGAGATGCCTCTGTTCAATAGTTCATTTCCTTAAAGTCTGTGTGAGCTGTGGGGTGCCAGTCCATGTCAAACTGACTGGATTTTATGCAGCTTGAGAGAGACTTGAGGAGACAGATGCTTGCCTTTGATAATGCCATTGTGGCTGGGACCGCGGATTGTCCCAGGTTTGTGGCTGTCTAGATCCCTGCTGTTTGTTGTGTTCAATCTTCCCTGTGACCTGCCCTGTCTGGAACTGTGAGGAGTAACAGCATAACCTGCGTTGCTAGCTACCATGACAAAGACCAAAGCCGGCGGGAGTACCGTTGTCGAGGACAGTGGTGTCTCTATCACACGTGAAGGATCTTTTTAAATGAACAAAAATAGTCCTTCAAGTGCTTTGTCCAAATACTGGTGGATTCAACTAATAAAATAATGGACGACCTGACCAGAGAGGTCCAGGACCTAAAGAACAGTTTGCAGTTCTCCCAGGGTCAGATCGATGAGTTGAAACAGGAGAATGGCAAGATGACATCAATCTGTAAGTCATTGAGAGAGGACATCAGTTCTGTGTGTGAATCCATGATAACAATGACTGATAAATTAGACTCGAGGGACAATCGAGGCAAAACAACATGGTTGTGGATGGAATTGCAGAATTACTTTTACATTTTAGTCATTTAGCAGACGCTCTTATATTTTTCATACTGGCCCGCCATGGGAATCGAACCCACAACTCTGGCGTTGCAAACGACATGCTCTACCAACTGAGCTACATCCAGAATCTCCACATGAGACCTGGACGGAGTCTGAGGACAAAGTGAGGGAAAAGATCTCTGAGAAATTGAAGATGGACCACAGGAAGATTGAGGTGGAGTGCACCCACAGGACTAGAAAATCCCCACCGGCACAGGTGATAGGCCCATGCCGATAGTGGTCCAGTTTCTGAGCTTCAAGGACAAGGTAGCTGTTCTGGAAAGAGCCAAGAACTTGAGAGGAACGTATATCTTCCTCAACGAGGACTATCCTGAAGTTGTGCTCCAGAAGAGGAAAGAACTTATCCCAGCCATGAAAGCTGCCAGAGCGCGTGGGGACATTGTTTACATCCGCTATGACAGGCTCATTGTCCACCCTCCCACCCAGAAGCCTGGAAGGGATGAGAGAGCCAAGCCTATGGGTTCGTAGCTTCAACCCCGCAGCGCGCACACTCTCTCTCACACACACACACACACACACACACACACACACACACACACACACCAATTTATTAATGGACTGCTGAATGTATATTTTCTTCTCTTGCTTTGTTTGCTCTTTTCCATATTATGTCTAGCTCTGATAAGCTACCCAGGAAAGGGTTGAAAATAGTCCATATTAATGTATGTAGCCTTAGAAATAAGTTTCATGAAATCAATAACTTGCTAACATCAGATGACATTCATATATTAGCCATTTTTGAGACTCACTTAGATAATTAATTTGATGAAACAGCAGTAGCAATACAAGAATATAACATCTATAGAAGAGACAGAAATGCTTATGGGGGAGGTGTTGCTGTATATATTCAGAGCCCTATCCCTGTAATGCTTAGAGAAGATCTTACAGTGGGGAGAACAAGTATTTGATACACTGCCGATTTTGCAGGTTTTCCTACTTACAAAGCATGTAGAGGTCTGTAATTTTTATCATAGGTACACTTCAACTGTGAGAGATGGAATCTAAAACAAAAATCCAGAAAATCTGAAAAAATAGAGCTTTTTGGTCTAAACTCCACTCGCCGTGTTTGGAGGAAGAAGAAGAATGAGTACAACCCCAAGAACACCATCCCAACTGTGAAGCATGAAGGTGGAAACATCATTCTTTGGGGATGCTTTTTTGCAAAGGGGACAGGACGACTGCACTGTATTGAGGGGAGGATGGATGGGGCCATGTATCGCGAGATCTTGGCCAACAACCTCCTTCCTTCTGGCTGGGTCTTCCAGCATGACAACGACCCGAAACACACAGCCAGGGCAACTAAGGAGTGGCTCCGTAAGAAGCATCTCAAGGTCCTGGAGAGGCCCAGCCAGTCTCCAGACCTGAACCCAATAGAAAATCTTTGGAGGGAGCTGAAAGTCCGTATTGCCCAGCGACAGCCCCGAAACCTGAATGATCTGGAGAAGGTCCGTATGGAGGAGTGGGCCAAAATCCCTGCTGCAGTGTGTGCAAACCTGGTCAAGACCTACAGGAAACGTAAGATCTCTGTAATTGCAAACAAAGGTTTCTGTACCAAATATTAAGTTATGATTTTTCGATGTATCAAATACTTATGTCATGCAATAAAATGCAAATTAATTACTTAAAAATCAAACAATGTGATTTTCTGGATTTTTGTTTTAGATTCCGTCTCTCACAGTTTAAGTGTACCTATGATAAAAATTACAGACCTCTACATGCTTTGTAAGTAGGAAAACCTGCAAAATTTGCAGTGTATCAAATACTTGTTCTCCCCACTGTATGTCAAGTGTTATTGAAGTGTTGTGGTTGCAGGTTCACTTACCACATCTAAAGCCTTTTCTTTGGGGGTGTGGCCACCAAGTGCGAACAGTCAGTATCTAAATAATATAGGTGAAATGCTTGATAGTGTGTGTGATGTAAACAGAGGTCTACTTTCTTGGGGACCTGAATATTGACTGGTTTTCATCAAGCTATCCGCTCAAGAGGAAGCCTCTCACTGTAACCAGTGCCTGTAATCTGGTTCAGGTATTAATCAACCTACCAGGGTGTTCACAAACACTACAGGAACAAGATCATCCACATGTATCGATCACATTTTTACTAATACTGTAGAACTTTGTTCTAAAGCTGTATCCGTACCCATTGGATTCAGTGATCACAATATAGTGGCTATATCCAGGAAAGCTGGGCCTAAAATAGTGTATACGAGATCATACAAAAGATTTTGCTGTGATTCATATGTGAATGATGTAAAATATATTTGTTCGTCTGATGTGATTAATAAGGAGCATCCAGACGCTGCACTTGATGAATTTATGAAATTGCTTCTTCCAATTATTGATAAACATGCACCTGGTAGGAAACTGACTGTTAGAACTGTTAAGGCTCCATGGATTGATGAGGAATTGAAAAACTGTATGGTTGAAAGAGATAGGGCAAAAGGAGTGGCTAATAAGTCTGGCTGCACATCTGACTGGCTGACTTACTGCAAATTGAGAAATGTGACTAAACTCAACAAACATAATAAACTCTATTATGAAGCCAAGATCAATGATATAAAGAATGATTGAAAACAAAACTTTGGAGTGCTTTAAATGAAATTATGGGCAGAATGATAAATTCAACTTTCATAGTCAGATGGCTTATTCATCACAAAACCATTTGATGTTGCCAATTATTTTAATGAGTACTTCATTGGCAAAGTGGACAAACTTAGGCAGGAAATGCCAACAATGAACAGTGAGCCATCATATTCATGCATAAAAAAACAAATAGTGAAAGAAAAGCATTGCAAGTTTGAATTTGGTAAAGTTAGTGAGGGAGAGGTGGAAGAATTATTGTTGTCGAGCAATAATGACAAACCTCCTGTCATTGACAACTTAGATGGAAATATACCGAGGATGGTAGCTGACTCTATAGCCACTCCTGTCTGTCATATCTTTAATCTGAGCCTAGAGGAAAGTCTTTGTCCTCAGGCCTGGAGGGAAGCCAAAGTAATTCCGCTACCCCAGAGTGGTAAAGCGGCCTTTACTGGTTCTAACAGCAGACCTATAAGCTTGCTGCCAGCTCTTAGCAAACTGTTGGAAAAAATTGTGTTTGACCAAAAACAATGCTATTTCTCTGTAAACAAATTAACATCAAAATTGATAATAAGAATATTGTGGGAGCTGTACTGTTAGACTTCAGTGCAGCCTTTGATGTTATTGACCATAACCGGTTGTTCTAAAAACATATGCGTTATGGCTTTTCAACCTCTTCATATTATGGATTCAGAGCTATCTATCTAATAGGGTTTTCTTTAATGGAAGTTTCTCAAATGTCAAACATGTAAAGTGTGGTGTACCACAGGGCAGCTCTCTAGAACCTCTACTCTTTTCTATTTTTTACCAATGACCTGCCACTGGCATTAAAGCATATGTGTCCATGTATGCTGATGATTCAACCATATACGCATCAGCAACCACAGCTAATGAAGTCACTGGAACCCTTAACAAAGAGTTGCAGTCTGTTTTGGAATGGGTGGCCAGTAATAAACTGGTCCTGAACATCTCTAAAACTAAGAGCATTGTATTTGGTACAAATCATTCCCTACGTTCTAGACCTCAGTTGAATCTCGTAATGAGTGGTGTGGCTGTTGAACAAGTTGAGGAGACTAAATTACTTGGCGTTACCTTAGATTGTAAACTGTCATGGTCAAAACATATAGATTCAATGGGGTGTAAAGATGGGGAGAGGTCTGTCCGTAATAAAGACATGCTCTGCTTTTTTGACACCACACTCCAAAAAGCAAGTTCTGCAGGCTCTAGTTTTGTCTAATCTTGATTATTGTCCAGTCGTGTGGTCCAGTGCTGCAAGGAAATACAGTGGGGGAAAAAAGTATTTAGTCAGCCACCAATTGTGCAAGTTCTCCCACTTAAAAAGATGAGAGGCCTGTAATTTTCATCATAGGTACACGTCAACTATGACAGACAAATTTGAGATTTTTTTTTCTCCAGAAAATCACATTGTAGGATTTTTAATGAATTTATTTGCAAATTATGGTGGAAAATAAGTATTTGGTCACCTACAAACAAGCAAGATTTATGGCTCTCACAGACCTGTAACTTCTTCTTTAAGAGGCTCCTCTGTCCTCCACTCGTTACCTGTATTAATGGCACCTGTTTGAACTTGTTATCAGTATAAAAGACACCTGTCCACAACCTCAAACAGTCACACTCCAAACTCCACTATGGCCAAGACCAAAGAGCTGTCAAAGGACACCAGAAACAAAATTGTAGACCTGCACCAGGCTGGGAAGACTGAATCTGCAATAGGTAAGCAGCTTGGTTTGAAGAAATGAACTGTGGGAGCAATTATTAGGAAATGGAAGACATACAAGACCACTGATAATCTCCCTCGATCTGGGGCTCCATGCAAGATCTCACCCCGTGGGGTCAAAATGATCACAAAACCACACGGGGGGACCTAGTGAATGACCTGCAGAGAGCTGGGACCAAAGTAACAAAGCCTACCATCAGTAACACACTACGCCGCCTGGGACTCAAATCCTGCAGTGCCAGACGTGTCCCCCTGCTTAAGCCAGTACATGTCCAGGCCCGTCTGAAGTTTGCTAGAGTGCATTTGGATGATCCAGAAGAGGATTGGGAGAATGTCAGATGAAACCAAAATAGAACTTTTTGGTAAAAACTCAACTCGTCGTGTCTGGAGGACAAAGAATGCTGAGTTGCATCCAAAGAACACCATACCTACTGTGAAGCATGGGGGTGGAAACATCATGCTTTGGGGCTGTTTTTCTGCAAAGGGACCAGGACGACTGATCTGTGTAAAGGAAAGAATGAATGGGGCCATGTATCGTGAGATTTTGAGTGAAAACCTCCTTCCATCAGCAAGGGCATTGAAGATGAAACGTGGCTGGGTCTTTCAGCATGACAATGATCCCAAACACACCGCCCGGGCAACGAAGGAGTGGCTTCGTAAGAAGCATTTCAAGGTCCTGGAGTGGCCTAGCCAGTCTACAGATCTCAACCCCATAGAAAATCTTTGGAGGGAGTTGAAAGTCCGTGTTGCCCAGCGACAGCCCCAAAACATCACTGCTCTAGAGGAGATCTGCATGGAGGAATGGGCCAAAATACCAGCAACAGTGTGTGAAAACCTTGTGAACACGTAAAGAAAACGTTTAACCTGTGTCATTGCCAACAAAGGGTATATAACAAAGTATTGAGAAACTTTTGTTATTGACCAAATACTTATTTTCCACCATAATTTGCAAATAAAGTCATTAAAAATCCTACAATGTGATTTTCTGGATTTCTTTCCCTCATTTTTTCTGTCATAGTTGACGTGTACCTATGATGAAAATTACAGGCCTCTCTCATCTTTTTAAGTGGGAGAAATTGCACAATTGGTGGCTGACTAAATACTTTTTTTCCCCACTCTACCTAGTTAAGCTGCAGCTGGCCCAAAACAGAGCAGCACATCTTGCTCTTCATTGTAATCAGAGGGCTGATATAAGTACTTTGCATGCCAGTCTCTCTTGGCTAAGAGTTGAGGAGAGACTGACTGCATCACTGCTTCTTTTTATAAGAAACAATGTGTTGAAAATCCCAAATTGTTTGCATAGTCAACTTACACACACCTCTGACACACACACTTACTCCACCAGATATGCCACCAGGGGTCTTTTCACAGTCCCCAAATCCAGAACAAATTCAAGAAAGTGTACAGTATCATAAAGAGCCAATATTGCATCGAACTCCGTTCCATCTCATATTGCTCAAATGAACAGCAAACATGGTTTCAAAAAACAGATAAAGCAACACCTCACGGCACAACGCCTCTCCCCTATTTGACCTAGATAGTTTGTGTGTATGTATTGACATGTAGGCTATGTGTGCCTTTGAGCTGTTCTTGTCTATTAATGTTCTGTGTTGTTTTGTGTGGACCCCAGGAAGAGTAGCTGCTGCTTTCGCAACAGCTAATTGGGATCCTAATAAAATACCAAAAAAATACCAAAGGAATGACTCTATAATATGTAAGTTGCCTATATAGGCTAACCGTATTTGCCTCCCCACCACAGTTGAAATTACCCACATTCATGTCCGTTCTAGAACAAACGCAGTACGCCAGCCAGTCCAATGAAAGCTAATCATTTCTGGAATAACAGATTATGTTTTCAGAACCTACCCATGAATGAAATGTATGTATCCCTCGTACAGAAACCTTTGAGTTGCTGGTGGCAGCGAATTGCAGGCATATTGGAGCAGTCATTCAGTAATTGCAGCATGCATCATGTCTGGCTTCTCTGTGCGAACAAACAGGGAGAAATCTTGCATTGTACATCATGCACATTGCAATGCAAGCATGCTCACTGATTGAAATCATTACAAAGTAGTTAGGATGCAGGGGGTCAGGAAAAGGACTTTAAATAAATGTGGTGTCTGACCAAGGTCGTTTCTAGTAGCTGTAGCATCGGATTGGCTTGCTCCTCTACTGTAAGTCCACAGTCAAGGCTTTATCTGGGAGAAGTTGAACTGATGAAGCTTCATATCTTCACCGCTGTACTACCCCTGATATTTTCACTCATGCCAACTGATGGCCTCATCTTCATTCACCTGAGAGTCCAGCCTATTTTAGCCTTTTTCAGCTCTATGCTTTTTAAACAATTCAGATGTCAAAATTGGCCAGTCATGTGAGGCTTTGTTGTGATTTAAGGTAAGTCGATGATTAGTGGTTTCAAGTAAATCAGCTTTTCAGACTAAAGCACTATAATCTTAACATGGGTCAAGCGGTTGTGGTTTTGCTTCAAGTAAGCATCAGACCTTTTCAAGCGGTCTTGTTGAATTAGCCCAAATTACTAAATGACATTGGTTACCTTATCCTCTAAGCAGTCTATGGACAAGGTATGACAACAATCCAGGCTTTGTTTCCCTGGCACTTTTTTCCAAATGTTAACGTTTTATCATTTGTGGCACAAATCCCATGCATACCATGGTACCGAAGTGTTGTGGATCTATAAGTGAAGTTGAGCTTCACAATCGATTTGAGATACTTTCGGATGATTTGGACATGATGCGTGAAAAATGCTTATTTGTACCATGACTTCAATGGGATTTGTGACAAATGCTAAACCGTTAGCATTTGGAAAAAGTGCCAGGGAAATAAAACCAAAGCATGGGATGCTGTCATACCTTGTCCATAGACTGTTTACAGGGTAAGGAAACCATTTTGTAATTTGGGTGAACTATCCCTTTAACCTCACAGCTCCTATAGTCCTATTACAGTAGCCTAACCTATATGACTGCATTATTACAGTAGCCAAACCTATATGACTGCAGTATTACAGTAGCCTAACCCATATGACTACAGTATTACAGTAGCCTAACCTATATGACTGCATTATTACAGTAGCCTAACCTATATGACTGCATTATTACAGTAGCCTAACCTATATGACTGCAGTATTACAGTAGCCTAACCTATATGACTGCAGTATTACAGTAGCCTAACCTATATGACTGCAGTATTACAGTAGCCTAACCCATATGACTGCAGTATTACAGTAGCCTAACCCATATGACTACAGTATTACAGTAGCCTAACCCATATGACTGCAGTATTACAGTAGCCTAACCCATATGACTGCAGTATTACAGTAGCCTAACCCATATGACTGCAGTATTACAGTAGCCTAACCCATATGACTACAGTATTACAGTAGCCTAACCTATATGACTGCAGTATTACAGTAGCCTAACCTATATGACTGCAGTAGCCTAACCTATATGACTGCAGTATTACAGTAGCCTAACCTATATGACTGCAGTATTACAGTATTGGCCTCTCGCTAAACTGCAAGTGTATCTGAATAAGAGAGAGAAAATAATCTAGTACAGGTACATTTTACAACTGAGTCAGAAAATACTTTCATGGGAATTGCCCCTGGAGGAGGCATGACACGTCATCTTTGATCAAAGGTGTGTGTTTGCAGTGACACACTTCCCCCTCGCACGTGAGGTTTCTCGCAATACGTGCTCTCATCGCCCTGGTCTGTTAACTGTACGCACGTTTGTCTACAATAGAACCAGCCGTCACCCATAGAGGAAACTGGGTGACTGGGTGACAGATTCCCTTGTTGTCCCTGCTTGAAACTGCTGTCAATGTAATTACAACTGGTGGAACAGAGAATGACAACAAACAATACTTCCTTCCTTATGACTTACAGTCATGTGTGCATACATTTCTACGTATGGGTGGTCCCGGGGATCGAACCCACTACCCTGGCGTTACAAGTGCCATGCTCTACTAATTGAGCTACAGAGGACCACAAGTCCTTTTTTAGTCCTAGAACAGGTTTATATTATTAATCTGGATCGAGGAAACTTGCCCTGATAATTTCATACCATACTGTACCTCATGTCTGAGAGTTCTCTTACACACTGAAATAGATATGACCTGTCAGCACTTTGGTGGTCCTTTCTAGAGGTGCCTGCTAGTGCAGCCAGTCTGGCGATGTCTAGAGGACACTCTGGCCCAACCGTCACTCAGCACCTGATAGTGTGTGTGTGATGGGTTGCTGCTGAGGATGGACTCTCAGTCCGCAGCATTAGCACGTTGAGGCTGTAAGTTCACATCATACATGTTTTAATGGACAGCCCCTTCCCAGACCCCACTGTGTCTCACCGGAGGAGGTTCATTTACTGCCCTTCTTGAAGGTGTGGTTACTGAAATGTAAGACCTGTCAGTACTATGCTTAAACCTTGCCCCGCTGATGGGAGGAAGGCTTTACAATTTTATTCCCATCAACATTTTTCACAACTACAACACAGAAAACGGTAATTTCATCCACAATGAAGCTTTCTTTCACAGCAACACAACCCCAAAGTCCACTCGAGAAATGTATCTAGCAAGCCTATGCAACCAAGGACTGCTCTTTGTCATTATTCGTTTAGTATTCAGAAATTACCCAGTTATACAGTGAAATTACAAAATAATAATTTCAGCACTGGTGCAGAACTTTCAATTATAATGCTAGGATGTTCAGTATGAGAATATAAGACGTATCTGCTGTGTGAGACTATCTTCCAAGGATCAGAGGAAGGAAAATCGAATAAGTTAATGAAATGACTTGCTAGTTTTCTGGCATTGTTGAAGGATTACAATGTATTAAGCTGTTTTCCCCTTTGGTCTGCTTTCAAGGTTGGTTTACCATATTTGATCAGATCAATATCAAATCAAATGTTATTTGTCACATGCGCCGAATACAACAAGTGTAGACCTTACCGTGAAATGCTTACTTACAAGCCCTTAACCAACAATGCAGTTTTAAGAAAAATAAGTGTTAAGTAAAAATTGAAGAGCAGCAGTAAAATAAAATAACAGTAGGGGCTAAATACAATAGAGTGGCTATATACAGTAGGGGCTATATACAGGGGGGAGGCTAAATACAGGCTATATACAAGGGGTTGGCTATATACAGGCTATATACAGTAGGGGCTAAATACAGTAGAGGGGCTATATACAGTAGGGGCTAAATACAGGGGGGAGGCTAAATACAGGCTATATACAGTAGAGAGGCTAAATACAGGCTATATACAGAGGGTAGGCTATATACAGCACCAGCTGTTCCGGATGACTATGTGATCACACTCTCCGTAGCCGATGTGAGTAAGACTTTTAAGCAGGTCAACATTCACAAGGCCGCAGTGCCAGACGGATTACCAGGAAGTGAACTCCGAGCATGTGCTGACCAACTGGCAAGTGTCTTCACTGACATTTTCAACATGTCCCTGACTGAGTCTGTAATACCAACATGTTTCAAGCAGACCACCGTAGTCCCCGTGCCCAAGGACACTAAGATAACCTGCCTAAATGACTACCGACCCGTAGCCATGAAGTGTTTTGAAAGGCTGGTCATGGCTCACATCAACACCATTATCCCAGAAACCCTAGACCCACTCCAATTTGCATACCGCCCCAACAGATCCACAGATGATGCAATCTCTATTGCACTCCACACTGCCCTTTCCCACCTGGACAAGAGGAACACCTATGTGAGAATGCTATTCCTTGACTACAGCTCAGCATTCAACACCATAATGCCCTCAAAGCGCATCACTAAGCTAAGGATCCTGGGACTAAACACCTCCCTCTGCAACTGGATCCTGGACTTCCTGACGGGCCGCCCCCAGGTGGTAAGGGTAGGTAACAACACATCTGCCACACTGATCCTCAACACGGGGGCGAGTGCTCAGTCCCCTCCGGGGTGCGTGCTCAGTCCCCTCCTGTACTCCCTGTTCACCCATGACTGCATGGCCAGGCACGACTCCAACACCATCATTAAGTTTGCCGACGACACAACAGTGGTAGGCCTGATCACCGACAACGATGAGACAGCCTATAGGGAGGAGGTGAGAGACCTGGCCGTGTGGTGCCAGGATAACAGCCTCTCCCTCAGACAAAGGAGATGATTGTGGACTACAGGAAAAAAAAGAGGACTGAGCACGCCCCCATTCTCATCGACAGGGCTGTAGTGGAACAGGTTGAGAGCTTCAAGTTCCTTGGTGTCCACATCACCAACAAACTATCATGGTCCAAACACACCAAGACAGTCGTGAAGAGGGCACGACAAAGCCTATTCCCCCTCAGGAGACTGAAAAGATTCGGCATGGGTCCTCAGATCCTCAAAAAATTCTACAGCTGCACCATCGAGAGCATCCTGACTGGTTGCATCACCGCCTGGTATGGCAACTGCTTGGCCTCCGACCGCAAGGCACTACAGAGGGTAGTGCGTACGGCCCAGTACATCACTGGGGCCAAGCTTCCTGCCATCCAGGACCTCTATACCAGGCGGTGTCAGAGGAAGGCCCTCAAAATAGTCAGACTCCAGCCACCCTAGTCATAGATTGTTCTCTCTGCTACCGCACGGCAAGCGGTACCGGAGTGCCAAGCCTAGGTCCAAAAGACTTCTCAACAGCTTCTACTCCTGAACAGCTAATCATGGCTACCCAGACTATTTGCACTGCCCCCCCACCCCATATTTTTACGCTGCTGCTACTCTGTTAATTATTTATGCATAGTCACTTTAACTCTACCCACATGTACATATTACTTCAACTACCTCAACTAGCCGGTGCCCCCACACATTGACTCTGCAACGGTACCCCCCTGTATATATAGCCTCCCTACTGTTATTTTATTTTACTTCTGCTCTTTTTTTTCTCAACACTTTTTTGTTGTTTTATTTTACTTTTTTATTAAAAATAAATGCACTGTTGGTTAAGGGCTGTAAGTAAGCATTTCACTGTAATGTCTGCACCTGTTGTATTCGGCGCATGTGGCCAATAACATTTGATTTGATACAGGGGGAGGCTATATACAGGCTACAGTTGAAGTCGGAAGTTTACATACACTTAGGTTGGTGTCATTAAAACTTGTTTTTCAACCACTCCACAAATTTCTTGTTAACAAACTATAGCTTTGGCAAGTCGGTTAGGACATCTACTTTCTGCATGACACAAGTAATTTTTCCAACAATTGTTTACAGACAGATTTTTTCACTTATAATTCACTGTATCACAATTCCAGTGGGTCAGAAGTTGACATACACTAAGTTGACTGTGCCTTTTAAACAGCTTGGAAAATTCCAGAAAATGATGTCATGGCTTTAGAAGCTTCTGATAGGCTAATTGACATAACTTGAGTCAATTGGAGGTGCACCTGTGGATGTATTTCAAGGCCTACCTTCAAACTCAGTGCCTCTTTGCTTGATATCATGGGAAAATCTAAAGAAATCAGAAGACCTCAGAAAAAAAAATTGTAGACCTCCACAAGTGTGGTTCATCTTTGGGAGCAATTTCCAAACGCCTGAAGGTACCACGTTCATCTGTACAAACAATAGTACGCAAGTATAAACACCATGGGACCATGCAGCCGTCATACCGCTCAGGAAGGAGATGTGTTCTGTCTCCTAGAGATAAATGTACTTTTGTTGCGAAAGGTTCAAATCAATCCCAGAACAACAGCAAAGGACCTTGTGAAGATGCTGGAGGAAACGGGTGCAAAATTATCTATATCTACAGTAAAACGAGTCCTATATCGACATAACCTGAAAGGCCGCTCAGCAAGGAAGAAGCCACTGCTCCAAAACCGCCATAAAAAAGCCAGACTACGGTTTGCAATTGCACATGGGGACAAATATCGTACTTTTTGGAGAAATGTCCTCTGGTCTGATGAAACAAAAATAGAACTGTTTGGCCATAATGACCATCGTTATGTTTGGAGGAAAAAGGGGGTTGCTTGCAAGCCGAAGAACACCATCCCAACCGTGAAGAACGGGGGTGGCAGCATCATGCTGTGGGGGTGCTTTTCTGCAGCAGGGACTGGTGCACATCGCAAAATAGATGGCATCATGAGGAAGGAAAATTATGTGGATATATTGAAGCAGCATCTCAAGACATCAGTCAGGAAGTTAAAGCTTGGTCGCAAATGGGTCTTCCAAATGGACAATGACCCCAAGCATTCTTCCAAAGTTGTGGCAAAATGGCTTAAGGACAACAAAGTCAAGGTATTGGAGTGGCCATCACAAAGCCCTGACCTCAATCCTATAGAACATTTGTGGGCAGAACTGAAAAAGCTTGTGCGAGCAAGGAGGCCTACAAACCTGACTCAGTTTCACCAGCTCTGTCAGGAGGAATGGGCCAAAATTCACCCAACTTATTGTGGGAAGCTTGTAGAAGGCTACCCAAAATGTTTGACCCAAGTTAAACAATTTAAAGGCAATGCTACCAAATACTAATTGAGTGTATGTAAACTTCTGACCCACTGGGAATGTGATGAAATAAATCATTCTCTCTACTATTATTCTGACATTTCACATTCTTAAAATAAAGTGGTGATCCTAACTTACCTAAGACAGGGAATTTTTACTAGGATTAAATGTCAGGAATTGTGAAAAACTTTGGCTAAGGTGTATGTAAACTTCCGACTTCAACTGTACGTACGGTCACTGTGGGGATGAACGCATCGATGCACTTATTGATGAAGCCAGTGACTGATGTGGTGTACTCCTCAATGCTATCGGAAGAATCCCGGAACATACACTGCTCAAAAAAATTAAGGGAACACTAAAATAACACATCCTAGATCTGAATGAATGAAATAATCTTATTAAATACTTTTTTCTTTACATAGTTGAATGTGCTGACAACAAAATCACACACAAATTATCAATGGAAATCAAATTTATCAACCCATGGAGGTCTGGATTTGGAGTCACCCTCAAAATTAAAGTGGAAAACCACACTACAGGCTGATCCAACTTTGATGTAATGTCCTTAAAACAAGTCAAAATGAGGCTCAGTAGTGTGTGTGGCCTCCACGTGCCTGTATGACCTCCCTACAACGCCTGGGCATGCTCCTGATGAGGTGGCGGATGGTCTCCTGAGGGATCTCCTCCCAGACCTGGACTAAAGCATCCGCCAACTCCTGGACAGTCTGTGGTGCAACGTGGCGTTGGTGGATGGAGCGAGACATGATGTCCCAGATGTGCTCAATTGGATTCGGTCTGGGGAACGGGCGGGCCAGTCCATAGCATCAATGCCTTCCTCTTGCAGGAACTGCTGACACACTCCAGCCACATGAGGTCTAGCATTGTCTTGCATTAGGAGGAACCCAGGGCCAACCGCACCAGCATATGGTCTCACAAGGGGTCTGAGGATCTCATCTCGGTACCTAATGGCAGTCAGGCTACCTCTGGCGACCACATGGAGGGCTGTGCGGCCCCCCAAAGAAATGCCACCCCACACCATGACTGACCCACCGCCAAACCTGTCATGCTGGAGGATGTTTCAGGCAGCAGAACGTTCTCCACGGCGTCTCCAGACTCTGTCACGTCTGTCACGTGCTCAGTGTGAACCTGCTTTCATCTGTGAAGAGCACAGGGCACCAGTGGCGAATTTGCCAATCTTGGTATTCTCTGGCAAATGCCAAACGTCCTGCACGGTGTTGGGCTGTAAGCACAACCCCCACCTGTGGACGTCGGGCCTTCATACCACCCTCATGGAGTCTGTTTCTGACCGTTTGAGCAGACACATGCACATTTGTGGCCTGCTGGAGGTCATTTTGCAGGGCTCTGGCAGTGCTCCTCCTGCTCCTCCTTGCACAAAGGCGGAGGTAGCAGTCCTGCTGCTGGGTTGTTGCCCTCCTACGGCCTCCTCCACGTCTCCTGATGTACTGGCCTGTCTCCTGGTAGCGCCTCCATGCTCTGGACACTACGCTGACAGACACAGCAAACCTTCTTGCCACAGCTCGCATTGATGTGCCATCCTGGATGAGCTGCACTACCTGAGCCACTTGTGTGGGTTGTGGACTCCGTCTCATGCTACCACTAGAGTGAAGGCACCGCCAGCATTCAAAAGTGACCAAAACATCAGCCAGGAAGCATAGGAACTGAGAAGTGGTCTGTGGTCACCACCTGCAAAA
Organism: Coregonus lavaretus; assembly: GCF_964263955.1. Taxonomy (NCBI): domain Eukaryota; kingdom Metazoa; phylum Chordata; class Actinopteri; order Salmoniformes; family Salmonidae; genus Coregonus; species Coregonus lavaretus. Next base: position 11,612,406 of record NC_139988.1, read on the forward strand.
CCAGTCCTTTATTGGGGGTGTCTTGCTAATTGCCTATAATTTCCACCTGTTGTCTATTCCATTTGCACAACAGCATGTGAAATTTATTGTCACAGTGTTGCTTCCTAAGTGGACAGTTTGATTTCACAGAAGTGTGATTGACTTGGAGTTACATTGTGTTGTTTAAGTGTTCCCTTTAATTTTTTGAGCAGTGTATTCCAGTCTATGCTAGCAAAATAGTCCTGTAGCTTAGCATCTGCGTCATTTGACCACTTCTTTATTGACCGAGTCTCTGGTGCTTCCTCCTTTAGTGTTTGCTTGTAAGCTGGAATCAGGAAGACAGAGTTATGGTCAGATTTGCCAAATGGAGGGCGAGGGAGGGCTTTGTGCGCGTCTCTGTGTGTGGAGCAAAGGTGTTCTAGAGTTTTTTTTTTTCTCTCTGGTTGCACATTTTAACATGCTGGGAGAAATTAGGTAAAACGGATTTAAAAGTTTCCCTGCGTTAAAGTGTCCGGCCACTAGTTGTGCTGCCTCTGGATGAGTGTTTTCCTGTTTGCTAATGGCCTTATACAGCTCATTGAGTGCGGTCTTAGTGCCAGCATCGGTTTGTGGTGGTAAATAGACAGCTACGAAAAATATTGATAAACTCTCTTGGTAAATAGTGTGGTCTACAGCTTATCATGAGGTACTCTACCTCAGGCGAGCAAAACGTCCTATTATTAGATTTCATGCACCAGCTGTTGTTTACAAATATACACAGACCGCCACCCCTTGTCTTACCGGAGTTAGCCGTTATATCCTGTCGATGCAGCATATATCCCACCAGCTGTATGTTATCCATGTCGTCGTTCAGCCACGACTCAATCCAATGATTGTACATTGACTAATATGACTGATGGTGGAGGCAGATTACCCAGTCGCCGTCGGATGCTTCCTTACAAGGCACCCCGACCTACGTCCCCGATATCTCTTTCTCATGTGAATGATGGAGATTTGGGCCTTGTCGGGTGTCTGAAGAAAATCCTTCGCGTCCGACTCGTTAAATAAATAATATTTGTCCAGTATGAGGTGAGTAATCTCTGTCCTGATATTCAGAAGCTCTTTTCGGTCATAAGAGACGGTGGCAGAAACCTTATGTGCAAAATAAGTTACAAATAACGCGAAAAAACACACATAATAGCACAATTGGTTAGGAGCCCGTAAAACAGCAGCATTCTCCTTCGGCGCCATTCTTAGGGTCTTGTCAGACGCATCAGGGTAGACTAATTGTTGCTTATATGTTCTAATATGCAACATTTGTTGAATGTGAAACGTGCACAAGAGTGGAATTTCAGACTAGGTGAGTGCTCACAAACAATGCTCACAGAGGCCAAGATTTGGTTCTCAAGACTCAATAATTGTTATATGCCTATGGATTTCTATCTAGGCCTACATCTTGATTGAGCTTCTGTAATGATGAAACTCAAACCCTCTAACCAACTTCGCTGTCTTGTTTTCCACTTGAGAAAAATCTGGTAAGACATAATTGTTTACAGGGTCTTATGTTTGGAAGGGATGTCACAGAGGATTGGTTCCATTGAAACGCATCTCATGAAGCTTAATCAATGCATTGATGGTGAACTAGGCTACTAGTGAGACAGTTTCAATTAATTACCTAGTAGTGGTTGCCATAAAAACATAGAGACCCAACGTTCCCAAAACTAGGCTATTTATTAAGCGTCTACCACTTTAAGAGATCTCTTTTGCTATTACCATCCTGTGCCCTTCTACCCATGGTTGATGTTATCCCTGAAACTCCTCGTGTGCATCCCAAATGGCATCCTATTCCCTTTATATTGCACTGCCTTTGATCAGGGTCCGTAGGACTCTGGTGAAAAGTAGTGCACTATGTAGGGAATAGGGTGCTATTTGGGATACACCCCTTGTTTGTTTTCAGAAACGCCTCTCTCCCCACTCAAAGGTAGCTAACACAGCCAATGGCAAACAGGCACCCTCCATTTCATGTTGAGATCCGTGGATAATTAACAAAAGCAGCACTGTTTTATGGTGTTTCCTGCCAGCCAACACTGCATGCTAATTTTAACCCAGTCAAGCAGTTTATGGGCCAAGGGCGTCACTGCTGCCTGGAAAACCAAGATGGCTGCCTGGAAGCATTTAACCAAGAACTGTCATCATGCCTTGGGTCTTGTTTGGGACCTGATGCCATCTAAACCTTGGCTTAGCTTTGTCAGAGATGTGGCGTAGTCCACATTTTTTGGGGAAGGCTTGACGTATTAATGTATTCGATGTGCTACGGATGGAGCTGTAATGGTTCTAGATAGAACAAAGGAGAATGCAGAGTGATTTAACGGTACAGCAGATGGTGAGAGATAGTGATTTAGCAAAAAAACTAAATCTATTGGGTTATTGTAGCATAAAGATGGGCCTTGAGTCAAACCGTCCCAATGCTTCAAGGCATCTATTGACCTTGTCGATGCCGATGTGAGGTATTAGGGCTTCGTGAGGTTTGGAAATAATCATTGTCTGGTTGTTGCTAGCTACATTCTATTGCTGGACACATTTGGACATCATGTAACACACTTTTTGTAACACCATTTGCCTCGTTAACAATTTTTAAGAACTTGGGCACCTGTTTGCTGTGTGACTCGGAAAATAGGATGCCACTCTTGGCGGGGGAAGGGCAGCGGCCGGTGTGTGAGAGACTGGAGGGAGAGAGAGAAACTAGCCATACTCGTGCTAGTTAGATAAACTTGTTGCTGCCATAGGTTATCTATCATACCATCTGGTAGTGCCTGTCTTGACTGCATGAAATCAATGTAAAGAAGCTAGCTATGCTAACCAGCTAAGTTAACCAACTAGCTAACTAGCAAGGCTAATTGAGACTATTTTGCTGCACTCACCGACCTTGTCTACAACAACGCTCAGATTAAACAACAGCCTTACCTGTTGGTTGATTGTTGTTGTCTACTCCTTATCATTATGGAACTTAACTCCGTAATTGTTATTACGTTTGGCATTGATTTAGAAATATCCCACGTCACCTGCTAGGGCTAGGCTATGGTGTCGCTGTCTGAAGCCCAACAATAACAACAAGCTACACGCGTGAAACGTGTGCTGGCTATCAGTAGTATGTATTTTTTATGGGGCTCGCTTCATAAAAACTACATTCATAATTGTATTTTATTAAATTAAGAATGTCAAATGTCATGGGATATACTTGTATGTCACATGGAGCATTTTATTAAATTCAGACAAAGCCTTTTCATTGCTAAAATAGACCTATAATAAAATAATACATTTAAAAAATGAATCTGCTCGCAAGTAATCAGATACTAATGTCCGTTCGGATATTAGATTAATCAATTAACCGTGCCCATCCCTAGTTATCCCCAAAGTTGAAATCTGTGAGGGACTGTGGATCTGTCTCTGTCCGTTTGTATGTTAGTCACACGCGATATCTCAGACAGCACTGGCCCGATTTTGACAAAACTTGGGTGAATGTTGCGTCTTGCCATAGAGATCCGGCAATTACAAAATTACAGTGATTTGCCAGATGGTGGTGGTATAACGAGATTGTAAATCTAAACTTTAAAAGGTCACGCCCCTCACCCCGTTTGACCTAAAGTCATGAAATTCTGTACGTAGGTCCCTCTCCTCACAAGGAAGACATTTACCTCAGGGACCCGTAAGGTCCGCCATGCTGGATTTTCCGGCGTTTAGAATTTTGTGAAAAACACTTAAAATGCCACTCCTCAGGCACCGAAATAATAAGATCTGTACGAAATGTTGTGGCATCTATAGACAAAGGTCTCTCAATGCAATATTTTCCAGACTAGTACCTAAAACAACATGGCCGCTATTGACCATTAAACATTCACGTGGTCTGGCACATAAATTAATATAAATCAGTCGAGGATATTCGTATCGTAACACAAATTGGTACACATGTTGCAAACACTGTCAAGACTCGACATATGCAAGAACATTCATATCGACCACACGGTGGCGCTATAACGGGCACATATTTATATCTCGATCTGTTTGACTCAAGAGTGATGAAATTTGGCACACATGCTTAGGGATATGAGTCTAGCTGACCCATGCGATATCTGACACCACTGTCCCGATTTTGACAACTTGGGTGAATGATGCGTCTTGCCATAGAGATCCGGCATTTACAAAATTACAGTGATTGGACGAAGGGGATGCTGCGTTTTTCGTGGGGGACGACATGTTTACTGTTGCCTTGTTTTAATATGTACTCGCATTTCCTTGCCTGGCTTTTAAGAAGTATAGGCTGCCACTTGACAGTGTATGTCTCAAAAGAGCAGTCTTTTGCAGGGTCCCCCTATGGTTCTTTTGACTAATGGTGGTTTTCTGCTAAAAACAGGAAATCATAGTCTACTACCTTGATACATAGGTTTCCATAATCTGCTGTGCTCTCACCTGGGTTAGACCTACCTGCCAGTCCAGGGTGAGGCGAGGTGGGACTGTGGAGGGGAGTGGGGGCTCTGGGCTCTGGGTAGACTACAGGTGGTCTGGAATAATGGAGGAATCCACTGTTTTGTCCGCAGCGGTGTGGCACTTTGGCAAACTGTCAGACCCTGTCACGCTCTAGTCACTTATTACTGTCCACATGACAATCCTTCTACTCTTTACAGCTCTCTCCACCTCAGGCACACAGCATCTGGAGTACAACTCTTTGTTTTCGCCTTACTTCATCTTTCCATTTTCCAACAGTGTGAAATGACGTTAGTTCTCCATACACTGATGCTTAATAACCGTTTTCCTGATTCTCCATGGCTTACCTGCTAGATCACCTGCTCTTAGAAATCTCCCTGTCTCTGTCAACCAAGAACAAAACAAACCTGAAAGCGTTTGGAGTGTGGCAGGCAGGCAGTACAATTACTTAACTGTTGCTTTGTCTGAAGGAGATACTGTCATTATGTCTGTGGTATCTTCTATAGCATCACTAAACCAATAGCTAAACACAGTGAGTTGGTGTCATCACTAAACCAATAGCTAAAACAGTGAGTTGGTATCCTCACTAAACCAATGGTTAAACACAGTAAGTTGGTATCCTCACTAAACCAATAGCTAAAACAGTGAGTTGGTGTCATCACTAAACCAATAGCTAAACACAGTGAGTTGGTGTCATCACTAAACCAATAGCTAAACACAGTGAGTTGGTGTCATCACTAAACCAATAGCTAAACACAGTGAGTTGGTGTCATCACTAAACCAATAGCTAAACACAGTGAGTTGGTATCCTCACTAAACCAATGGCTAAACACAGTGAGTTGGTGTCATCACTAAACCAATAGCTAAAACAGTGAGTTGGTATCCTCACTAAACCAATGGTTAAACACAGTAAGTTGGTATCCTCACTAAACCAATAGCTAAAACAGTGAGTTGGTGTCATCACTAAACCAATAGCTAAACACAGTGAGTTGGTGTCATCACTAAACCAATAGCTAAACACAGTGAGTTGGTGTCATCACTAAACCAATAGCTAAACACAGTGAGTTGGTGTCATCACTAAACCAATAGCTAAACACAGTGAGTTGGTATCCTCACTAAACCAATGGCTAAACACAGTGAGTTGGTGTCATCACTAAACCAATAGCTAAACACAGTGAGTTGGTATCCTCACTAAACCTATGGTTAAACACAGTAAGTTGGTATCCTCACTTAACCAATAGCTAAACACAGTGAGTTGGTGTCATCACTAGTTATCTGATGAAACTGGGCCTGGTCCAGTAGTTATCTGATGAAACTGGGCCTGGTCCAGTAGTTATCTGATGAAACTGGGCCTGGTCCAGTAGCGCCTCATCTTCAACCTCTATCTGCCTGCTACTCGCTTCCTCGCAATACAGACACGGCTATGATCGTACCATCTCAATGCATACACGGCTATGATCGTACCATCTCAATGCATACACGGCTATGATCGTACCATCTCAATACAGACACGGCTATGATTTTACCATCTCAATACAGACACGGCTATGATTGTACCATCTCAATACAGACACGGCTATGATCGTACCATCTCAATACAGACACGGCTATGATCTTACCATCTCAATACAGACACGGCTATGATTGTACCACAAAGAAATACAGACACGGCCATGATTGTACCACCAATAAATACAACCATTCCTTCTACACACAAACACACACACACACACACACTCCACCACCCCCCTTAGCTAGAGATGAAGGGTTCTATAGCCAGTCGTTCAGGTAGGGCACAGCTTCTCTGCCCATTCATTTCCTACCCTCATAGTGGTAATTGCAGAGGAGCTGGGACTGGGAGAGGGGTTGTATTATTTCCTCCTACTAGGTGTGTGTCAGAGAGAGATGCTGTGTGTAATGGAGAAGATGGGACTTGAAACTGCCTTTGTTTCTCCAATCCAAATCCTTGGGATTAGCTGTTTATGCTTTGTCTGTCTGCCTGTCTTCTAAAGTGTCTGTCGTTTCTGTGGCTGTTTGATGTTTGGAGACCTTTTATCTGATAGGATACTTCCTCTTTCTAATAAGTGCTTACTGACTGATAGAGGGTAGGTATTGGAGGAGCAGCTCCAGTTTCCATAGCCTACATTATCCGCAGTACATTATAGCTGTAAAATCACGTCAGCAATCCTGTCTTCAGCCGTTTAGAAGTGTCCCAATCCTGAGGTCATGAACCCTGGCTCCGTTCCTCTGGGGTCTCCTCTGACTGACTATGCTCTCTCAACTCAGTCACTGTCCACACTCAACCCTCCCAGAGAGACACACACAGTAAGCCTACTCAACCCTCCCAGAGAGACACACACACAGTGAGCCTACTCAGCCCTCCCAGAGACACACACAAACTGAGCCTACTCAACCCTCCCAGAGACACACACACAGTGATCCTACTCAACCCTCCCAGAGAGACACACACAGTGATCCTACTCAACCCTCCCAGAGAGACACACAGTGAGCCTACTCAACCCTCCCAGAGACACACACAGTGATCCTACTCAACCCTCCCAGAGACACACACACACAGTGAGCCTACTCAGCCCTCCAAGAGAGACACACAGTGAGCCTACTCAACCCTCCCAGAGAGACACACAGTGAGCCTACTCAACCCTCCCAGAGACACACACAGTGAGCCTACTCAACCCTCCCAGAGAGACACACAGTGAGCCTACTCAACCCTCCCAGAGACACACACAGTGATCCTACTCAACCCTCCCAGAGACACACACACACACACACACAGTGATCCTACTCAACCCTCCCAGACACACACACACAGTTATCCTACTCAAACCTCCCAGAGGCACACACACACAGTGATCCTACTCAACCCTCCCAGACACACACACACACACACACACACACACACACACACACACACACACAGTGATCCTACTCAACTCTCCCAGAGACACACACACAGTGATCCTACTCAAACCTCCCAGAGGCGCACACACACACAGTGATCCTACTCAACCCTCCCAGAGAGACACACAGTGATCCTACTCAAACCTCCCAGAGAGACACACACACACAGTGATCCTACTCAACCCTCCCAGAGGCGCACACACACACAGTGATCCTACTCAACCCTCCCAGAGAGACACACAGTGATCCTACTCAAACCTCCCAGAGAGACACACACACACAGTGATCCTACTCAACCCTCCCAGAGAGACACACACAGTGAGCCTACTCAGCCCTCCCAGAGAGACACACACAGTGATCCTACTCAACCCTCCCAGAGAGACACACACAGTGATCCTACTCAACCCTCCCAGAGACACACACACACACACAGTGATCCTACTCAACCCTCCCAGACACACACACACAGTGATCCTACTCAAACCTCCCAGAGGCACACACACACAGTGATCCTACTCAACCCTCCCAGAGAGACACACAGTGATCCTACTCAACCCTCCCAGAGAGACACACACACACTGAGCCTACTCAGCCCTCCCAGAGACACACACACTGAGCCTACTCAACCCTCCCAGAGAGACACACACACACTGATCCTGCTCAACCCTCCCAGAGACACACACACACACACAGTGATCCTACTCAACCCTCCCAGAGACACACACACACAGTGATCCTACTCAAACCTCCCAGAGAGACACACAGTGATCCTACTCAAGCCTCCCAGAGACACACACACTGAGCCTACTCAACTCTCCCAGAGAGACACACACACACTGAGCCTACTCAGCCCTCCCAGAGACACACACACACTGAGCCTACTCAATCCTCCCAGAGAGACACACACACACTGAGCCTACTCAACCCTCCCAGACACACACACACACACACACACACACACAGTGATCCTACTCAACCCTCCCAGAGAGAGACACACACACACTGAGCCTACTCAACCCTCCCAGAGAGACACACACACACTGAGCCTACTCAACCCTCCCAGAGAGACACACACACACTGAGCCTACTCAGCCCTCCCAGAGATACACACACACTATGCCTACTCAACCCTCCCAGAGAGACACACAGTGAGCCTACTCAACCCTCCCAGAGAGACACACACACAGTGAGCCTACTCAACCCTCCCAGAGAGTCACACACACAGTGAGCCTACTCAACCCTCCCAGAGAGACACACACACACTGAGCCTACTCAGCCCTCCCAGAGACACACACACACACTGAGCCTACTCAACCCTCCCAGAGACACACACACACACAGTGATCCTACTCAATTCTCCCAAGGCGCTGTCTTGCACCGTGTCTTTCAGAAACCATGTTGTGGCTTTAAAGTGACAGATGGTTGCCAACTCATTTTCAGGACGCATCATAGGAGCTAACTGGCTGAGATGAGATTGTTAGAGCCTAGGTCTCTGGGGCTCTGCTCATGGAGTCGACATGGACAGGCTATGACAAGGACTCTCCATTCAGTTTGTCTATTCACTGAGGGACTTCCCATCTGCTTTTGTGAATAGTATTGTACAGTATTTATCCTCACTAGTTTACCTCCTCAGTTTTCTCTGAGGTTTTACCAGTTACTATGCTGTCATCCCCATTGCTAGCATAAATTGAACCTTTAACTCATTCCATTTCCTGTCAATCAAATGCGTGTTGAACTAATAACGGGTTAGTGGGGGGCATCAGATCAATGCAATATTTTAACCCCCTCATATAGAGGGTGTGGGTAACCACAGTTACATCCTGGTTCATAATTAAAGATTATAGAGATGGTGGGAGGACGTTTCTTCTAATCAACTCTCCAGCCTCTGTGTGATGGTTGAAGGGATCTCTCCTTCCCACTCCCTCCCTGTGTAAAATGTCCAGAGACAGCCCTGATATTAACCATGTGCTCTCTGGCAGGCTGGCTCCATGCTTTACTAAACTACTCTGCTATAGTGGAGGATGTGGCTGTGTAGTGTGTTGAGGAGGAGAGATCCAATACTAGATCTGAGTCCCAAATGACACCCTAGTCCTCAGGGCTCTGCTCAAAAGTAGTGCACTGCATAGGGAATAGGGTGCCATTTGGGACAAAGACTAGGATGGTTTGGAATTGAATTGTAACTGTCCTTCTCATTGATACAGTAAATGCTGTCAAACTGGACTGTTGCTCCATATAGCATCCATACTAGCATGCATAGCATATGTATCTCATCTGAAATGTTTGCAGTTGTTGTGTTAACTTGATCCTGCCTTGTTTATTCCCCAGACTGTCTGCCGACTGTTCTGTTTCATCGGTCTTACTCTGTCTAGTTTACAGAACATGGAGGGAGGGAGGGAGGCAGAAGAAAGCAGCCCTGTTTGAGGAATGCAGAGGAAGGCAGCAGCATTGGTTGGGTGTCATTGTGTGAGCGGCAGGGCTGTCTGGCTGTTTTCAGAAGGAGCCCTGACATAAAGACAAAACACTGGAGGCAGGTGACCCATGTCTCAACATGCTACAGCGCTTACCACTTGACCCTGATAAAAGAGAATCATCAGAATTGAACAGGTTTTTCTCTGTTGCCTGTAGAGTGGTGTGCCCATGTGTTTGTGTATATGAGAAAGTATAAGACTGTCGACTAGGCATTTCTATCGTAGATGATGGATCACTCAAAATGATCAAATTAACTAAATAGCCCAAAATGTCTGTAAGCCTGTCAGTTTGACATTTTCACCAGCCCTCCTGCCACAAACTCACAAACTTGTCCTGACGGGGACCTTGAAGAAAGGTATATTTGGTTTGTTTTCCACATTGTCTCATTGGATTTTAATCAATTTCTCCTTTTCCTTAGCCCTGTATCCTACTAAAACAAAAAGGGGCTTTTTCCAAAGTCTGATGTCTAAAACCTTAAATGGACAGGCATTTGTCTAGTCTGTCTAACCAAACTATGAGCATTCCGACTTGTGTTTCCACCAGGTTAGTGGATTAGAGAGCACTGTTAGTTCTCTCTGTGAATGTTCTTCTCTGAGAGTTCCATGACGTTCTATCAGTGTGATTTGAGCAGCTTGATGAATGACCCTGTCCAGATGAATGAGTGGATATAACTGTGGGTCGCTGGTGCCCACGGCTTCAACACAAACCTGCCAGAGGTGCTGATGGGCCCCGTCATGTTTAGAGAGATCAGGCCAGGGAGGCCCTCCTTCAGATGTTTGACACGTGTCATCTGACTGTCTGAGTCGGGAGAACACCGTAGAGGAGCTCCCCACCTCCGTAGACCTCAAGGGCTCACCGTCTGGGTTATATTCACTAGGGCAAAACATTTTATAGCAGAAAAGTTTAATAATAATGTGATTTATATAGTGCTTTTCTACCAACTGAGTTACTCAAAGTGCTTTACATAGTAGGGGGAAACTCCCCTCATCCACCACCAGTTAGTCCCTCCTTGTTTCAGTCTGTTTTGTAACGTTTGGTGCCTAATGAATACGACCCAGCGCAGTATTCAGACTGAACCCTTCCTAGGAACCCATTTACTGTTCCACACAGCTGGAGGAGAGCCTTTACTGTTCCATTTACATTACATTTTACATTTTAGTCATTTAGCAGACGCTCTTATCCAGAGCGACTTACAGGAGCAATTAGGGTTGAGTGCCTTGCTCAAGGGCACATTTACGTCATTTAGCAGACGCTCTTATCCAGAGCGACTCACAAATTGGTGCATTCACCCTATAGCCAGTGGGATAACCACTTTACAATTTTTTTTGGGGGGGTAGAAGGATTACTTTATCCTATCCCAGGTATTCCTTAAAGAGGTGGGGTTTCAAATGTCTCCGGAAGGTGGTGAGTGACTCCGCTGTCCTGGCGTCGTGAGGGAGCTTGTTCCACCATTGGGGTGCCAGAGCAGCGAACAGTTTTGACTGGGCTGAGCGGGAACTATGCTTCCGCAGAGGAAGGGGAGCCAGCAGGCCAGAGGTGGATGAACGCAATGCCCTCGTTTGGGTGTAGGGACTGATCAGAGCCCGAAGGTACAGAGGTGCCGTTCCCCTCACTGCTCCACTGTTCCACACAGCTGGAGGAGAGCCTTTACTGTTCCACACAGCTGGAGGAGGGCCTTTCCTGTTCCACACAGCTGGAGGAGAGCCTTTCCTGTTCCACACAGCTGGAGGAGAGCCTTTACTGTTCCACACAGCTGGAGGAGAGCCTTTACTGTTCCACACAGCTGGAGGAGAGCCTTTACTGTTCCACACAGCTGGAGGAGAGCCTTTCCTGTTCCACACAGCTGGAGGAGAGCCTTTCCTGTTCCACACAGCTGGAGGAGAGCCTTTCCTGTTCCACACAGCTGGAGGAGAGCCTTTCCTGTTCCACACAGCTGGAGGAGAGCCTTTCCTGTTCCACACAGTTGGAGGAGAGCCTTTCCTGTTCCACACAGCTGGAGGAGAGCCTTTCCTGTTCCACACAGCTGGAGGAGAGCCTTTCCTGTTCCACACAGCTGGAGGAGGGCCTTTCCTGTTCCACACAGCTGGAGGAGAGCCTTTCCTGTTCCACACAGCTGGAGGAGAGCCTTTCCTGTTCCACACAGCTGCAGGAGAGCCTTTCCTGTTCCACACAGCTGCAGGAGAGCCTTTACTGTTCCACACAGCTGGAGGAGAGCCTTTCCTGTTCCACACAGCTGGAGGAGAGCCTTTCCTGTTCCACACAGCTGGAGGAGAGCCTTTCCTGTTCCACACAGCTGGAGGAGAGCCTTTCCTGTTCCACACAGCTGGAGGAGAGCCTTTCCTGTTCCACACAGCTGGAGGAGAGATATGGAATCTAAACCACCTCATTCTCTCCCCCTATACACAGTCATGCACATAGCTGGTTTCCAACCAAACTGTTGAGAGAGGTACTGTTACAAGCTTGCGAAACACATGTCATCTCACTCACACACCCTCAGTTATTGTCAAGTGATTGTAAAATCCCACAAAGTAGTGTATATTTCCCTTCAAACATGTTAAGTGTTTGGAACATTGGAACTTGCCGGTGTGCGAAAACACACACACACTCGAGGCTGGGTGTGAAGACTAGTCCAGTGTGGAGAGTTAATGATTAACAGGAGCCTCAGTGGAATGCTCTTGTTAGTAAGAGTGTGTGTTAACTTATCAGTCCGAGACAGAGCTAGATATGGCCGGCCAGCCAGTGCCCCAGATAAAGGAATTTGTCCTATTAGCACAATGTATGTGTTTACAGTGGAGTGAAAATGTCAGGCCTATCACCTAGTTATACGCTGTTGTTTACTTTGCCAGGGTGTTAGGCTGCAGTGAGTCTGATTGGGAGGGAACTAGGAAGACATTCATTGTGGGGACATTGTACCAACTCAGTACCTACTAGGAGAATGAGGTCGCTAGCCAAGATAGAAGACTAAAACTGCAACAAAGCTTGAAATTGGAACTGGTATTGTGATCATGGATTTGTTCATACGTTCAGACCCATTGTCTCTGATGCCAACCACAGTCACAACCAGAGTCAAGAACTGTCTCCCAAATGGCTCCCTATTAGCCTTGGTCTAAAGTAGTGCACTACGTAGCACCCATGGCCTGTAAGCAGCTCTGTTGATCACTTCATGGTGCTGGTGGGATGCACATTTCACTGTTTGGCTAGTTTGCTTACAGATGACTATATGCAGTAAGGTCAAAACAGAAAGGTACAGTATGTCTACCTGCTGCGTGAGATAATAGAAACATAACCTGTAACAGAATAGCTCCCTCTGGGTGTTCTAGAGCCATCTCATCATCCCCACTACTATCCACTGAGAGCTCAGAGTAGGCGAGACACACACACACACTGTAGACTGTAACCGGAGCCCTCCCTCTCAGTAGGAGGCGCTATAGCCGGGCCATGGTGCTGCCGTAAACGATGAGCGTAGTGATGCAATATGACATCTTGTGGTATTTATGATGAACTATGGCTCCATCACCTCTACATGGGATACTCTACTCTCTACTCCTCCTCCTCCCCTCCTCCCCCCCCCCCCCCCCTCCTCCCCCCCCCTCCTCCCCCAGGACCCCTGCCAGAGGGGGTTAAGACGCCTGTCTCCAACCGCCTCCAATGCCCAACCAGAATAGACAACACTCATCCATCGCGAGACACTGGTGAGGGAGTCGAGGGCTTAGGAAATGTTCTTTATGGTTTCTTAACAACCGGAGCGTCCGGTACAAAAACCGTCGGTGATCGTATCGGATCGGTGGAGCTGGACAAAAAACATCAGTATGCCAGAAAAAAAAAGGGTTCTGCAATTGTAGTTGGAATGTGGACACTATTGTCCTGACCCTCCTTTTCCATTTCCTAATGTCATCCCCTCCTCGTCTTGCTTCTCTTCCACCTCATCCTCCTCCTCTATTTGGTTAAGATATGGCATGCCCCTGCCTAATGCTCTGTAGTTAGTGTAGTCCTAACTTTTGGGTCAAAGTAGTGCACTACGTAGGGAATAGGGTACCTTTTGAGATGCTCCCCCTGCTACAACCTGAGGGAGTTACTGTCGCCAGGCTAGGCTGTAGGGGTAATGCTGGGTAATGTCGCTCCGCTCTGCAGTAATTAGATGATTTAACATGAGGACAGTTTAGCACTTCACTGTCCCACACTCAGCCCATTAATCAAGACAAGGCTGTGCCAACTCACTGCCAACAGTGTTACACTATGGTGAGAGGAGAGGGAGGGAGGAACAGAGGAATGTATAGCTTAGCCCTGCAAGCACAGCCAACAGGAGAGATGATGTAATGATGTAGTCTTGGACCGCCGTGTAGCCTAGCAACCCCCAAATAAGACTTAAACTGTACAGCTAGGCTATACCTCCATGGTTGAGGGATTTAGTAGGTGGAGAGGAGAGCTGGAACCCTTACCAGCTCCATATGTCTGGTGTGAGTCAGCCCACGGTATGTTTCTGTATAGACTATGTCATGCACATGGTGCCATGAGGACCTCTGATATAGAGTTCACAGCTGGGTTGGAGGGAGAGAGAGAGGGGGAGGGATCTGGTTAAAAAGTTTGTCTGAACTCCTTTTGTTAATGTCCCCTATCACCTCCACACACATGGACCAGAGTGTAAGACTGTGAGTGAGTTGGGTTTTTTCTCTGTGTACTTAGATTACACTCTAGAACCCCCACACACACACACTTAGATCAAACTCTGGTGATCCCAGTCATTTCATCACGTCTCTGGATCAGAGGGCGATAGAACTGGCTGGTTAAAGAACCTATATAGCACCTCAGGAACATCTGCCAGCAACGCACAGCATTCCAACCAGACACAGCTGTCTGCCGTTCTATCTCCCACCCCACGGCCACAACTAAGGGTGTGAAATAAATATTGTCCTTTGCACAGCCCCCGCTCTGTCTCTCTGTCTGACTCTCTCTCTGTCTGTCTGTCTGTCTGTCTCTCTCTGTCTGTTTTCTCTCTTTCTGTTTCTCCTCTCCTAAATGCCAGACAGTCCCTGCTGCATGTTCAGTTTATTAAGCACTCTGGAAGACTAATCTGGTTCTTCAGGCCCTGGTGAAAAGCCACAGCGTTGTTCACATAGCTCCAAGACATACAGTACCGGTCAAAAGTTTGGACTCACCTACTTTTCTTTATTTCTACTATTTTCTACATTGTAGAATCATAGTGAAGACATCAAAACTATGAAATAACACATATGGAATCATGTAGTAACCAAAAAAGTGTTAAATAAATCAAAATATATTTTATGTTTGAGATTCTTCAAAGTAGCCACCCTTTGCCTTGATGACAGCTTTGCACACTCTTGGCATTCTCTCAACCAGCTTCATGTGGTAGTCACCTGGAATGCATTTCAATTAACAGGTGTGCCTTGTTAAAAGATAATTTGCGTTTGAGCCAATCAGTTGTGTTGTGACAAGTTAGGGCTGGTATACAGAAGATCGCCGTATTTGGTAAAAGACCAAGTCCATATTATGGCAAGAACAGCTGAAATAAGCAAAGAGAAACAACAGTCCATCATTACTTTAAGACATGAAGGTCAGTACATCCGGAAAATGTCAAGGACTTAGAAAGTTTCTTCAAGTGCAGTCGCAAAAACCATCAAGCGCTATGATGAAACTGGTTCTCATGAAGACCACCATAGGAAAGGAAGACCCAGAGTTACCTCTACTGCAGAGGATAAGTTCATTATTTACCAGCCTCCGAAATCGGCAATTAACTGCACCTCAGATTGCAACCCAAATAAATGCTTCACAGAGTTCAAGTAACAGACACATCTCAACATCAACTGTTCAGAGGTGGCTGCGTGAATCAGGCCTTCATGGTCGAATTGCTGCAAAGAAACCACTACTAAAGGACACCAATAAGAAGAAGAGACTTGCTTGAGTTTACTGTATAGACACAGTGCACCTGGGTTTCCCTCATACAGAGACAAAAAGATGGGGAGCAAGAGAAGAGGTGAGGGAGAGGAGAGAAGAGGTGAGGGAGAGGGGAGAAGAGGTGAGGGAGAGGAGGGGTGAGGGAGAGGTGGAGAGAAGGGGTGAGGGAGAGGTGGAGAGAAGGGGTGAGGGAGAGGAGGAGAGAAGAGGAGAGGGAAAGGAGGAGAGAAGAGGTGAGGGAGAGAAGGGTGAGGGAGAGGAGAGAAGAGGTGAGGGAAAGGAGACTGCGGTTAGAGATGTTAGGTCAGCTGACGCTGCTGTGGGTTTGATAGTGTACAGCTTCTCTTGAGGAAACCCAGCTAAGGGTGGGTGTATAGTTGGCGTGTCTCTTGCCCTGACCTCTGTCACGCTTCTGTTGTTGTTTGTGTGGCCTGGCTGGTGGTGTCTGTTGTGGGGAGGTTGGTAGGTCAACCCCTGTCCCCGCTGGAGTAAGAGGTGCACAATGGGGCGGGCCTCAGAACCTTGTACTGTTACCGTGGTTATGACTGACGCCTGGAGGCAGCTGCTTTGGTGTGTGTGTTGTAATAGACTGAATGGATGGAGCTGGGCCCACACAGCTCACATTCACAAACACAGCTTCTCGCTCGTTGTCCTTGAGGTGTGTGTGTAGGACTGATTGCTACGTCATCTACATGTTTTCTCTCCTCAGTGACATGGATGCTCTATCCAGCTTTTTACTAAGCCATTATATACTCAGGCCAAGCGTCAACCAGACTCACACACTAAGACACAATGGCACTGCGGTTCACCTCCAGTCTCTGTGTTTCTCACCAGACATGAAAGTCCTAGAAGACCCACTGTGTGTGTTTTCCATCACTATAAATCACACAGTGTGATAGAAAGCACAGATATCTTCTTCCTCTAAGTCGACCACAGGAAGCGGAAATGCCACACACATACACACACTCTGTCTTCCTCTGAAAGGCCTGTTATCAATTGAGCCCTGGTTGTGGTTGAAAGATCACAATTTGTCTTTGATACCCCAAGGATCTGGCCGCTGTACTGTCTGTAAGGTAACCCATTCTCTCTCTCTCTCTCTAACTCTCTCCCCTCGCTCCATCAGACTCCCTCTCTATCTCTTGCTCTCCCCCATTCTCCCTCCCCCATTCTCTCCCTCTCTCGCTCTCTCCCCCTCTCTATGGTCTCGCCTGTGTTTTCTGCCCTCATCTGGTGTATAATTGTCCTTGTGGTGGTGGTGTGTGTGTGTGTGTGTGTGTGTGTAATCAAAAGCAGCACAACCCCTCCATAGCTTCCAGCTCTCCCTGGACATCTGGCTGGACCGCCTTTCAGTTTTATACCATCAATCTAACTGGCTGGGAGTCTTCTCTCTGTGCAACCTCAGAGGATCTGAATACTACAGTCCTAGATATAAAACCTACAGCTTTAGCTGTGAGCCTCTTTATGACTGTGTCCCAAATACCACTCTTCCCTTTTACAGTGCAACACTTTTGACACAAACCCTATGAGCCCTGGTCCAAAGTAGTGCACTATAAGGGAATAGGGTGCCATTAGGGACTCAGACTCTCTATTACTTTTACACTTAATAGAGTGTTTGACCTTCCACTGTTCAAAAGGATATCCGATTGACATGTATGCCCTTGTGATGTGATTGGTTGTGGACTGAGCATCTCCCTCTGAGCATCCTGTTCTACAAGAAGTGACTAGAAGAACAGGTGGTTGTGTTATTGTGCCAATCAGATTGAATTAGCTGATTTGACACTCCATCACTTTAAACAGCTTTGGACTGCTCCGGCCCTCTTTACCTGCTCCTACACAAATGCAAGCTCACAAACACACACACACACACACACACACACACACACACACACACACACACACACACACAATTGAATTGCATAATTGTTTAAAGCCACAGACCTGTGGTTGTAACATGGGACTGTGTGGTTGTAGGGAAGTAATGGGCTGAGAGGAGAGGGCTGGTAGAACTGTGATCCAGATGAAAACCTGACAGGAGGAGAATGGAAGAGGACACACTGTGTTGGGGACACATGGCGGACACACAGTGGGCTCACTGAGTAACTGTAATATGACATTCATATCAAACCAGGCGTCCATAGAGGACAAGCACATAGCCAAACCAGCCAGTGTGTCTGTGTCCATACAGCTCCAAACCCCAGGGCTGTATTCAGCGATACTCCTCCCCACACAGGCGTTGAAGGGAGAGAACATCACAGATAAGTCCAGTTATGTGAGGGTCAGATAGGGGGGTGTCAGTTTTTATGTACAGGTCAGAATGATGGCGTTATTGGAAACTGAAACGATTGTTGTGTTTTTATGTGACCAACGACCGGTCCTGCATGTGAGCTCTTCGTCTGCCTGAGGTCCAGTTCTGCTCTGGCCCAGGCTGCGGCTCCAACTGCAGTACGAAGCTCTGTCCCTCTCCTCTCTCTCTCCCCTCTCTCCCGTCCCGCCGCCCCTGACATCCTGATGTGTTTCCTGACCCAGGAAATATAATTAACACCTCAGCCTGAGCCCTGGGTCCCACAGCCGCAGCCACAGCTGTTCCCAACCCAGTAGAATAGTATTTGATTTCTTTCAAATATTTTAGCTGTGCTTGATTGAGCTTGCCTGACTTAATGGACCAATAGAGTAGTCCCAAAAGTGGCAACTCAGCCCATCTGACACTCCGGGCAGGCTAGAGCAAACGGTCAAAGTATTTGAAAGATTTCAAATAGTATTTGAACCCATGCTTTTACGGTAAACCATAAATTATATACCGGTATTCATTCACGGACCGGTTTGGATTTTTACTTTACCTTCTATAACGATATTTTAATGTTTGATTTGTTACATTATATAATTCACTCAAAAATGATGGCAATAATCCCTTTTCATCACCAGTAAGAAACTGCTACCAGCTGAGAACTGCTAGCTAACTTACTAGCACAACAAGTCAACAATTTCGGGAGGGCAAGCTTGCCCCCGGAAATCGGCAGACCATGAAAGGAAGAACTGCAATTGAAGCGGAAAATACTGTCAAAGACGAGAATAATTATTCTCATAAAGGAAATATAGTATGCCTCCATTTCCTAAAAAATAATACAAAGACAAAAGAAATGTGACTGTCTAAATTAAAACAAATTAAATGAAGACATGGTTGAGTACCAGAGTTGGAGGCTACAAAATAGGTTTTTGATTCCTACACAATCAGAATGGAGAAAGCTCATTAAAACCACTCAGAATTAATTTATTTCCATGCGCTTCCCATAAAGCATATTTAGCTAGAACTTGTATTATTCAAAAACATAAAATACCGTCATACCGTAAAAACTAGAAAAATACTGTGATCTAATATTTTGGCCATATCACCCAGCACTAATTTGAACCCAGGTCTGCAGCACAGTCAGGCCAGGCCCAGTCCAGCACTGTATGGACCACAGTCAGGCCAGGCCCAGTCCAGCACTGTATGGACCACACAGGCCAGGCCCAGTCCAGCACTGTATGGACCACAGTCAGGCCAGGCCCAGTCCAGCATTGTATGGACCACAGTCAGGCCAGGCCCAGTCCAGCATTGTATGGACCACAGTCAGGCCAGGCCCAGTCCAGCACTGTATGGACCACAGTCAGGCCAGGCCCAGTCCAGCACTGTATGGACCACAGTCAGGCCAGGCCCAGTCCAGCACTGTATGGACCACAGTCAGGCCAGGCCCAGTCCAGCATTGTATGGACCACAGTCAGGCCAGGCCCAGTCCAGCACTGTATGGACCACAGTCAGGCCAGGCCCAGTCCAGCACTGTATGGACCACAGTCAGGCCAGGCCCAGTCCAGCACTGTATGGACCACAGCTGGAGCAAAGAGGGAAAGACTGAAGATTGACTCTATATGGAGCACATGAAGCTATGGAGCTTAGCTTATCCCTCCACTAACTGTATCACTGTGGGTGGCTTGTGGGTTTGTTACAAACTCTGCTGCCAGAAGCCACTTAAACAAAATGAAAGACATCAATTATCAACCCAAACCTCTGGATGCAGTCTAGACCTGACTAGTAGAGTACCCACCTGTTTTTACAGTATTACCTGTTGGTCATCAATCAATGTTGTATTCATCCCCTCAGTAGTGTGTGAATATAGGGAACAATTCACTGTGTTTGTCCCAAATGGCACCCTATAGCCTATATTTGCTAGTGAACTACTTTGACCAGGGCCCTATTAGGTGAATCCTGAAGGTTGTTTTGCGGCCGCTCATCTAGCTAGCCTGTCCAAGGAGGTTTTTCTTCCCTGAACACTGTGCAGGCACAGCAGGTCAGGATGATCCATTCTTTCAGGTCTCCAGAGCAGACAGACTCCTCTGTCACAGTTAAAGACGTTTCCCCTCTGCTGTGCCACTAAAGTGGTATGACCCAACTCCCCGAGGCCTCTAGCAAAATATAAATGTACTCTATATGAAATCTATTACCGACCACAGGGGTGTTTTTTAAATATGGAGACTTTCCAATGTCAAACGGACAGTGATTTAAGGATGGAGGAGAGAAATATCTGTTTATTTTATTCAATCCATATTTCAAAAGTAATGGTTCTTGATATTCTCTGGTCATCTGGACTTTGGTGCGAGTGCTCTGTTTTCTTCATTAGGGTGCTGGCTCATACACACACACACATACACACACACGTAGGCTTACACACACACTCACACAGATTAGCCGGTTCCTGCGTTTAAGTACCTCCATGTGTTAGTCACACATAGCTGATCTCTTTGGGCCACTTTGAAGCAGACTCCCCCAGAGTAGATCAGAAAACAGAAAAATAAGTCGTTTTCCCACATAATTGTCCCCCTATGTAGCCCAGACCCCTCCAACCCCCTCGTCACACCCCCCACCACATCCCACCTCTGTCCCTGCTCTGTGATGTGAAGGGACACTGCTCTGTTTTTGCTCTGTGATGTAAAGGGACACTGTTCTGTCCCTGCTCTGTGTGTAAAGGGACACTGTTCTGTCCCTGCTCTATGATATAAAGGGACACTGCTCTGCCCCTGCTCTGTGATGTGAAGGGACACTGTTCTGTCCCTGCTCTATGATATAAAGGGACACTGCTCTGCCCCTGCTCTGTGATGTGAAGGGACACTGCTCTGTTTTTGCTCTGTGATGTAAAGGGACACGGTTCTGTCCCTGCTCTGTGTGTAAAGGGACACTGTTCTGTCCCTGCTCTGTGATGTGAAGGGACACTGCTCTGTTCCTGCTCTGTGATGTAAAGGGACACTGTTCTGCTCAGAGATTTGCCATGAGCTGTTCCCGTCACTTTCCTTCACTACAGATGTCTGATGAAGGCCTGCATGGCTGAATAGTTTGTGTATGTTCACCACTATTTAGTTGTGGTGATATTTTTAATGCTCCCATAGAAGATGATATTGGTTAAGACACCCACTATGCCAGAGCGATGGTGTTATTTAGGAAAGTGCCAGTGAGCTGGGGTGTGGGTGGCGGTGGGTGACAGAGCCAGGCAGCTTGGGCAGTGGTGGGATGACCGGATTAATGATTACAGAGAAGAACTTGAAAGGCCTCTGCTGTGACTCTGAAGATTAACTGTGTGTGTGTGACTCGTCCATTAAGCCATACTCTCCTCTCTCCACAGTACTTTGAGGTGCCCTTTGACTCCAACATGAACCGCACAAAGAACCGGCCCCTGGTCAGAGGACAGATAAGGTAAACTAGCAATTATACTTCCCTATTCCCTATGTAGCACAGAGTCTTATGGGCCCTGGTCAAAAGGTAGTGCACTAGAGAATAGCGTGCTATTTGGGACGTAGCATCTCTCTTTGTCTCTATACTTCCGTTTCTGTCTCACAACATTTTTGCATAAAATATATTTTTCATATCCAGGATAAAATCCCTTGATGTTAAACCCTCTCTTTTGAGTGAGACCTGGATACCATCACCAAATACACTGCCCTTATCTCCATATTGGTGTCTGATCTAGTGGAGTGTTACCACTGTAATATCAGCTCTGTGTTATTGTGTGTCTCATTTGATATCGAGGGGAGGCAGGGAGCGTCGAGGGGAGGCAGGGAGCGCCGTGGGGAGGCAGGGAGCGCCGTGGGGAGGCAGGGAGCGCCGTGGGGAGGCAGCGAGCGCCGTGGGGAGGCAGCGAGCGCCGTGGGGAGGCAGGGAGCGCCGTGGGGAGGCATGGAGCGCCGTGGGGAGGCAGGGAGCACCGTGGGGAGGCAGGGAGCGCCGTGGGGAGGCAGGGAGCGCCGTGGGGAGGCAGAGAGCGCCTTGGGGAGGCAGCGAGCACCGTGGGGACACCTTCAATGAAACAGTAGTGCTGTGGTTGTTGTAGAAATATTTGACTAATAGATAATCAACTCAAAAATATCTCTCAAGACACCGGAGCTTGTGAATCCAAGAATTAGACTTTATTGCATAACAAAGCCGAGCTTGCTCCATGGAACAACTGTCTCTCTCTGGCTTAGAGATCTCTTATATACACACAAATGAAAAAATATGCGTACATTCCTAACTTATTTTAGTTCTGCACCACCCTTTTTTTTCAACGTCCAGCTGTCACACAATGTCCACTCCAAAATGTCATGAATGCTTTTTTTTCTATATGAAGCCTCTCATTCTATCATTCTATTGGCTGTGTGGCTTAGGCCCCTTCTTAAAAAACTAATGTAATGCACACTGTTGAGGGCCTCTGTGAAAGAACACATGCATTCATTTAAAACACAGCATATACTACATGTCTATATTCCTTATTTAAGCATGTATCTGGATTATAAAATATCAAACATGTTTATTATATTTTACCTTTGGCATCTCCCTACATGTGCCATAATGATACATAAAATAATCCTATATGGTGCACGCAGAGCACAGCATCACACACACTTCAGACAAGGTGGTGACTGAAAATGTTGTTATTTGATGAAAGAAATCACTTTACAAAAAAAAATATTTATTATTCCCATACCATTATTACAGAGAATCAGACAAATTATGCTACCCTCTGCCTATTGGCTACTTAGCTTATTCAAGCCTGTCTCAAAATACAACACTGTCCCTATAAGACAAAAATAAAAAGCTCTTTACCTGACTCGCTTTTCAAAGATGTCTAGAAATTTATAAATGTTGTGCTCTTGTAGGAAGCAATCACTCTGCTATTGCTGACCTACAAATTATCTGTAACTGGGCTAATAACTCACTAACAAAGGATATGAACAAAATTTGCACACGTGGCTACATGCAGCTCTCGCTTTGATCTCAAAATAAGCGCATCTACTCATGACCACACAGTCCAGTTCAAAGTAAATGGCACAGATCCACATATGGCAATGGTCTATTTGCATATATGCCTACTGCAGCTCTGATTGGTTATGCAGCAACTGAGTCATGAGTGTCAATGCAATAGAATCCCTCTCCGATGCGTTCTGCCTACAACACAATCTGTTGTTGTTTTAGTTTTTTTGTAATTTAGCAGACGCTCTTATCCAGAGCAACTTACAGTTAGTGAGTACATACATTTTCCATACTGTTGCATTGTTTGTTTTGTTTCGGTATGTTGCATTGAAAGTAGGGCTCTTGCGGTGTCCGTATTACCGCCACACCGGTGGTCATGAGTCACGAAGGCAGTCAAATTCCACGTGACTTTTTAGTCACAATAATTAGGCTTCTCCAAGCTCTGATGCTGTTGATGGTCATTAGTAGCCTACCAAACGTGTTAGCTGCCTGGTACTCACACTCTCTCTCTCTCTCTCACTGTGTCTGTCTGTCTCTGTCTGTCTCTCTCTGTCTGTCTGTCTCGCTGTCTGTCTGTCTGTCTCTGTCTGCCTCTCTCACTGTCTCTCTGTCTGTCTGTCTCACTGTCTTTCTGTTTGTCTCGCTGTCTGTCACTCGCTCACTGTCTGTCTGTTTCTGTCTGCCTCTCTCACTGTCTGTCTTTCTCTCTGTTTCTCTGTCTCTCTCTCTCTCGCTGTCTCGATGTCTCTCTCTCTCTGTCTCTCTCTCTCTCTGTCTGTCGCTCTCTGTCTCTCTCACTGTCTGTCTCTCAGTCTGTCTCTCTCTCTCTTTCGGTGTCTTTCTCTGTCAGCCTCTCTCACGGTCTCTCTCTGTCTGTGACTCTCTCTGTCTGTCTGTCTGTCTGTCTCTCTCTCTCTGTCTGTCTCTCTCTGTCTTTCTCTCTCTGTCTGTCTGTCTGTGTTGCTGTCTCTCTGCCTCTCTCTCTGTCTGCCTCTCTCTCCGTCTGCCTCTCTCTCCGTCTGCCTCTCTCTCTTTGTGTCTCTCTCTCCGCCTGCCTCTCTCTCCGTCTGCCTCTCTCTCTTTGTGTCTCTCTGTCTGTGTCTCTCTGTCTGTCTCTCTCACTGTCTGTCTCTGTCTCTCTCACTGTTTGTTCTCTCTCTCTTTCGGTGTCTTTTTCTGTCAATCTCTGTCTGTCTCTCTGTGTCTGTCTGTCTCTCACTGTCTCTCTCTCTGTCTGTCTCTCTCTCACTGTCTCTCTGTCTGTCTCTCTCTCACTGTC
Organism: Coregonus lavaretus; assembly: GCF_964263955.1. Taxonomy (NCBI): domain Eukaryota; kingdom Metazoa; phylum Chordata; class Actinopteri; order Salmoniformes; family Salmonidae; genus Coregonus; species Coregonus lavaretus. The sequence goes on from NC_139988.1 coordinate 11,636,678, forward strand.
TCTCTCTCGGTCTGTCGTCTTTCTCTATCTGTATCTCTCTCTCTCTGTCTGTCTGCCTCTCTCTCTGTCTGTCTCTCTCTCTCTCTCTGTATGTCTGTCTGTCTGTGTCTCTGTCTGTCTCTCTCTCTGTCTGTCTGTCTCTCTCTCTGTCTGTCTCTCTGTCTGTCTCTCTCTCTGTATGTCTGTCTGTCTGTCTCTCTCTCTGTCTGTCTCTGTCTGTCTCTCTTTCTCTGTCTGTCTCTCTCATTGTCTCTCTCACTCTCTCTCTGTCTGTCTCTGTCTCTCTCACTGTCTGTCTGTCTGTGTCGCTGTATGTCTCTGTCTGCCTCTCTCTCTGTCTGCCTCTCTCTCTGTCTGCCTCTCTCTCTCTCTGTCTCTCTCGCTGTCTGTCTCGTTGTATCTCTCACTGTCTGTCTGTGTCGCTGTCTCACTGTCTCTCTTATTGTCTGTCTCTCTCTCTGTCTGTCTCTCTCTCTGTCGGTCTCTCTCTCTTTCGGTGTCTCTCACTGTCTGTCAGTCTCTGTCTGTCTGTCAGTCTCTGTCTGTCTGTCAGTCTCTGTCTGTCTGTCTCTCACTGTCTGTCTGTCTGTCTGTCTCTCTCTCTGTCTGTCTGTCTCTCTCTCTGTGTCTTTCTCTGTCAGTCTCTCTCACTGTCAATCTCTCTGTCTGTCTCTCTCTTTCTGTCTGTCTCTCTCTTTCTGTCTGTCTGTCTGTCTCTCTCTCTCTCTCTGTCTGTCTCTCTGTCTGTCTCTCTCTCACTCTGTCTGTCTCTCTCGGTCTCTGTCTGTATCTGTCTCTCTCTTTGTGTGTCTCTTTCTCACTGTCTGTCTCTCTCTCTCTCTGTCTCTGTCTTTCCTGTTTAGATGTCTGATAACCTGTCTATTGGGGCTCACTGAACCGTATTGTTCCGTTCCTCTGGATCTGTTATAGTAATGAGAGTCCCCCTGCTCTACTGGCCAGTAGTACCACCCGAGTGACAGTCTCAGCCATCTCCTTTAGTCTAAGAACAACAAATGTGGAGTGATTTGTTGATGAGAGAGAAGATACCGTCTTCCACCAAAAACCTATATATCCAAATAAGCCTGATTTTTAAACTAGAAGCGTTTACATTTTAGTCATTTAGCAGACACACCTATCCAGAGCGACTTATAGGAGCAATTTGGGTTAAGTGCCTTGCTCAATGGCACATCGACAGATTTTTCACCTAGACGGCTCAGGGATTTGAACCAGCAACCTTTTGGTTACTGGCCCAATGCTCTTAACCGCTAGGCTACCTGCCGCCTAGAAGCCTGTTGTGTGCTGGTTCTGAACCATGCCAGCCTACACGTACACACAGCACAGGGCTGGGTTCCCCCAACTGGTGGGGACATAAAAGACTGTAAAAACACCAGCAAATCAGCTCCAAGTGATTTTAATTTGGGAAATCTCTTCCAAAGTATTTCCACACATAACAGAGATATATATATATATATATATATATATATATGTATATATGTGTGTGTGTGTGTATATATATATATATATATATATGTGTGTCTGTATATGTATATATATATATATATATGTATATATATATATGTATATATATATATATATATATGTCTGTATATATGTATGTATGTATGTCTGTATATATGTGTGTGTATGTATGTATGTATGTACAGTGGGGGAAAAAAGTATTTAGTCAGCCACCAATTGTGCAAGTTCTCCCACTTAAAAAGATGAGAGAGGCCTGTAATTTTCATCATAGGTACACGTCAACTATGACAGACAAATTGAGGAAAGAAAATCCAGAAAATCACATTGTAGGATTTTTAATGAATTTATTTGCAAATTATGGTGGAAAATAAGTATTTGGTCACCGACAAACAAGCAATATTTCTGGCTCTCACAGACCTGTAACTTCTTCTTTAAGAGGCTCATCTGTCCTCCACTCGTTACCTTTATTAATGGCACCTGTTTGAACTTATCAGTATAAAAGACACCTGTCCACAACCTCAAACAGTCACACTCCAAACTCCACTATGGCCAAGACCAAAGAGCTGTCAAAGGACACCAGAAACAAAATTGTAGACCTGCACCAGGCTGGGAAGACTGAATCTGCAATAGGTAAGCAGCTTGGTTTGAAGAAATCAACTGTGGGAGCAATTATTAGGAAATGGAAGACATACAAGACCATTGAACACCATACCTACTGTGAAGCATGGGTGTGGAAACATCATGCTTTGGGGCTGTTTTTCTTCAAAGGGACCAGGACGACTGATCCGTGTAAAGGAAAGAATGAATGGGGCCATGTATCGTGAGATTTTGAGTGAAAACCTCCTTCCATCAGCAAGGGCATTGAAGATGAAACGTGACTGGGTCTTTCAGCATGACAATGATCCCAAACACACCGCCCGGGCAACGAAGGAGTGGCTTCATAAGAAGCATGTCAAGGTCCTGGAGTGGCCTAGCCAGTCTCCAGATCTTAACCCCATAGAAAATCTTTGGAGGGAGTTGAAAGTCCGTGTTGCCCAGCGACAGCCCCAAAACATCACTGCTCTAGAGGAGATCTGCATGGAGGAATGGGCCAAAATACCAGCAACAGTGTGTGAAAACCTTGTGAAGACTTACAGAAAACGTTTGACCTGTGTCATTGCCAACAAAGGGTATATAACAAAGTATTGAGAAACTTTTGTTATTGACCAAATACTTATTTTCCACCATAATTTGCAAATAAATTCATAAAAAATCCTACAATGTGATTTTCTGGAATTTGTTTTCTCATTTTGTCTGTCATAGTTGACGTGTACCTATGATGAAAATTACAGGCCTCTCTCATCTTTTTAAGTGGGAGAACTTGCACAATTGGTGGCTGACTAAATACTTTTTTTCCCCACTGTGTGTGTGTGTATATGTATATATATGTGCATATATATATATATATGTGTGTGTGTGTGTGTGTATATATATATATATATGTAAACAAGGTTTGAAATGATTATGTTGTAGTCAAATATTTTATTTCTTTAGTCATTTTTAGCTGACGCTCCTATCCAGAGCGAACCCACAACCCTGTTGTTGCAAGTGCCATGCTCTACCAACTGAGCTACACGGGACCCTGTTTGCTTCTTGTGGGTCAATTTGCAGTCTACAAATAATTAGTAATTATGTTCCGGCCTCCCGACCATCCGCTCAAGAACAAGTCATCCCGTGTCTGAATCTAGTTGATGATCCCTGGACTAGGGGAACTCCGGGGTAAATGAGAAGACTCCTACCATAACAACTGTGTTGAACCCTGACCTGGCCTTATCTCGTCATGTCCACATTGGAATCCTCATGGGACGTGTTGTTTAAAGGGACGCTCCTCTTGTTGATTTGGGGATTTAGGATGCAGACTGTTCTCCAAACAGCCTGGCTGTGTCCGTACCTCCTGTTGTTGACGTGATTGAGTAATGTGTGTGACACACACGTAACCTGTGGACCAGCTGGATGGCTACGTTTGTGTCCCAAATGGCCCCCCAGAGGGAGACTGGGGGGAGAGGGAGACTGGGGGGAGAGGGAGACTGGGGGGAGAGGGAGACTGGGGGGAGAGGGAGACTGGGGGGAGAGGGAGACTGGGGGAAGAGAGAGACTGGGGGAAGAAAGAAAGAGACGGGGGAAGAGAGACGGCTCACCTCACCACCGTCTCCTCTAGCACCTCACACTCTTGAGTGTGGATCTCATTTCCATTGAACACACACATTCCTTAGTGTAGGCCATTTCATTGATCTGATTGGAAATGGCTGGATGCCTGACACTAACCACCCCTCATCACGCTGAGACACCCCTTCAACCCTCTAACTTATGCTCCTGTATAAATACTGTTCCTCTCTTCATTCTCTCACTGTAGCTTGGTGAATAACTTTTAGAATTTGGTGAAGAACTTTTAGAACTTGGTGAAGACCTATTTAGAACTTGGTGAAGACCCTTTTAGAACTTGGTGATGAACTTTTATCCCCCAGTTGTGGAAAGTAAGTTCCCTCTGATAGCCAGCCAGCTACAGATACATGGCCTTAGTGTTTAGTGCTGACTTTACCCACCTAGCTGACGGCGTTATGCCTGGGACAGTGTCAAACTGTAAACAAAGCGGGCCTCCCGAATGGTGCAGCAGTCTAAGGCACTGCATCACAGTGCTTGAGGCATCACTACAGACCCGGTTTCGATCCCAGGCTGTGTCGCAGCCGGCCGCGACCGGGAGACCCATGAGGCGGCGCTTAATTGGCCCAGCGTCGTCCGGGTTAGGGGAGGGTTTGGCCGGCCGGGATATCCTTGTCCCATCGCGCTCTAGCGACTCCTGTGGCAGGCCGGGCGCATACACGCTGACACGTTATACGGTGTTTCTTCCGACACATTGGTGCTTCCGGGTTAAGCGAGCAGTGTGTCAAGAAGTAGTGCGGCTTGGCAGGGTCGTGTTTCGGAGGACGCATGGCTCTCGACCTCCGCCTCTCCTGAGTCTGTACGGGAGTTGCAGCGATGGGACCAGACTGTAACTACCAACTGGGGAGAAAAAGGGGTAACGAGTACAAAAAAATGAACTGTAAACAAAGGCCAGATAACCACCCTCAGGCCGGGTGACGCACTCCGTGCTTTGACCCCCATAGAGATGACCCAAACCCAGCCCACACACACACACACGCACACACGGCCACATAAAACAGAAATAACACCACTAATCACATTAATACACTATCGCCCAAACTCCACAGAAAATAAAAGCCCAGTGTTCTCTTCAGAAGGCCTGCTACGTTGGGTCAAGATTTTAATCTTGATCCAAATCCTCCCCCCCCCTCTAATTTACAGAGTATTTACTTGTGAATTTGAACCAGCCCTGGAGTCAGTCTCTAGCTAGCTTCTTTCAATAAAAGACAGAGAGAGGAGGAAGTCTTCATCCGGTTAAAAGACGGAGCCTCTGTGGTTAGGGCTGAGGAGGGTTTGATCTCTGGGTGTGTGTAATGCCTACAGCCTCGTAGCCACACTCTTTGTCTTGCAGGGCCACTTTTATCCCTGACAAACGCTTATCAGATGAGCTCTCCTCTAAGCCCCTGTTTTCAGACTAAGCGCCGTTCCGCCGGCCCGCTGCAAAGTGTGTGGCCCGGCCCTGTGGTGCTCTCCGTGTGTGTGTCTGTCTGTCTGTCTTTGCATGTGGGGCTATTACCATTTTATCCTATAATCTCCACAAGTCCGCATATCTCAATCAGACCATGAAGGCTGTATTGTAGATCTGTGATGGTGATTGAGCAATTGTTCTATTCCCTTTTTTCAGTCTGCTGTTAAGCCAGGTGTTCAGTATTCTCTCTGTCGTTAAGCCAGGTGTTCAGTATTCTCTCTGTCGTTAAGCCAGGTGTTCAGTATTCTCTCTGTCGTTAAGCCAGGTGTTCAGTATTCTCTCTGTCGTTAAGCCAGGTGTTCAGGATTCTCTCTGTCGTTAAGCCAGGTGTTCAGGATTCGCTCTGTCGTTAAGCCAGGTGTTCAGTATTCGCTCTGTCGTTAAGCCAGGTGTTCAGGATTCTCTCTGTCGTTAAGCCAGGTGTTCAGGATTCGCTCTGTCGTTAAGCCAGGTGTTCAGTATTCGCTCTGTCGTTAAGCCAGGTGTTCAGTATTCTCTCTGTCGTTAAGCCAGGTGTTCAGTATTCTCTCTGTCGTTAAGCCAGGTGTTCAGGATTCGCTCTGTCGTTAAGCCAGGTGTTCAGGATTCGCTCTGCTTAGCTCACTATATTGCTTGTTGAATTTGTTGGTGGTGAAATACAAATGTGGGGAAGTTGGATTAAGATTGTCTTTCTTTGCCTCCTTCCCTCTCTATCCTTTTTCTTTCTCCCCCCATCTTCCCCCTCTTCCCTCCCTCCCTCCCTCCCTCCCTGTGTCCCTCCCTGTGTCCCTCAGTCCTCTCCATGCGGTGGGCTTTGCCTTAGCCTGTGGGGTCCCTGGTATCACCCTGTTGACCCTGGCTGTGAACCCTCTAACAGGGGCCTTGGGGGCCCTCAACATCTTCCTCTACACCTGCTGTTACACCCCCCTGAAGAGGCTCAGCATCACCAACACCTGGGTGGGGGCTGTGGTGGGGGCCATTCCCCCCGTCATGGGCTGGACGGCTGCTACAGGTGCTCTGGATCCAGGTACTGAACTGGAGGACACGCTGTACGCACACACACACACACACTAACCAGGGTTCTATGGTCCTCTCCAACACACATAGTCATGATACTAGGTCCTATGGGTCTCTCTCTCTCACACACACTGATACACCCACTCTTATATTTCACGATGAAGCAGTGGGTTTATGACAAGCTGTTCAAACAGAATGTTGTTAAATGTGGGATTGAGGAGACAATATAAGGATACACCCACACTTGTTCTTCCAACTTTGTGCCAAAGAGCAGCTATGGTCTGTTAGAAAGTTAATATGGCCATGTTAGGCTCTGTGTAATACATTGGCATTTGTTCCTACAGTTACTTATGTTAAACTCTGATAAACTGGATCAAATCTGACTCTTCAGAGCGAATCAGACGTGGATTATTGTTTTCCAAACTAGATATCCAGCTAGTTAGAAAGATGGTGTTTATCGCAACCTGAAGTAACATGTTGTGTGGTCACTCCCAGGAGAGTTAGGAGCTAGGCTGTAGTTTAGGTTTTAAAATGCCCTCAAGTCTGTCTCCACTGAACTGAAGCTATTATATAGGTAGAATGATGTTTCTACAGTTTGTCTTGTCATAACACTTTGTCTCTGTTTGACTCCCTGAGACCTCTTTCACAACTGACATTCAACACAACAGAGTGCATGTCTTTCACTGGGTTGACGAGGACCTCTATGACCAGGCCTGACCCCCCCACTACGACCAGCCTTTTATTTACATACTCAACCACCCAGAGTATCACACTGATAACACATGCATACAGCGTCAAGGCTTTGTGTGTCTGTGTTTGTGCGCTTGCGTGTGTGTGTGCGGAAGAACAAGCGGGGGGGCAGACATGTTTGGCAGACATGTTAAGTGTTCTGTTATGGCAACTGGGAACTGTGTTGCAGCTTGTCACCGGGGTCTCTCACTACGGAACACACTAGTTTACACTCTCCAAGCCAATATCTTGGGACTTGCTCTCAACAAAATGTTAATCATGAATCTTTGGGCTTTTCATGTGGGAGTGAATGCATTTTATTGCCGTTTAACATTTCCGCTGGGGGATTTTTGTTGATGGCCTTTGCATTTAACGACGGCTCTCACGTTATACAATACCATTCATACCCTTTACGGAAAACATACCCCCTCAGCTGTAAGTTGGCCTGTGACTTGGAAATTGGTCAATTGGACCTGTCAAGACAAAATAATGAATACAAGTCTAAACTGACAATAGTTACTATCATCAGTCAAGAAAATACTCTGCCCTGTGTGTTGCTACAATATGCTACACGCTAGTCCTGTTAGATCACTGTGTTTAGGTGGGACAGGAGAGGTTTGCAGTACAGCAGCGCTACAGATTCCAATTCCCATAGCTCTGTCTGTCGCTGCTGCAAGGCCCTGTGTTGTCCTCAGGGATTTAGCCCTGTGTGCTACACGCATGTTTACAAAACGCAAGACGACCCGAGTAAAACACAAGGAAACCCTGTACATGACACTCTGCAGCGCTGTCTTTGTGCCGTGGCGGCCGGGCGGTTCTCCTGTTTCTGTCTCTGGTTGCGTGTTTACAGATTATACACAACGCCTCATCGTGACCCCCAGGCTGTCTGTTGCCCCACCCAACACACACACACCACACACTACACACACACACACACGATTTGAAAGGCGAGCCGATGGATGGATGGATCTCCTCTCTGTTAACTACAGGTCTAAGAGGAACAGAGAGTGACTGGGAGATTCCTTCTCTCTGTCTGGTGTCCACATCCATGTTCTCGTATTCAGTCACCCATTCATTCACCTCACAACCTATCCTGTACAAAGACCATGTCATAGGCTCAGGACAGTGACATGTCCACAATGGAGAAGTTGATTGTTGATGCAGTCAGATGAAGTGCAACACCATGAGTTTTGTGAATTCCTTATTTAGTCATTAACAATGTTTCTTTTTCTATTCTTTATCTTATTTTCCTTCTGTCTCTCTCTCTCTCTCTCTCTCTCTCTCTCTCTCTCTCTGTCTCTCTCTCTCTCTCTCTCTCTCTCTCTCTCTCTCTGTCTCTCTCTCTGTCTCTCTGTCTCGCTCTCTCTCTGTCTCTGTGGCTCTCTCTCGCTCTCTCTCTGTCTCTGTCTCTCTCTGTCTCTCTCTGTCTCTCTCTCTGTCTCTCTCTCTGTCTCTCTCTCTGTCTCTCTCTCTGTCTCTCTCTCTGTCTCTCTCTCTGTCTCTCTCTCTGTCTCTCTCTCTGTCTCTCTCTCTGTCTCTCTCTCTGTCTCTCTCTCTCTCTCTCTCTCTCTCTCTCTCTCTCTCTCTCTCTCTCTCTCTCTCTCTCTCTCTCTCTCTCTCTCTCTCTCTCTCTGTCTCTCTCTCTGTCTCTCTCTCTGTCTCTCTCTGTCTGTCTCTCTCTGTCTAGGTGCTCTGTTGCTTGGTGGCTTCCTGTACTGCTGGCAGTTCCCCCACTTCAACGCTCTGAGCTGGAACCTGCGTGAGGACTATTCCCGGGGGGGCTACCGCATGATGTCTGTCACCCACCCGGGCATGTGTAAGAGGGTGGCCCTGCGCCACAGTTTGGGTCTGATCGGTCTCTCGGCCATGGGCCCCGTGCTGGACGTCACCACCTGGACCTTCCCTCTGGTCTCCCTGCCCATCAACCTCTACATCAGTTATCTGGCTTTCTGCTTCTACCAGAAGGGAGACCGCAGCTCCGCCCGCAAGCTCTTCTTCTGCAGTCTGTGGCACCTGCCTATGTTGTTGCTGCTGGCGCTCACCTGTAAGAAGTCCTGGACTGACCCAGAGGGCGTGGCTAAGACCTCAACCCTGCCCCTCACCCTGCAGCACTAAAGTAGCCCCTCAGACCCCCACCACCACGTGCAACCTCCAACTCCCAACACACTGGCCGTTACTTTTTCCAACCTCCCCTCGTACAATTGGAGGTAATCTCTTACGTTGTCTCCCTCCCTCTGCCTCTATCCTGAGAGGGAGACTAGGGACACACATTTAATCTGCGTCTGAGTGTGTACATATGTCTGTCGACTTATGGTGGTCACTAACTGCAACTCTCCAAGACAAAGGGACGGGGTGGAAGCAACATGGCTGAAATGGTTGATCAACAAAAACCACACACAAATTGTGAATTCCTGAAATGACTTCAGGGTGTAATTAATCATTTCAGTGTGTGTGTGTATATATATAATGTATTTATATAGGAAGGCTGCCCTCTAGTCCCTGTCCATGTTGTACATGACTGTTGTTAATAAGGTTGTATAAATTTAAAATAAGGTACAGTATAAATTGCTCCTATGGGTTCGCAATAGGGCAACAATCTGCAAAGAAACCCATGCATTATATCAAACCAAGATGATGTAAACAAAGAAACCCATGCATTATATCAAACCAAGATGATGTAAACAAAGAAACCCATGCATTATATCAAACCAAGATGATGTAAACAAAGAAACCCATGCATTATATCAAACCAAGATGATGTAAACAAAGAAAAGCTAGAAAACTTTAATGGCCACAACGACGTGTAAGATAAATGAGGGACAACAGTAAAGATTTGTTCATCAATCTTTGAAATAAACGAATAAGGAAAGCAACCAAGCCACTGAAATGCAATTAGAACTTGTTTCTTGATTTTAGCTATTGCTAATGTTACTTGACTGTAACGATTGTCTATATGCCTCTTGGTTTTTGCTGTTCAGCAAACTCATTGGAGGGTATTATTCTGTCTGCTACATACTGCTCAAACTCTACACGGTTCACCTGCACCAAAACACAAGAGAACAGTTGACCTTTTAAGAGAGACAAAATGGTTACGAATGTTCTCTTACAATAAACGTCTTATGATTTAGCCAGTTGATTTGATTGACTTTTGAGTTGAGCCCATTTCAATTGATTGTCTGATTGTTCCGTACAGTATCATGGTGTTGTGTGTAATAGGTGTGTTGTGAGTCACATTCAAGCATAGAAATCATTGTGTTATCCCTATTTTCATATGGATAACACAATGCTTTCTAGGCTTGAATGTGACTCACAAATCAAATGAAATTGTATTTGCCACAAGCGCCAAATACAACAGGTGTAGACATTACAGTGAAATGCTTACTTACAAGCCCTTAACCAACAATGCCATTTTGAAAGTTTTTTTTTTTTTTTAAGTGTTAAGTTAAAGAAAATAACGCAAACAACTAAAGAGCAGCAGTAAAACAGTAGGGAGGCTATATACAGGGGGGGTACCGTTGCAGAGTCAATGTGCGGGGGCACCGGCTAGTCGAGGTATTTGAGGTAATATGTACATGTGGGTAGAGTTAAAGTGACTATGCATAAATAATAGACAGAGTCGCAGCAGCGTAAAAGGTGGGGGTGCAGTGCAAATAGTCCGGGTAGCAATGATTAGCTGTTCAGGAGTCTTAGCCTTTTGGACCTAGACTTGGCACTCCGGTACCGCTTGCCATGCGGTAGCAGAGAGAAGTCTATGACTAGGGTGGCTGGAGTCTTTGACAATTTTGAGGGCCTTCCTCTGACACCGCCTGGTATAGAGGTTCTGGATGGCAGGAAGCTTGGCCCCAGTGACGTACTGGGCCGTACGCACTACCCTCTGTAGTGCCTTGCGGTCGGAGGCCGAGCAGTTGCCATACCAGGCGGTGATGCAACCAGTCAGGATGCTCTCGATGGTGCAGCTGTAGAACTTTTTGAGGAAAAGAGGGGCTTTCATGATTGAAATCAAATCTTGATATTGATTTGAGTGGGAGGGCATTGTCTTCCAACAGGTGGCGTTGTTCCTACGCGACGGGCAGTCCTCAGCGCAACGACTGTCGTTTTTTTTTTTTTTTTTTTTTAGCAGACGCTCTTATCCAGAGCGACTTACAGTTAGTGAGTGCATACATTTTTCATACTGGCTTTCAGTTGAGGACTGCCCCTTCGCGTAGGAACAACGCCACCTGTCGGAAGACAATGCCCTCCCCCCATTGTCTTATGTCAGATAGCGCAACGACTGTACTTTAAGTTATCTGACATAAGAGAATGGGGGTAGGGAGGAGTCTTACAGATTTGTGTAGATACAGTGCATTCAGAAAGTATTCAGACCTCTTCACTTTTTCCACATTTTGTTACGTTGTTTTTTTCCCTCAATCTACACACCAGTACCCCATAATGACAAAGAAAAAACAGGTTTTTAGAAATTTTAATTTACATAACTGTTCAGACCCTTTATTCAGTTGAATCACCTTTGGCAGCAATTACAGCCTTGAGTCTTGGGTATGACGCTACAAGCTTGACACACCTGTTGCCAGTCCTACGTTGTCTTGGCTGTGTGCTTAGGGTCATTGTCCTGTTGGATGGTGAACCTTCACCCAAGTCTGAGGTCCTGATCGCTCTGGAGCAGGTTTTCATCAAGGATCTCTCTGTACTTTGCTCTGTTAATCTTTCCCTCGATCCTGACTAGTCTCCCAGTCCCTGCCGCTGAAAAATTGTTTTGGTACCCTTCCCCAGGTCTGTGCCTCGACACAATCCTGTCTCGGCGCTCTACAGACAATTCCTTCGTCCACATGGCTTGGTTTTTGCTCTGACATGCACTGTCAACTGTTGGACGTTATATAGACAGGTGTGTGCCTTTCCAAATCATGTCCAATCAATTGAATTTACCCCACAGGTAGACTCCAATCAAGTTGTAGCAACATCTCAATGATGATCAATGGAAACAGGATGCACCTGAGCTCAATTTCGAGTCTCATAGCAAAGGGTCTGAATACTTAAGGTATTTCTGTTTTTTATTTTTAATAAATTTGCAAAAAAAATCTAAAAACCTATTTTCTCTTTGTCATTATGGGATATTGTGTGTAGATTGATTCGGGAAAATTTATTTAATCAATTTTAAAATGTGGAAAAAGTGAAGGAGTCTGAATACTTTCTGAATGCACTGTATAACACACACACCACCAACACGTTCCACTAGCTAGATAGTTGTGTTGACATGGGCATAGACGTTGGTAATGTCCAGATGAAGGTCAACATAGCCTTAGTGGACTACTGTCCTGTTAGATCATCACATCAATATCACCCAATACCTTCAATTTAGCAACAACTAACCTGCACCTGTCACTTAGTCCAACACATTGTCCCCTTCCGCTCTTTTCCCTTAGTTTTGGTTCTTGTTTACATTTTACATCGCCCACTTCCATCAAACAATGGATTTGTCCCAAATGGCATCCTACATTGAGGGAAAAAAGTATTTGATCCCCTGCTGATTTTGTACGTTTGCCCACTGACAAATAAATGATCAGTCTATAATTTTAATGGTAGGTTTATTTGAACAGTGAGAGACAGAATAACAACAACAAAATCCAGAAAAACGCATGTCAAACATTTTATAAATTGATTTGCATTTTAATGAGGTAAATAAGAATTAGACCCCCTCTCAATCAGAAAGATTTCTGGCTCCCAGGTGTCTTTTAAACAGGTAACAAGCTGAGATTAGGAGCACACTCTTAAAGGGAGTGCTCCTAATCTCAGTTTGTTATCTGTATAAAAGACACCTGTCCACAGAAGCAATCAATCAATCAGATTCCAAACTCTCCACCATGGCCAAGACCAAAGAGCTCTCCAAGGATGTCAGGGACAAGATTGTAGACCTACACACGGCTGGAATGGGGTACAAGACCATCGCCAAGCAGCTTGGTGAGAAGGTGACAACAGTTGGTGCGATTTATTCGCAAATGGAAGAAACACAAAATAACTGTCAATCTCCCTCGGCCTGGGGCTCCATGCAAGATCTCACCTCGTGGAGTTGCAATGATCATGAGAACGGTTAGGAATCAGCCCAGAACTACACGGGAAGATCTTCTCAATGATCTCAAGGCAGCTGGGACCATAGTCACCAAGAAAACAATTGGCAACACACTACGCCGTGAAGGACTGAAATCCTGCAGCGCCCGCAAGGTCCCCCTGCTCAAGAAAGCACATATACATGCCCGTCTGAAGTTTGCCAATGAACATCTGAATGATTCAGAGGAGAACTGGGTGAACGTGTTGTGGTCAGATGAGACCAAAATCGAGCTCTTTGGCATCAACTCAACTCGCCATGTTTGGAGGAGGAGGAATGCTGCCTATGACCCCAAGAACACCATCCCCACCGTCAAACATGGAGGTGGAAACATTATGCTTTTGCCGTGTTTTTCTGCTAAGGGGACAGAACAACTTCACTGTATCAAAGGAAAGATGGACGGGGCCATGTACCATCAAATCTTGGGTGAGAACCTCCTTCCCTCAGCCAGGGCATTGAAAATGGGTCGTGGATGGGTATCCCAGCATGACAATGACCCAAAACAGATGGCCAAGGCTACAAAGGAGTGGCTCAAGAAGAAGCACATTAAGGTCCTGAAGTGGCCTAGCCAGTCTCCAGACCTTAATCCCATAGAAAATCTGTGGAGGGAGCTGAAGGTTCGAGTTGCCAAACGTCAGCCTCGAAACCTTAATGACTTGGAAAAGATCTGCAAAGAGGAGTGGGACAAAATCCCTCCTGAGATGTGTGCAAACCTGGTGGCCAACTACAAGAAACGTCTGACCTCTGATTGCCAACAAGGGTTTTGCCACCAAGTACTAAGTCATGTTTTGCAGAGGGGTCAAATACTTATTTCCCTCATTAAAATGCAAATCAATTTATAACATTTTTGACATGCATTTTTCTGGACTTTTTTGTTGTTATTCTGTCTGACTGTTCAAATAAACCTACCATTAAAATTATAGACTGATTATTTCTTTGTCAGTGGGCAAACGTACAAAATCAGCAGGGGATCAAATACTTTTTTCCCTCACTGTATTTCCTATATAGTGCACTACTTTTGACCCGGGCCCATAGGTCTCTGATCAAAAGTAGTGACTATATAGGGAATAGGGTGCTATTTGGGACACATCTTCTCTTTCTCTCCCCTTCCTTAACAAAGGGGGCTGTGGGATTTGTCCCATGCAGGTTGCTAGAGGAACACAATGGGGTAGTATCCTCCTAAAGGGTTCAGACCGGACACAGTTTTTCATATCAGAGATGGGCCACAGCTGTTACAGTACAGGCTGAAAAAACACCCCCCCAACCTGTGTTTTTCTCGGTCTCTCTCTTGCTCTCGCTGCATGTCTGTGTACAGTCGTGGTCAAACGTTTTGAGAATGACACAAGTATTGCTCTTCACAAAGATTGCTGCTTCAGTGTTTTTAAATATTTTTGTCAGATGTTACTATGGTATACTGAAGTATAATTACAAGCATTCCATAAGTGTCAAAGGCTTTTATTGACAATTACATTAAGTTTATGCAAAGAGTCAATATTTGCAGTGTTGACCCTTCTTTTTCAAGACCTCTGCAATCCGCCCTGGCATGCTGTCAATTAACTTCTAGGCCACATCCTGACTGATGGCAGCCCATTCTTGCATAATCAATGCTTGGAGTTTGTCAGAATTTGTGGGTTTTTGTTTGTCCACCCGCCTCTTGAGGATCGACCACAAGTTCTCAATGGGATTAAGGTCTGGAGAGTTTCCTGGCCATGGACCCAACATTTCGATGTTTTGTTCCCCGAGCCACTTAGTTATCACTTTTGCCTTATGGCAAGGTGCTCCATCATGCTGGAAAAGGCATTGTTCGTCACCAAACTGTTCTTGGATGGTTGGGAGAAGTTGCTAGTTGCTCTCGGAGGATGTGTTGGTACCATTCTTTATTCATGGCTGTGTTCTTAGGCAAAATTGTGAGTGAGCCCACTCCCTTGGCTGAGAAGCAACCCCACACGTGAATGGTCTCAGGATGCTTTACTGTTGGCATGACACAGGATTGATGGTAGCGCTCACCTTGTCTTCTCCGGACAAGCTTTTTTCCGGATGCCCCAAACAATTGGAAAGGGGATTCATCAGAAAAAATGACTTTACCCCAGACCTCAGCAGACCAATCCCTGTACCTTTTGCAGAATATCAGTCTGTCCCTGATGTTTTTCCTGGAGAGAAGTGGCTTCCTTGCTGCCCTTCTTGACACCAGGCCATCCTCCAAAAGTCTTCGCCTCACTGTGCGTGCAGATGCACTCACACCTGCCTGCTGCCATTCCTGAGCAAGCTCTGCACTGGTGGTGCCCCGATCCCGCAGCTGAATCAACTTTAGGAGACAGTCCTGGCGCTTGCTTGACTTTCTTGGGTGCCCTGAAGCCTTCTTCACAACAATTGAACCTCTCTCCTTGAAGTTCTTGATGATCCGATAAATGGTTGATTTAGGTGCAATCTTACTAGCAGCAATATCCTTGCCTGTGAAGCCCTTTTTGAGCAAAGCAATGATGAAGGCACATGTTTCCTTGCAGGTAACCATGGTTAACAGAGGAAGAACAATGATTTCAAGCACCACCCTCCTTTTTAAAGCTTACAGTCTGTTACTCTAATTCAATCAGCATGACAGAGTGCTCTCCAGCCTTGTCCTCGTCAACACTCTCACCTGTGTTAACGAGAGAATCACTGACATGTCAGCTGGTCCTTTTGTGGCAGGGCTGAAATGCAGTGGAAATGTTTTTTTGAGATTAAGTTCATTTTCATGGCAAAGAGGGACTTTGCAATTGATTGCAATTAATCTGATCACTCTTCATAACATTCTGGAGTATATGCAAATTGCCATCATAAAAACTGAGGGAGCAGACTTTGTGAAAATTAATATTTGTGTCATTCTCAAGACTTTAGACCACGACTGTAGATGAAATGTCAGTTGCCAACCTTCTCGCGATTCCGTCCATGGTGAGGTAAGGGGGTCTGCCCTGCCCTCCCCTCTCTCCTTTCCCCTGCTTGGGTTTCCCCTCACCCCTGTATTGCTCCACAATGGCACCCTATTCCTTACATAGTGCACTACTTTTCACCAGAACCCTATGGCCCTGGATAAAAGGTAGTGCAATAATTAGGGAATGTGGTGCCATTTGGCATGCAGACATAGACCTCTACTTCACTCTCCCTTACCAGCTCAGATGCCGTCTCACCCGTTGCCTCTGACAAGTGTATAGCTATGAGTCCTATTACCAGACCCACCCCCCCCCCCCCCTCCTCTCTGAGATGCCTACAGTCCTGTTACCTGGAGCTCCCTTCGCTGATAGATCTGGTCACACCAGGACCTGTGGTCTTTTTTAACAGGTAAATTACATCCTCCTTTGAGGATAACAATGTTTCATCTTTAGTAGGCTAGTCTGGATTCTGGAATAAACAGGATAATGGTCTTCTAAAAATGAATAGCTCTGAGTTATTGTCTTAAATATACTTTATTGTATCTTATTGTCTTCCATATTGTCCTTATGTTTTATTGCATATAAATATTTCAGCACTATTTGTTCCCTTTATTTGGAATCAGGCATGTGGGAGATGTATCGAAATGTGGTTTGGTATGATTTCATGAAATAGCAGTATTTCATCATCAGAAGAATACCCTTATTTCATCCCGAAGTTATGCATGCATAATAACTCATTTGAAGGGAGTCGCTCCTATTATGCGTCCCAAATGGCACTATTTAGTACACTACATAGGGAATAATGTGCAATTTGGGACTTAAAAACCCTATTCAGCAAAGTGACATCACCCTTTAAATCACATTTATTCCTCTCATAACTGGGCTGGAGGCACCAGAGATTCAGGTAGCAGGCCCGTTCCCAGAGAATGCAGAAGGAACTCACAATCCACAGTGAACCCATGCTGGCTTTTACGTCCATAATGACCCGACATCTGGGCTTTCTGATCTCAGGGAATTAAATGACAAATGGCTCACATTCCAGGACAACCTACTGTCGCTGCGTGTAGCCTATAGTAAAATACTTTATAGTCTTTGTCTTCTACTTTACTATCGGAGGACATCGAGGCTTTTCGTGTTCTGTACATTTCTAACTGGGATGGGATCGATCCTTCAATGTTATTTGGTCGATGATGTTCACTAGTAGGTTATTTTGTGTGGTATCGATGAAGGTATTTGATTGGAGAATGGGGATACTTTTTTGAAAGGAAATTATTATAATACAGACCATAATACACACACACACACTTACACACATATACACACACTCACTTTGTTTACTCATGTTATAGCCAACTCTTGACTTTTGAATGAATTATTTTTTATAAAATATTTGTATCTAGTTGTCAGGTATTCATTATCTTTTAACTGGTTAAATGTTTGCATGTTTCAGTAATGATTAACATGACTAAATAGTCATAAATCTCTGCTTGATTTAGCTTTTGGTATATTTTGCATTTTTATATAAATTCTGTATTGCCACTGAAGAAAGCAATAATTAATCAACACTACTATAAATAAATGGACACTACCTGTTATAAAACGGAAATTGCTCTCCGTTAATAAATGGTGAGAAATGTTCAGTCTGAAGCTATTCGGCTATGGGTTTCACAGCCCTGTAATAATGATACAAGTTATATCACCTTAAAAATGATTTATTTACAACCTCTGGGGTTGTAAAAATATTAAATCCATCTCATTAGATCAGAACAGGATGGATCAACAGTGATTCATATTACTGGATTGCATTACTGGAAAACAAGGGTAGTTGTGCTTTGCTGTATAACACACATTATTTGTCTATCCATATGATGTGGATCATTGTCAGGTTATTTGATATATAAGCTTCAGTAACAAAAGAAAACCATGGTTGTAATAACACTTTAAACAGGTAGTTTATAAATGTGTAGAATGTGTTTGTTTTGAGTCCACACTGGTCAGTTAACTTATGCATTCGGAAAGTATTCAGACCCCTTGACTTTTTCCACATTTTGTTAAGTTACAACCTTATTCTAGAATAGATTAAATGAAATGTGTTCCTCAACAATCTACACACAATACCCCATAATGACAAAGTGAAAACAGGTTTTTATAAGTTTTTGCAAATGTATTACAAATAAAAAATAAAACGTATTTACTTAAGTATTCAGACCCTTTGCTATGAGACTCATAATTGAGCTCAGGTGCATCCTGTTTCCATTGATCATCCTTGATGTTTCTACAACTTGATTGGAGACCACCTGTGGTAAATTCAATTGATTTGAAAAATTTTGGAAAGGACACACCTGTCTATATAAGGTCCCACAGTTGACAGTGCATGTTAGAGCAAAAACCAAGCCATGAGGTCGAAGGAATTGTCCGTAGAGCTCCGAGACAGGATTGTGTGGAGGCACAGATATGGGGAAGGGTACCAAATAATTTCTGCAGCATTGAATGTCCCCAAGAACACAGTGGCCTCCATCATTCTTAAATGGAAGAAGTTTGGAACCACCAAGACTCTTCCTAGAACTGACTGCCCAGCCAAACTGAACAATTGGGGAGAAGGGCTTTGGTCATGGAGGTGACCGAGAACATGATGGAGAACCTTCCAGAAGGACAACCATCTCTCCAAGCGGGCCTTTATTGTAGAGTGGCCAGATGGAAGCCACTCCTCAGTAAAAGGCACATGACTGCCTGCTTGGAGTTTGCCAAGAGGTACCTAAAGGACTCTGAGACCATTAGAAACAACATTCTCTGGTCTGATGAAACCAAGATTGAACTCTTTGGCCTGAATGCCAAGCGTCATGCCTGGAGGAAACCTGGCACCATCCCTACAGTGAAGCAGGACGGTGGCAGCATCATGCTGTGGGGATGTTTTTCAGCGGCAGGGACCGGGAGACTAGTCATGATCGAGGGAAAGATGAACGGAACAAAGTACAGAGAGATCCTTGATGAAAACCTGCTCCAGAGCGCTCAGGACCTCAGACTGGGGGCAAAGGTTCACCTTCCAACAGGACAACAACCATAAGCACACAGCCAAGACAATGCATGAGTGGCTTTGGGACAAGTCTCTGAATGTCCTTGAGTGGCCCAGTCAGAGCCCTGACTTGAACCTGATCGAACATCTCTGGAGAGACCTGAAAATAGCTGTTCAGCGAAACTCCCCAACCAACCTGACAGAGCTTGAGAGGATCTGCAGAGAAGAATTGGATAAACTCCACAAATACAGGTGTGCCAAGCTATTAGCATCATACTCAAGGCTGTAATCGCTGCCAAAGGTGTTTCAACAAAGTACTGAGTAAAGGGTCTGAATACTTATGTAAATGTAATATTTTTATTTTTTATACATTTGCTAACATTTCTAAACCGGTTTTTGCACTGTCATGGGGTATTGTGTGTAGATTGATAAGGCTGTAATGTAACAAAATGTGGAAAAAGTCAAGGGGTCTGAATACTGTCCGAATGCACAGTACACGACCGTAATAATCATCATGAAACAGCCTTGGATGTGCCATAAGTGTAAGCCAACATAATTCATTATTTTACATTAACCTGTTTAACTGCATTGATAGTCCAGCCCCGTTATAGATGCAAATACCATGCAGTTGCACCAGGGGAATTTAAACCAAACAGATTTTTTTTTGCAGGTCTTCTGTTTTCCCACATTTATTGACAAATTCATTTCCCATCATGAAAATGTATCCCCATTCCCCAATCAAATACCTTCATTGATACCACAAAAAAAACTGACAAATACAGATATTTTACTCCAATCTGGCAACCCTCATAAATTCTGACATAGCACCAGTATCCCAAAGTATTAAGCGAAAACAAGCATCGAAAACAGCATTTGAAATAATAAATAAAAAATGTAAGACTACTATTATAAGTGTTTCGTTGACAACCTGGCTGATTAACAATATTGGGTTGATAACACGTTTGTATTTTTTATGTAAATAAAAGTGGGACACAAAAAAAGGCAATGTAGAACACGATTGCCCAAAATGCATTGCTCTAATAACTTTTAAAAAGTATGTTCCTGAAGTTTGCCCAAAAAAACTGTATTTTCCTGTGAATGAAGTTGCACAATATTTTTTGTATTTTCCTACAAATTAATTAGCACCATTTTCTTTTTTTTTTCACATTAAGCCACACAGAAATGCACGAAATCTGCTGAAATATTTTTTGTACATATTTGCAGGAATTGAGTGTGAGATTGTGTTGCTATAGGCTACCACCAACAGAAGATATACTGAGTGTACAAAACATTAGGAACACCTGCTCTTTCCATGAGATAGACTGACCAGGTGAATCCAGGTGAACGCTATGATCCCTTATTGATGTCACTTGTTAAATCCACTTCAATCAGTGTAGATGAAGGGGAGGATTTTTAATCCTTGAGACAATTGAGACATGGATTGTGTATGTGTGGCATTGAGGGTGAATGTGCAAGACAAAATACTTAAGTGCCTTTGAACAGAGTATGGTAGTAGGTGCCAGGTACACCGGTTTGTGTGTCAAGAACTGCAACGCTGCTGTGTTTTTCACGCTCAACAGTTTCCGGTGTGTATCAAGAATGGTCCAACACCCAAAGGACATCCAGCCAACTTCACACAACGGTGGGAAACATTGGAGCCAACATGGGCCAGCCTCCCTGTGGAACGCTTTCGACACCTTGTAGAGTCCATGCCCTGACGACTTGAGGCCGTTCTGAAGGTGTTCTTAATGTATTGTACACTCAGTGTATAGTCCTACTCCCCGGACTCCCGAACGAGGACCGAGTTTGTTCTTCACGGTAACATCTGGCAGAGTCTCCCCGCGCGGCCGTATTGTGTCTGGCCAGTCATGTAAAGTGGCTTACTCTTGGTATCATGGACCTCCAATCCCTCAGTAAGGTAGCAAACTTTTAAAAGTCACTTTGTGGCCTTTAAACAGATCATGGCCGATTTTACTTGGTCTTGTACGAAATGTATTTAGGACTTGTGAGATATTCAGGCTCAAGATACAAAAACACTAAGTATTGCAAAGATTTAATTGACTCGAAAGGATTGAATTGTATCCTAGACTGTCTTTTTCATGGTGGCCTGTAAATTATGTAGCATAAACATTACTGAAATATTTGCAATGTGAAGTGTCTTTGTCAAATGTTCAGGCTAAAGTAGGCTCTTTGTTTTATCATTTGATTTATCAGTTATTCATTTGAAGAAGAAGAAGAAGAAGAAGAAACTCCTACAATAACAGTATGGTTTCCAGTACCTTCGGTGCTAGGACCCCTAATTAATGTGATTTTACATAGAATTTAGATGTCCTTTGAAGTTAAATTAAACTATTTTAGGGTTGTCATTGAGTTATGTCTGCCTTGCAAAGTTGTGTTAAAATATTGCTAAACACATATCTATCTTTATGAATGAGTATTCATATGTTGCTCCAAAAACTTAAATCATGTTTAATCCACATTATAACATTCATATCCATGTGAGAGTGAAAAAGTTCTCAACAGCTATACAAATGCGTTTATTTAATCATGAATAGCCACCTTGTCAGCGCGAGCAGAAAGTTTGGGGACTTGTTGGCAAACTGGATCGAAAGTTCCAGCACACACAGTTTTCGTTTAAAGTCGACATTTCTCTGTGTATTTACATTGAATTTAGGCCAACATGTGGTATTTACCGTTGACATAAAAGTAGTTTAACATTAACAAATAACAAACGGATAGGCCAAAGTCCTCAACGAATGAAGACATGTTTTTTTCTTACAACTTACATAACTCAAAATTAATTACTGTGTTGTCGTTTTCGATTACAATAATAATAATAATAATAATAATAATAATAATAATAATAATAAAAATACTAATACTAATAATAGCCTAATATATATATATATATATATATATATATATATATATATATATATATTTATTGTTATTGTTGTTATCAATAATAAAGGTATGAACCATTGTTATTAATAATTAATTAATGGATATTTATGTTCACTGTAAAGAAAATACAAAAATAATCAAGTGGCTAAGGATACTAACTATTCCTGTGATAACAACCGCACATTTCTTCATCTAAAATGACTTGCAAGTTGATTTCACAAAGGTTTCATCTTCATTATTGTCAAGCATCTAGCTACTATTTTCTCCAAGTTCTCTGCTAAAACAATTGGGTATAGACATTGTCATGACTACTTTTTGTTATGAATACTAATTTGTGGCCTATATCTCGATGTAACTTTCTTTAAAAAACACAATAATCGAAGTGTTTTTCTAATCGAAAATATGGAAGAAAATATTTAACGTATAATGCAGCCTATATACTGTGCTTCGCACAACCGATGGCCTATATGTTTGGCAATGCAGAAGATCTGTGCCAGCAACAATTATATCAGTTGATATTGAGTTTGAGATGACAAGATGGATCATAACTGTAACAGAGTTATGCATAATAAATCATGTGTTGTCGTAGGCCTGTTGGCTATATGACACAGAACCAGAGCAGACTACCCTATCCAGTCCAATGTGTTAATATACCATGGTATATCAGACAGGTATACGTTGGGAACCCGTTTATAATAGCAATAAGGCACCTCGGGGGGTTGTGGTATATGGCCAATGTGGTATATTATTACCAATGCTAAGGGCTGTATCCAGGCACTCTGCGTTGCGTCTTGCATATAACACACCCCGTCGGGCATTATTGTTTAATTATACCATGGCATTGTTGAATACTTGTTTCTGATTGGCTTGAAGCTTCTGATTGGCATTCTAGAGCGTGCATTATTTCCCTATAAGGCACAGTATATTTGCACAGTAGAATTCAATGGCTATAGTTACTTTTTACATGTTTTGTTTGAGCTGCTTTTGGCATTGTTGAATTTGATGTTCATCATAGCAAGCTAGGACTGATGGGTTGGTTAGCTAAACTAGCAAGTCTGTTTGTTTGGTTACCACGAAAACTACGGTCGTTATCTAGTAAACTTTCTAGCTACTTCAGTGGATGTTGAACACATTTCTACCGGCAAATGAACACATTTGTAGCAGCAAATGTGTTCAATTATAGCCATGGTATAAAAGGGATTATCAACTCGGGGCTCTATGCGTTCTCTGGAAAATAATGCAACTCCGTGGAAGGTCAGTTCCACGTCGTTCATTATTTTCCACAGAACGCAAAGCACCTCGTTGACGGACAGTTACTCAATCATCTCTACCAGGATTCCACGCGAGCGCCCTCCCGCAATCTCCTGTGATAGGTCAGTTTAGCTTGTTATTTCGCTTGCGTGCGTCAATTGGCCATGGTGACTGTCAATCAGACGTATAGATACGCCCCTCGCGGTGTAAAAGGTCTAGTCCTCCGCAGAAGCCTCTGACTCTAGCAGTTGCTTGATGGGTTGGTGACGGTGGTGCGTGTGGAGAGAGACGGCTGGGGCTTGGAGTAGCACCACTGAAATGCACCAGTCGTTCGTATCAATTTCGGAATTCTTTCCCGAGGCTCTGGTGAATAACAATTACAGCATGCAATGACTTTACAATTACAGCATGCAATGACTTTTCACCCGTGGATACATCATCCGCTTTAGTTTATTTGCTTGCTTTATTTAGTTTTTCGTTTTAGGTGAATGGCGAGGATACTTGAGGTACCATCGAGAGTGAGTGGTTTTGGCAATATGTGTTGCTGCAATATGGTATGCAACCGCAAGGCTTATGGAATATAGCCTGATTTGTCACAATCTGTATGCGTTCTCATTCAGCCCGGTGAAAAATAAACTCTTTCTGCTCGGCATCATGTTTTTACTCTGGGTATATATGCTTTACTACTGCGTTGGCTACTGTGCCACCATGCCTAGTTTGGTCGTGGACAATTACCGGGGAAAAGAGACTGTGACGGGGTCCGTGGTCGGTAAAAGGACAGAGAATAACGGCAGAGAGGACCTCATGTCCAGACTGCTCCCTAAACTCCAAACCTGGGTGGATATAGAATCCGATTACGACGAACCATCCGTCCGGACCTCCTCCAGAGACTTGCTCAATAAAGAGATAGACGCGTACAGAGGAGCCGAGGACTGGGATGAGATGAGGGGTGAGGGGCAGAGAGCTCCTGAGCCCGATGCGATGTCAAGTTTCTCCAACGGCTTGGGGAGCAAGAAACTGCCGCAGGCGATCATCATCGGGGTGAAGAAAGGAGGGACGCGCGCACTGCTCGAGTTCCTCCGGGTGCATCCAGACATCAGAGCCGTGGGAGCCGAGCCGCACTTCTTCGACCGCAACTTCGAGAACGGACTGGAGTGGTACAGGTAAATACATCTACATTGTATGCTCTCACATTCGATGTGCATTAAAGATAGGCTATTAGACGTACATCAATGATTCCCATAGATGAACCAGCGCTATACAAGAAACGGTGAGAGAATAGGCATTACGGTCATAGCTATCCATCCAGTTATTAGAGCTCAACTTCCAATAGTTGTCCATAGCAGCCTATTGCTTTTCGTTTCATTGCCTGAATCTTCCACAAACATTATATTGGTTTGCAAACTTTGAAGGGTTTCTTTGCATTAAAACATTATAATATTGACTTAGAATGGTATACTTGACAATGTATTAAAATGACAGGAAAAGTTTGATTGTCTTATTTATTACATAGTTATAACCATTATATAATTAAACAATGCATGTAAAGGATTCGATAGTATAATTGAGGCTAATTATATCTGTGCGTTTTAGTAATATGATTTGTATTAATAATTTATGAAATAAAACTAAATATGTCCCCAAACTAAATTTAGTTAGCTCCATAATACGTAATAATAGGCCTTGATCATATCTTATTCGCTATTTGCAACAGAAGTTTATTCTGAATAAATGTTTAGAGATGATGTCAGTGACCATATTTAGGCCAATATAATATCTCTATAAGCTACAGTTAGTGACTATTATTCCAATAGATTTTTTGTTCTATATTTGTTAGTAGGGTGCTTTTCAAAACTCCAAGCAGTCTTGACATCAACGTGGACATATGATCATCCAGTATTCAAACCTGAGTAAAACTGTAGGGTCATTGAATAGCATTAGTGAGAACAAATTCATATTTTTGTATATATCTTTCTCCATGATCCGGTAGTAGGCTAGGCTATGCCTGAATAATGAACCAATGCACCGTCACCGTTACAAAGGCTATGGTATGGGCTGTGCGGTTTCCACGTTGTGCAGTGGTCTCTATTGGACACAGTGCAACATGGCAAGATAACAGGTTACTTTTCAGCGCTGTTAAATTGAGTTTAACCTTTGTTAATATTAAAAATAATGAGTTCATTATAAGCTAGTAATACATGTGTTTCTTATACTACAATGCTGAAAAGGTTAGGCAATGTGCAAGTTGTTGTTTAATGTGGGAAATGTAATGAATTCTAGATCGAGAAATTATAGGCCTAATGTGTTAAAAATAAGCTGTGCTTGATTACTTTAATTATCAATTACATTTTTTTTCTATTTACAACTTCAATGTAAATAAATATGCAATGTCAGGCTATACTTATTATTTTAGAAATACATAATAAATGCACTCGAATGGAACATTAATTAATCTACAACACAATAGCACTGAGCTGCTCTGAGAACAACAATCAAACAAAAACGATTCAAACGTTTCTTAAGATGGTAGCTAAGTAACCTTTATACAAGCCATTTACATGTTAACAGACAATGAGTGGGAGGAGGACTAATAAATAATTAAAAATCATAAATTAATGCAAAATCCCACCAACAGTATGAGCGCTATTCCTTGATCAATATTTTGAAATACATGACCCACCCTCTCCCTCCCTCTCCTATATTCTTCATGCATAATTGAACATTATAAACAACGGGCATAGCAAGTGTGACTTCTGACATAAATAATGAGGCCTCTACCTCGCGTTGCATTCTCTTGACTCGGCCTATAAAATAAGTAGGGCCTACTCATTTGATGGCGCTTGCATTAGTAATATAATTTAGACGTGTTATTCAATAGGCAACTATAGTCAACGACGACTCGGCAATGGCAACTCACATCCAGTCAATATGAGTGGAACATTATGTAGCCTAATCATCGTACCTAATTCAATTAGTCAAAACAAAACTTTAAAAGAATGAAGTTAATGGATGAAATATGTGCATTTAAAATTTAAGTGTAATATCGCTGTGAAATGTAGCCGAAAATAACTGTTGAAGGTCTTTGCAGCAAAATCAGGGAGCATAGTGGTTGGTTTCCTTCTCGCCGTAACCCCGGGGACATTGCTTAGTTTAGGGAGAGTTTCTCCCTCTCTTTTCCCTGGACGCGGAGCAGAACTAATAGCTTATCTGTCAAATTGATAAAAACACTTCTGGATTGCATGCCCCTCTGAATAACCGGATTTGGTGCAGTGTGGTGTGAAGAGCCGGGTTGTTAAATATGCGAGGTGGTTGAGGGCCCCAACTAAAGTAAAGCAGTGAAATGAAAGAAAAAGCGCCATGAGAATCCTGGGTGTTTAGAGGGGGTGACGGGCTATATGGATTTGATTCATAATAAAAACACAGTCTGCCGCCCAATGTATTATTCAGGGAGGGATGCAACTTGAACTTTTGAATTTGCATTGATAGCCATACCCTAGAAGTAGGCTATTTATTAAACTGTGCACACTTTGGCTGAAACACGTTATCCAAATGGTGCTAGTTATATCATGTTATTTACATTTTCCATGAACCCAATTTCCTCTTCATCATTGCATAATTTTAGAAAGAACAAACACCGGTAATAGGGAACATTGAACCGTTTTTGATGACGGTAATGTGGACAATGGCTGCGGTGGATTCTTTTGGGTCGGTTTCGCAACCATAGAGATCCTATTAAGGGTGTGTTCGTAAATTCAATCTGGAGTGCCAGAGTGCGCTCAGACTGAGCTCTGGGCGTTCGTAAATTCAGACCGTTGTCAGATTGCCCGTTCGTAAATTCAGAGCGTTGGTGACTGTAACTGTGCTGCTGGCAACAATGTAATTACGCTTTTTTGCCTATGTTTACTGACACCGGCCATATTCAACGGGTGTTGAGCGTTCGTAAATTCATCAGTTTATATGTCAGAAAATATGTAATAGAATTATTGTCAACCTAAAATATTGTCATAAAATTATAAATACAGTTTATACGGGTTTTATACACATTTTCTGTATAAATAGCCTCTAAAATATATGTGCAGACAATAAATGTCTCAGTTTTGTTTTCCTGGAAAGCTGTGAGTGCTATTACATGATACAATATCAGTAATTGTTGCATTTATAACTTGTTACAGTCCTATCATCAACTGATTTCAGACAGTGTATGTCTGTGGATTGACTGCATTGTTTAAATGGAATGTTGGCATATTGGCAGTTAATTTGAAAAATGAATGTAATCATTCCTCTACAACTGTCTGGCTAGCTAGCTAACAAACATACAGTGCAGATAAATTCTTCAAATTCAATATTTTACACTATTTTATCACAGCACTGGCAAACCATGGTTGACCAACTCCCTGACCAAAATGGCTGACCTTAATCCCATCATAAGAAGGTTAATGTCCATTCTAGTATTCTAATTCCTAATTCTATGGATGCAACCCTTTCTCTGACCGCTGTTTACAGAGAAAACATGATGCAAGGGCTGCCTGCTGGCGGGCACCATGTAAGGAACGGATAAAATAAACACAAATGCACCTACGTTTTATCTGCTCCTGGCTGTGTTTTATCTGGGCTCCTAGCTGTGTTTTATCTGGGCTCCTGGCTGTATTATGTCTGGGCTCCTGGCTATGTTATATCTGGGCTCCTGGCTGTGTTTTATCTGGGCTCCTGGCTGTGTTTTATCTGGGCTCCTGGCTGTGTTATGTCTGGGCTCCTGGCTGTGTTATGTCTGGGCTCCTGGCTATGTTATATCTGGGCTCCTGGCTGTGTTTTATCTGGGCTCCTGGCTGTGTTTTATCTGGGCTCCTGGCTGTGTTTTATCTGGGCTCCTGGCTGTGTGGCCCATAAACCCTAGCTATCTGTCTCTTTAGGCTTATCATTTGATGGGACAATAGTAGCAATATTGGAACACAGTGTAGTTTGATCTGTGGACAAAGGTGCGCACACACACACACACACACACACACACACACACACACACACACACACACACACACACACACACACACACACACACACACACACACACACACACACACACACACACACACACACACTGTTCAACTGACTGAAAAGTTCAGCTGAGCTTTTCTATCTAACCCAGTTTGTCAGAAAGCATATCATGTTTTTAGTAAGCTGTAGTGACTCCTCCTCTCATGCAATCACAAATGTCTATATCTGGGCACTGGTGGTTTTGGCCCAAGACACAAACGCCACCCAAACAAACTGAGGAGTTGTTTTGTTGCTGTACCTCTGTCTGTCCTGCTCTTATTTAACTTTATGATGTGAAACTCAGTCTGGATGCCTTAAGAGATGTGTGGGTCATTTATGAAGGGTTTTGCAATAGTGTAAAGGGATTGTGTAATGCCATGATGTTCATTTGCACAATACTACTGTACCTTCTGTTCTACATATCAGAGAGAGAGAGAGAGAGAGAGAGAGAGAGAGAGAGAGAGAGAGAGAGAGAGAGAGAGAGAGAGAGAGAGAGAGAGAGAGAGAGAGAGACTCTGGATAACATAAACACAGCCTAACCAGCGCTGCTAGGGCGATGGTCAGAGTGAGGTGTTATCTCATTTGTGTCTGGAAGTAGCTAGCCAATGTTAGCTTGATGGTCAGAGTGAGGTCAGAACGCTCAGATCAACCCTACTCCTCGGCCAGAGCGTCCAGTGTGCGCTCTGATTGCTTAGAGAGCGAAACACTCTGAATTTACGAACGCCCAGAGGAACGGAACCTTCATGTGGATTTGATTGTCAAATTGATTGCAACTCCGCGATTATGACAGTTTGTGGTGGTGGTGCTTCTATTTCTGTGTTCATATTCCATATAGATGTATTGGTTATGAAGGGGCTTTGATATATAATTACTGGTTCTGTGGTTTGCTACTGTGTGGTGGGCTTTCATCTCAGCTGCCTGTCAGCTCTATGCAGCGCTGTACTGTGGTCTTTCACTGCTCCTCCCCAAAAGCGTTTTTATGGTTTAACAAGTAGTTCTGAACACTTATAACCACAAGGCTCCTAACTTTCAAGCTCTAGATATGGAATCTGTCACTCTTGTGTGTATGAATAACTGAGGAAAGATCGATCTGTGCTTCTGCATAATCTCCCCAGCCTCTCCCTATAAGAAAGAGAATAGTTGAGCTTTGTCTGAACAAAAGTTTATCTTGAGTTTCTGGCATTCAAACTTTTTTGTCATGAAAATGAAGTGTATTCTTGCCTTGAACTGGAGCTCTTGGGGAATGTGCAACATTCATTTGTTGACCTTTACTGTCTGTGGTTAGTGATTGTACATATGATACTTGTAAACTGTCACATTTATTATTATACATTAGTGAATGAGGGCTGTTTTGAGCCTCTCTGGAGACTGTTTGCTCAGAACAATGACAGCACCATGGAGAGCTGAGGTGGTGTAAACATCTATATAATGGTCATGCATTACAAAATGGCCCTTAGTTCACCATTATGTAATAGTAGTGCCATTCCCATATAGCGATTACAATCCATTCATGTGCTATATTAAATCAATCTACATAACTCATATATAACTCATAGTTGATCATTGAGACCCCAAAATATCACCAATGTGGATGGGCTTTCTCAGCCATGCCAAGTTAATCTGGCTGCTGTTTTGTTTGCAGTGGTTGATCAAAGGTTATGCTTCAGTCTTCTGTTGAAGGACTAGTTGGACTGAAATGGGGCCATCCCTGAGCAGGGTGTCTTTGTGGGCCATTGAACCTTTGTTTCCCCCCACTCCGTGATAAAGAACCAAAGAAGTAAA
>NC_139988.1:11671514-11798655 GCF_964263955.1 Coregonus lavaretus
AAATGGCACTCTAAAATGTGCAGTTTTGTCACTCAACACAATGCCACAGATGTCTGAAGTTTTGAGGGAGTGTTGCCAGAGAATTGAATGTTAATTTCTCTACAATAAGCCGCCTCCAACGTCAGAGAATTTCTGAGAATTTGGCAGTACGTCCAACCAGCCTCACAAGCGCAGACCACGTGTAACCATGCCATCCCAGGACCTCCACATCCGGCTTCTTCACCTGTAGGATCGTCTGAGACCAGCCACCCGGACAGCTGATGAAACTGAGGAGTACTTCTGTCTGTAATAAAGCCCATTTGTGGGGAACAACTCATTGTGATTGGCTGGGCCTGGCTCCCCGGTGGGTGGGCCTTTTTCTTTTTTTTCTAACGTCCCTAGGTTGCCGGTTTGCCTGGGAGGGGGTCCCTGGGTAAGGAAAGGTTGAAGACCCCTGAGATACAGGACTGGACTAACTTTAGCAGGAGTAGTTTGAGTTTCCTAAATAATTGTGAGAAAAAAACCCTGATCATATAGTGAGACCACAGGATCTGATTATCCTGTAGAACTGAGCACAGAAAAGCACAGCCAGATGTCGGTGAGGTAAAAAGACAATGAAGAAATACAGTAAAACAGTTGAAAAGTATTGTGAACAGCTCAGCTCCAAGGCAACCCAGCCAATCAAACCAAGGGGCCAAACTCCCATTGGCTCTCTCTCACTCTCTCTCTCTCTCTCCTTAATTTCCTTCTGATCGAAGCACTGGGTGGAGTTAGCATTCTTTACCTGCAAAGTTATAAAGCTACACTATAGCAGTTTTCCAAACTGAACATCTAACATAAAAAGTTCAGAGAAATAGTTTTAGCCTGGACCATATTCCCCCTCTGTGTGTTCAGTAGGACTGTTTGAAGTTAATATGCAGGTTGTTCCTATAAGAGAGAGCAGAGTTGAGTGGAGCTTTGCGAACTGGTGTACAAATCCCAGGACTATGTTGATTTACCCAGCAGCAAGGTGTGCACCTCTACCTCTGCAAACCTCCACCAGAACAATTTGATTAAAATAAATCCACAAATAAGATACAGCAGGGGTATTCAACCAGGAGTTCGCTGGCCCCTAGGGGTCCAACACAAAATGTTTTAATAATAATATAAACACTGAACAAAAATATAAACGCAATATTTAAAGTGGTTCCATGTTTCATGAGCAAAAATAAAAGATCCCAGAAATTTTCCATATACTCACAAAAAGCTTATTTCTCTCAAATGTTGTGGACAAATGTGTTTACATCCCCTTTAGTGAGAATTTCTCCTTTGTCAAGATACTTTTACATTGACATTTTAGTCATTTAGCAGACACTCTTATCCAGAGCGACTTACAGTAGTGAGTGCATACATTTTCGTACTAGTCCCCCGTGGGAATTGAACCCACAACCCTGGCGTTGCAAGCACCATGCTCTACCAACTGAGCCACACGGGAACACCTGACAGGTGGTGCATATAAAGAAGCTGATTAAACAGGTGCACCTTGTGCTGGGGACAATAAAATGGCACTCTAAAATGTGCAGTTTTGTCACTCAACACAATGCCACAGATGTCTGAAGTTTTGAGGGAGTGTTGCCAGAGAATTGAATGTTAATTTCTCTACAATAAGCCGCCTCCAACGTCAGAGAATTTCGGAGAATTTGGCAGTACGTCCAACCAGCCTCACAAGCGCAGACCACGTGTAACCATGCCATCCCAGGACCTCCACATCCGGCTTCTTCACCTGTAGGATCGTCTGAGACCAGCCACCCGGACAGCTGATGAAACTGAGGAGTACTTCTGTCTGTAATAAAGCCCATTTGTGGGGAACAACTCATTGTGATTGGCTGGGCCTGGCTCCCCGGTGGGTGGGCCTTTTTCTTTTTTTTCTAACGTCCCTAGGTTGCCGGTTTGCCTGGGAGGGGGTCCCTGGGTAAGGAAAGGTTGAAGACCCCTGAGATACAGGACTGGACTAACTTTAGCAGGAGTAGTTTGAGTTTCCTAAATAATTGTGAGAAAAAAACCCTGATCATATAGTGAGACCACAGGATCTGATTATCCTGTAGAACTGAGCACAGAAAAGCACAGCCAGATGTCGGTGAGGTAAAAAGACAATGAAGAAATACAGTAAAACAGTTGAAAAGTATTGTGAAAACAAACACTAAAGTGTTCTGTCCAAGGCTCACATATTTTGCTGGCAGGGCCCATTTCTCAAATGTCTTTTTCAAAATAATTTGGCTTGTCTTTCTGGCATGGAGTGCGAGCGGATCATGTTTCGCTGTGGAGGGTGAAAAGAAAAGATTTGTCATCGTGCTCCCGGTGGTTATCCGACATCCAAATGAAATAATGAAACCCTGAAATCTCGCTCCACCTTGGACATCAATGTTGGGCAATAACTGGAACTCACAGCAGTTGGTTAACAACGTGTGCCCCGACCAGCTCACCATACTTAACCGCAATTATCTATCATAGCAGACATTATCTAGGCTACCATCCAAGACGGAGCTTTAGAACTGCCTGAGGATCCAAGAGCACAACAACACTGCTGTCATTCTTCTCCTCACAAATGAACAGTTTAATTGTCACTTGTGTTACTATTGCTACACAACACTAATTATATGTTAGCCAGAGAGACAGCTTGCCTTGAGGAATTTGTACACCATTAACCCACACCACAGCTGTACTGTCTGGGAGTAATGGAAGAGAGACATGTAATGGTGAAAAGACACACATGAATATGGATCCCTGTACACTGACTGACAGGAAGGACATCCCCTCTCATGAATATGGATCCCTGTACACTGACTGACAGGGAGGACATCCCCTCTCTTTGTAGCTCACCTGCCTTTAAAAAGTGCTCAGGCAGTTATGGATGTCAGCCAATTCAAACACATATATAGACAGACTCATACACACACACACGTATATATCTATATATCTGTCTAGGGGATGGGGGTGGTGACATGTATGTTCTTCTATAGTCTGTTTCATATTTTGTTCATCATGGCTGAGAGCCAGGGCTGTATCCAGACCAGAGAGCCAGGGCTGTATCCAGACCAGAGAGCCAGGGCTGTATCTAGACCAGAGAGTCAGGGCTGTATCCAGACCAGAGAGTCAGGGCTGTATCCAGACCAGAGAGTCAGGGCTGTATCCAGACCAGAGAGTCAGGGCTGTATCCAGACCAGAGAGTCAGGGCTGTATCCAGACCAGAGAGTCAGGGCTGTATCCAGAACAGAGAGTCAGGGCTGTATCTAGACCAGAGAGTCAGGGCTGTATCCAGGACCAGAGAGTCAGGGCTGTATCCAGACCAGAGAGCCAGGGCTGTATCCAGACCAGAGAGTCAGGGCTGTATCTAGACCAGATAGTCAGGGCTGTATCCAGACCAGAGAGTCAGGGCTGTATCTAGACCAGATAGTCAGGGCTGTATCCAGACCAGAGAGCTAGGGCTGTATCTAGACCAGAGAGTCAGGGCTGTATCTAGACCAGAGAGTCAGGGCTGTATCTAGACCAGAGAGTCAGGGCTGTATCTAGACCAGAGAGCCAGGGCTGTATCCAGACCAGAGAGTCAGGGCTGTATCTAGACTAATTTATTGTTAAACTGCTTTCTTACTGTATACTGTGCTGCATGATCATAGGGGGTTTACTAACACGTTAGTTCTAGTAGCTATGTTGACTATGACTTGACAACGATGTAGGCTGTGTGTAGTGGTTAGGGGTCATGATATGTAGGTTTGGCTTGTAACTGATGTGTTGTGCATTGAAGTCCACAAGCGAAGGGAAAAGGTGAGAGGAGGAGAGCGCGTAGATAGTTGCGAGAAGGAATTACAGTGCCTTCGGAAAGTATTCAGACCCCATGACTTTTTCCAGATTTTGTTACATTTCAGCCTTATCCTAAAATGGATTAAATAAATAAAAAATCTCAGCAATCTACACAGAATACCCCATAATGACAAAGTAAAAACAGGTTTTTAGAAAAACTGAAATGCCTTATTTACATAAGTATTCAGACCCTTTGCTATGAGACTCGAAATTGAGCTCAGGTGCCTCCTGTTTCCATTGGTCATCCTTGAGATGTTTCTACAACTTGATTGGAGTCCACCTGTGGTAAATTCAATTGATTGGACATGATTTGGAAAGGCACACACCTGTCTATATAAGGTCCTACAGTTAACAATGCATGTCAGAGCAAAAACCAAGCCAAGAGGTCGATGGAATTGTCCATAGAGCTCTGAGACAGGATTGTGTCAAGGCACAGATCATGGGAATGGTACCAAAAAAATTCTGCAGCATTGAAGGTCCCCAAGAACACAGTGGCCTCCATCATTCTTAAATGGAAGAAGTTTGGAACCACCAAGACTCTTCCTAGAGCTGGCTGCCTGGCCAAACTGAGCAATCGGTGGAGAAGGGCCTTGGTCATGGAGGTCTCTGGAGAGACCTGAAAATAGCTGTGCAGCAACGCTCCCCATCCAACCTGACAGAGCTTGAGAGGATCTGCAGAGAAGAATGGGAGAAACTCCCCAAATACAGGTATACCAAGCTTGTAGCGTCATACCCAAGATGACTCGAGGCTGTAATCGCTGTCAAAGGTGCTTCAACAAAGTACTGACTAAAGGGTTTGAATACTTATGTAAATGTGATATTTAAGTTTTTTAAGTTTAATAAATTAGCTAGAATTTCTAAAATCCAGTTTTTGATTTGTCATGATGGGGTATGTGTGTAGATTGATGAGCAGGAAAAAAACTATTTTATCAATTTTAGAATAAGGCTGTAACCTAACAAAATGTGGGAAAAGTCAAGGGGTCTGAATACTTTCCGTATGCACTGTATATATACAACAACCAACGTGATCATGCTGTTTGTATGTGGCTGCTATGAAAGTGAACAGTGTTTGTGTGTAATCAGGGGTGTATTCATTCTGCCGATTCTGTTGAAAAACATTTCTTAAACGGAAGCAAACAGAATGAAACGGGGATAAACATACCTGAATTTGTCCAATAGAAACTCACATTTGCAACTGTTGGACTTATGATTGTCACGGTTCAGACAGACGACCAGAGGACCACAATTGCGTCACACCAGAAAGTTTATTAAACTTAAGGGGAAAAGGGAAGTAGGGAGTGAATGAAGGCTCCAGGGGTAACAGGGATCCCGTCCAATGCGCTGGGTCTGTGCCCCCCCCAGTGGCAGCGATGCGTCCTATGAAGCCGGTGGTGGGTGGTCCAGAAGTCCTGGGGGGGGGAGACACAGACACAACAGGGCGGAATGAAACCAGGCAGCAGTACAGTTCAAGGGAAATCCAAAATACGTAGTAGCAAGGCAGAAGGCTGGTCAGAGTTACCGGGATTGAAGAGTAGTCAGGAGTCGTAATGGCAGAAGCAGGTCTGGATCTCCTGAGGCAGAAGAGTCTCCAAAAAACAGGCAGGTCCGGGGTCACAAAACCAGGGTGAGCCAGAAGCGCGAGCAAACAGGTTCCGGGTGTGAGCTTTGCAGACGATCTGACACCGGAGAGCTGAAAGACAGGGCCTTAAATACTGGGAGAGGTAGTGGGTAATGCAGCGCAGCTGGCAGAGTAATTAGAGCAGAGCAGAGCAGGGACAGGTGGAGCTAGTTAGGCTGAGTAGAGAGAGTGGTGAGCAGAGTGGAAGAAAATTAAGGTGGTAACCCGGTGGAGTGAGAGGCCCATGACAGAACCCCCCCCCCAAGGGACGGCCCCAGAAGTCCCAAGAGCAACACCACGCCGGGCGGGAGGAGGGGAGCCGGAGGAGGGCTAGAACTCCTCCGAACGGTCCGAGTGAACGTCCTCATCCTCGGAGGAAGCCGGAGGGCCGTGGTCGGGAGATGGGACAGGTCCCGAGACAGGATCAGGCACAGGACAGGAAGCCGAGCGGGCCGGACGGTTAGGGACCCCTCTGGGGCGGCCCCTACGGATTGCAGGTTGATCAGGATGCCGTTGGTGGAAAGCGGTGATGAGAGTCCTATCCACAATCCGACTAGCTGGCACCCAGGTCCTCTCCTCAGGTCCATAGCCCTCCCAGTCAATGAGGTACTGGAGACCCCTACCCCTCCGTCTGGACCGAAGCAGGCGGCGGACGGTGTAAACCAGACCACCATCGACGAGCCGTGGAGGAGGAGGACCAGGCGCAGCAGGGACCAGCGGACTCTCATGGATGGGCTTAATCTTAGACACATGGAAAGTGGGGTGCACCCTCAGGGAATTAGGCAGTTGGAGCCGGACAGCAGTTGGGCTAATCACTCTTATGATAGGGAATGGGCCAATGAACCGAGGTGCCAGCTTCTGCGACTCCACCCTGAGTGGCAGGTTCTTCGATGACAACCACACCCTTTGACCAACATGGTAGGTGGGAGCAGGAATTCTCCGACGGTTGGCCCCGGTAGTGTAGCTGGCAACGGATCTGAGG
The DNA here is from genome assembly GCF_964263955.1 of Coregonus lavaretus. Taxonomy (NCBI): domain Eukaryota; kingdom Metazoa; phylum Chordata; class Actinopteri; order Salmoniformes; family Salmonidae; genus Coregonus; species Coregonus lavaretus. Next base: position 11,677,931 of record NC_139988.1, read on the forward strand.
AGTGTGGCTCGGGCTTGTGACCAGGTGCGGCGACATCGACGGGCAAAAGCAAGTGCAGATGGGCAAGTAACCTCCTCTTCCTGGCTGGCAAATAGAGGAGGCTGGTATCCATAAACACATTGGAAAGGGGACATACCGATGGCAGAGCAGGTCAGAGAATTGTGTGCGTACTCCACCCATGTCAATTGCTGCGACCAGGAGTGGGGGTTGCGTGAAGTCATGCATCGCAGTGCCTTCTCGAGCTCCTGATTAGCCCGCTCTGACTGCCCATTGGATTGGGGATGGAATCCGGAAGTCAGACTGACTGTGGCTCCCAGCAGGTGACAGAACTCCTTCCAAAAAGCGGAGGAGAATTGTGGACCACGGTCAGAAACTACATCCTTTGGCAGTCCGTGGATCCGGAAGACGTGTTCCAGGACCACCTGGGCGGTCTCCTTGGCGGTTGGGAGCTTGGGGAGGGGAATGAAGTGTGCCATCTTGCTGAAACGGTCAACGATGGTGAGAATGACGGTCATGCCACTTGAAGGGGGCAGCCCCGTGACAAAGTCAAGGGCGATGTGAGACCAGGGACGTCTGGGCACAGGCAGGGGCTGCAGCAATCCGGCTGGGGGCTGGCAGGACGACTTGTGTTGGTTGCAGATGGGGCAGGCTTGGACGAATTCCCGTACATCCTTCCTCAGAGAGGGCCACCAGAACCTCTGGGCGAGCAGGTTGTAAGTGCGGGTGGAGCCAGGGTGACAAGCTAGGCGGGAGTCATGTCCCCACTGAACGACCTGGGACCTCAGGTCTTCGGGGACAAAAAGGCGGTCAGCTGGGCAAGTGCTGGGACCTGGCTGGTTACGGAGAGCCTCCAGCACCTGTTCCTCAACAGCCCAGGTCAGAGCTGCAACGATGCAGGGACTTGGCAGAATCGACACAGGGTCCTTGGAGGGGGTGTCATCCTTCTGGAATTGACGGGAGAGGGCGTCTGGCTTGGTGTTGCGTGATCCAGGCCGGTATGACAGAGTGAAATTAAACCTGGTGAAGAACAGGGCCCAGCGGGACTGCCTGGAGTTCAACCGTTTGGCCGTGCGGATGTACTCCAAGTTCTTATGATCGGTCCAAACGAGAAATGGAATGGTGGACCCCTCCAGCCAGTGACGCCACTCCTCCAAGGCAAGCCTCACAGCCAGCAGCTCACGGTTCCCTATGTCGTAATTGCACTCAGAGGGGGACAACCGACGTGAGAAAAAGGCACAGGGATGGAGCTTCCTATCCTCCGCAGCCCACTGAGAAATCACAGCACCAACTCCCACATCCGAGGCGTCCACCTCCACAATGAATTGCCGGTCCACATCAGGCATCTGGAGGATGGGAGCGGAGGTGAACCTCACCTTGAGGGTACTGAAGGCTTTGTCGGCTGCTGGGGTCCAGGTGAAGGGTTGCTTGGTGCTGGTTAGAGCAGTGAGAGGGGCAGCAACGGTACTGTAGTTCCGGATAAACTTCCTATAGAAGTTAGCAAACCCCAGAAACTGTTGCAGCTTCTTTCTGTTCTCCGGAACTGGCCATGAAGTGACTGCTGATACTTTGGCAGGATCCATTTGGATACTTCCCTCTGCCACTATGTACCCCAGGAAGGCCACTGTCTTGACGTGAAACTCACATTTCTCTGCCTTGGCGTAGAGGGAATTCTCCAGAAGACGATGAAGGACTTGCTGGACATGGCGGGTGTGTTCAGACAGGTTTCTGGAGTAGATTAAGATGTCATCCAGGTAAACGAAGACAAACTTGTTTAACATGTCCCGCAGTACATCATTCACTAGAGCCTGGAACACAGCAGGAGCATTGGTGAGGCCAAAAGGCATAACCAGATACTCGTAGTGGCCTGTTGGTGTATTGAATGCGGTTTTCCATTCATCTCCCTCCCGGATCCGCACTAGGTGGTAAGCGTTTCTGAGATCCAACTTGGTAAAAACAGTGGCTCCCTGGAGCAACTCAAAAGCAGAGGTGAGCAGAGGCAGAGGGTAACGGTTTTTCACTGTGATGTCGTTGAGTCCCCTGTAGTCGATGCAGGGGCGAAGAGATCCGTCCTTCTTCCCCACAAAGAAGAAGCCAGCACCAGCAGGAGATGAAGATGAACGGATTAATCCTGCGGACAGAGAGCCATTGATGTAGTCCTCCATGGACTTTCTTTCAGGAGCAGACAACGAATAAAGACGACCCTTTGGAGGAGCTGTTCCAGGGAGGAGGTCGATGGCACAGTCGTACGGTCGGTGAGGGGGCAGAGATGTGGCTCTTGCTTTGTTAAACACCTCTCTGAGACCATGGTAGCATTCTGGGACATTGGAGAGGTCAGGAGCGGAGTTAGTAGGTACTGGCCGAGGGGGTAGTGCGGCAGCAAGCAGGCAGGTTCGGTGGCAGTCCTCTCCCCACTCCCTGATCACCCCGGTCACCCAGTCGAGCTGAGGGTTGTGCCGGCGGAGCCATGGGTAACCCAGGATGAGGGGTTGGCCTGGAGAGGGGAGCAGGTGAAACTGGATAGTTTCTTGATGGTTTCCGGACAGACCCATCGAGACCGGGGCCGTGACATGAGTGACCGATCCGAGTAAGTGTCCGTCCAGTGCCCGGGCAGGAATAGGAGGTGTCAAACGGAGGTTCTCCAGTCCCAGTTGGCGTGCCAGCTTGATGTCCATTATGTTGGCCTCGGCGCCAGAATCCACCAGAGCAGCCAGGGTGTGAGTTGAGTCAGAGAGGCGGAGGTGAACTTGCAGCAGGGGTTTGCGGTCGGAGGACTGGATGGTCATTGAACTCAACCGGACTCCCCCTATGCCCGGTGAGCTTCGGCCCTTTAAAGGGCAGGTTACCACACGATGTCCATCACCTCCACAATAGAGGCAGAGGTTTGAGGTGAAGCGGCGCTGGCGCTCTGCAGGAGTGAGGGAGGCTCGCCCAATCTCCATAGGCTCAGACTGATCAAGCTGACCTGGGTGAGTGGCAGTAGATGACAGGAGCCCAGTCGGATCTCTCCGAATGCCGGTAGTAGGTGGACCTTGGTGCCCCCTCTCACGACGACGGGTCTGTATCCTTCTGTCGATCCTGACAGTCAGTGCGATGGCTTCATCAAGAGTGGAAGGCAGTTCATGGGAGACCAACTCGTCCTTGATATAGTCAGCCAAACTATGGAAGAACGCGTCCACCAACGATGGTGTGTTCCAAGAACTTCGTCTAGCCAGGGTTCGGAAGTCGATGGAATGGTCTGCGACTGTACGTCTGCCTTGTCGAATACTGAACAGTTCACGAGACGCCTCTGCAGTGGGTGAATCCAGGTCAAACACCTTCAGCATCTCCTCAGCAAACAGGTCGAAGGTTGCACATGCGGGGGTTTGACGTTCGAACTCTGCTGTTCCCCAGAGTCGAGCTCGGCCCGTCAGGTGAGTGATGGCATACCCAACTTTAGCCCCCTCCGTGGCGAAGGTCCTTGGCTGCAAGGAGAACTGAAGTCGGCAGCTAGTCAGGAATGGCCGGACCTGGGTTGAATCGCCGTTGAACCGCTCGGGGTTTCCAATCTTGGGTTCCGGAGCAGCGGCTGCAATGACCGGGGCAGGTAACTCGGGGGCTGGGCTGGTGGGCAGACTGGCTGGGGTAAGGTTGGTGAGGAGTTGAATGATCATGGCGAGTTGTTGTTGCTGCTGCTGGAACTGCTGCTCATGCTCATCGGCTTCCATGTCGGGGAAAGTGTGCGCTGAGTCCATAATGGTCAGATCGTACTGTCACGGTTCAGACAGACGACCAGAGGACCACAATTGCGTCACACCAGAAAGTTTATTAAACTTAAGGGGAAAAGGGAAGTAGGGAGTGAATGAAGGCTCCAGGGGTAACAGGGATCCCGTCCAATGCGCTGGGTCTGTGCCCCCCCCAGTGGCAGCGATGCGTCCTATGAAGCCGGTGGTGGGTGGTCCAGAAGTCCTGGGGGGGGGAGACACAGACACAACAGGGCGGAATGAAACCAGGCAGCAGTACAGTTCAAGGGAAATCCAAAATACGTAGTAGCAAGGCAGAAGGCTGGTCAGAGTTACCGGGATTGAAGAGTAGTCAGGAGTCGTAATGGCAGAAGCAGGTCTGGATCTCCTGAGGCAGAAGAGTCTCCAAAAAACAGGCAGGTCCGGGGTCACAAAACCAGGGTGAGCCAGAAGCGCGAGCAAACAGGTTCCGGGTGTGAGCTTTGCAGACGATCTGACACCGGAGAGCTGAAAGACAGGGCCTTAAATACTGGGAGAGGTAGTGGGTAATGCAGCGCAGCTGGCAGAGTAATTAGAGCAGAGCAGAGCAGGGACAGGTGGAGCTAGTTAGGCTGAGTAGAGAGAGTGGTGAGCAGAGTGGAAGAAAATTAAGGTGGTAACCCGGTGGAGTGAGAGGCCCATGACAATGATTACACCCTAGATCAGCTAGACGCAGGCAAGAGTGTGCAAGGTGGTATTGAATGTGTCAATGTCTGTCACCTTGATTACCCAAAATTATCTCGACCTGTGTGCACCTACGTTGTAATCTTTCATTCATATGCTTGGTTGTAGCAACCTCATGATGGGTATAGGGAAAGTTTGAGTATCATGTAGTAGCCTAAACCTATCGATGTTACATTGAACTGGGTGAATGGAATATGAATGACAGTTATCCAATATGCTGTAATAGAAATAAGGCCATGCTCATCTTAAACGGCACCGACCGCCACTGGTGTGTACCTGCAGAGGAAATGTCTGTGCCCGGAGTAGATTTACTTGTTGGCATGGCTCACTATTGCAGTGTCAGGTAGACCTTATCTTGTATCACATGTCAATCAAAGTGATGAGGTGTAGTGTTGTCTTACCCAAGGAACCAGTAGGACCTCCATCATTCTGAAAGGAATTGTGAAATAGAAGGACCCTTTTGGCATAGCTAGTCCTCATTCATCCTCCTTCAGCAGAAAACCACTTCTGTAAATGGAAACAGCTCTAGGTAGAGACTAGGTATGCATCCCAAATGGTACCCTATTCTCTAGTGCCTATGGGCCCTGGTCAAAAGTAGTGAACTATATAGGAAATAGGGTGCCACTTGGGACACAACCTAGGTGGGTATAATGTGTAAAGCATGCATGAGAGGAGGAGGTGAAGGAGGCACTTTCTATCCCACCACTCCCCCAGCCCCGACTCCCCCAGCCCAGACTCCCCCACCACCGTACTCTCCCACCACTCCCCTACTCCCCCACCCCCCTACTCCCCCACCACTCCCCTACTCCCCCACCATTCCCCTACTCCCCCACCCCCCACCACTCCCCTACTCCCCCACCATTCCCCTACTCCCCCACCATTCCCCTACTCCCCCACCATTCCCCTACTCCCCCACCACTCCCCTACTCCCCCACCACTCCCTTACTCCCCCACCGCTCCCCTACTCCCCCACCACTCCCCTACTCCCCCACCCCCCACCACTCCCCTACTCCCCCACCATTCCCCTACTCCCCCACCACTCCCCTACTCCCCCAACACTCCCTTACTCCCCCACCACTCCCCTACACCCCCACCACTCCCCTACACCCCCACCACCGTACTCCCCCACCATCCTCACTGTTTTATTTATACCACATGGAGAGCTGCCTCTCCTTGTACCACAGTCATTTTATTAACACTCAGTAATGTCACTCACCCTGCATGTCCACAGGCCTGTAACTCCATGTGGCCCTCAGAGCAGAACAATGCCACTTTCTTACTGTTATTTTTCCTTCCAGAGGTGCTGAATAGCTGCAAATAAACCCGAAACAGACCGTGGAGAAAACCGTGAGCTATTGAATTGAGTGATTTGTGTGTGTCATGCTGTGGGGATGGTAACCCATCACAAAGGAACCACTGTGGTTGTGAGAAAGGGTTCTGGAGCACTCTAACCTCAGTTAAGTGTTTTCAGGGTAAAAACAGAGAGAAGGGTTGCGTTGTGGTTGCATTCCAGATAGCACCCTATTCCCTATAAAGTGCACTACTTTTAACAGGGCCCATAGAGCTCTGGTCCAAAGCAGTGCACTATGTAGGGAATAGGGTGCCATATGTAACGCAACCAATTATCTAAAGCTGGCGGTTACGATAATACAGTGTTGGTGTGTCTTTCTGACACTGCCTGAGATACAATCCCTCACTCTGTATGTGTCGGTTACTTTCTGTTGATTTACTCTTCTCTGCTAGTGTCTGATGTTCCCTCCAAGAACCCAGCTGGTCCTTAACTAAAACCAGATAGACACTAGGAGTAAACATGCTTAGATAAGAATGCACTTTGTTGGCATATTTCTCCCTGTGATTTCAGTGATGTATGGGGCCGTTTAGGTTAATTGTTTGTTAACGTTGGAGCCGAAGGTCAATTCTTTCCTACGATGTTCTGAGAGTCTGACTGCTGGTATGCAGTAGAGGGTTGAAAGAGGCTGGGCTCTGCCAGCCAGCCAGCCAGGTCAGTGTGTCAGTGTATCTGTGAGGCTACGCCTGTCTACATTATTAATCTCTCCTCTTCAGTAGACCGCTCAGACAGCCTCTTCCAGGGGTGTGTGTGTGTGTGAGCCTGTGTGCGTGCTCCACCATCCAACCCGACATCTTACAGGGATCCAGTGACACCATTTATTCAGCGAGGTCTATTAATGAGTAGCTCCAGGCCTGGATGGAAAGCATCCTGACAGTCTGAAGAGGTGCTCCTTCTCATGGCTTAATGCTCCTTTAGTATCAAATAGGGTTCATCACCCACCCAGCCAGTCAGTCAGTCAGTTATTTACTCACAAACAGAGACTACACACACAATCAAGAGAACGCACGGACGTAAGAGCGAACGCAGGCATGCAATATCCTGGCCCTTAGATTAAGAGGAGATCCCTGGATCTCTTCAAACAGGAAATGATGTCAGGAAACTCTAAATGGCCACATACCAGAACCTACCATCCTCTCCTCTCCTCTCCTCTCCTCTCCTCTCCTCTCCTCTCCTCTCCTCTCCTCTCCTCTCCTCTCCTCTCCTCTCCTCTCCTCTCCTCTCCTCTCCTCTCCTCTCCTCTCCTCTCCTCTCCTCTCCTCTCCTCTCCTCTCCTCTCTTCTCCTCTCCTCTCCTCTCATTGTCTCTTATCTCTCGTCTCCTCTCCTCTCCTCTCCGCTCCTCTCCTCCTCTCCCTCCCTCTCCTCTCACACTCTCTATCGGTATGGCTCTAGTGCCTCTGCCATAAACCGTCACTTTATTGTTTTGAACCTTGCTCTGCGGTTAAATATAATGTCAGACTCCAGGTTCATTGGGGTATATCTCAAAACGTCTGGCTTCTGTGTGTGTCTCAACACTGCTTTGAAAATATGCATGCAGTGGTCCAGGAGAGTTGAGCTTGCCTGCCTGTCTGCTCAGTCAGTGGCATCCACTGTGTGTGTGTTACATAAACTACTTCTACTCATTTCAATCCCATTTCATAGACAGACAAGCTTCTCCTGCTGGGCCATTACAAACAGACTGTAATACATTACTTTCAGCACCCTATAGATGCTTCAATCTGTTGAATTTGTTCAAATTAGTCTTACAAAAACCGGTCAAATATAATATACTTTCCATTGTTGAATGGATCCTTCATCACCCATGCAGTGATCAATGGTGTTTATGAAAACAACCAGCTTTAATGTGTCCTCAGAGTCTAACAATGCAGAATGAGTCTTCTGAATTCAGAACAGAGAGAGGGGCACCAATAGAATACTTAATAGACCACTTTGAGCCCAGACTTAATTAATCACCCAGTTGTCTTGAACAGAGGTTAAATAGGTCTAATTTACAATAACCTCCAAACTTTGTGGCCAGTCAAGGAACAAGTGGGGCCCAATATGCCTATCTAACACAGCAGAAGAAAGACAAGTCTTTGTATTTTAGCAGACAACGTTGTAGCTACATCTCTCCTCCTCTCCTGTTCATCTGAAAAGCTTGGGTGAGAGGAGGAGAAAGAGACTGCTTCTCTCCCTCTCTCCTCTTGTGAAGGGTCACGTATCTTCTCTACCTCTCTCCTCTTGTGAAGGGTCACGTATCTTCTCTCCCTCTCTCCTCTTGCGAAGGGTCACGTATCTTCTCTCCCTCTCTCCTCTTGCGAAGGGTCACGTATCTTCTCTCCCTCTCTCCTCTTGTGAAGGGTCACGTATCTTCTCTCCCTCTCTCCTCTTGTGAAGGGTCACGTATCTTCTCTCCCTCTCTCCTCTTGCGAAGGGTCACGTATCTTCTCTCCCTCTCTCCTCTTGTGAAGGGTCACGTATCTTCTCTCCCTCTCTCCTCTTGTGAAGGGTCACGTATCTTCTCTCCCTCTCTCCTCTTGTGAAGGATCACGTATCTTCTCTCCCTCTCTCCTCTTGTGAAGGGTCACGTATCTTCTCTCCCTCTCTCCTCTTGTGAAGGATCACGTAGCTTCTCTCCCTCTCTCCTCTTGTGAAGGGTCACGTATCTTCTCTCCCTCTCTCCTCTTGTGAAGGGTCACGTAGCTTCTCTCCCTCTCTCCCCTGTGAAGGGTCACGTATCTTCTCTCCCTCTCTCCCCTGTGAAGGGTCACGTAGCTTCTCTCCCTCTCTCCCCTGTGAAGGGTCACGTAGCTTCTCTCCCTCTTTCCTCTTGTGAAGGGTCACGTAGCTTCTCTCCCTCTCTCCTCTTGCGAAGGGTCACGTATCTTCTCTCCCTCTCTCCTCTTGTGAAGGGTCACGTATCTTCTCTCCCTCTCTCCTCTTGTGAAGGGTCACGTATCTTCTCTCCCTCTCTCCTCTTGTGAAAGGTCACGTAGCTTCTCTCCCTCTCTCCTCTTGTGAAGGGTCACATATCTTCTCTCCCTCTCTCCTCTTGTGAAGGGTCACGTATCTTCTCTCCCTCTCTCCTCTTGTGAAGGGTCACGTAGCTTCTCTCCTCTTGTGAAGGGTCACGTAGCTTCTCTCCCTCTCTCCTCTTGTGAAGGTCACGTATCTTCTCTCCCTCTCTCCTCTTGTGAAGGGTCACGTATATTCTCTCCCTCTCTCCCCTGTGAAGGGTCACATAGCTTCTCTCCCTCTCTCCCCTGTGAAGGGTCACGTAGCTTCTCTCCCTCTCCTCTTGTGAAGGGTCGCGTATCTTCTCTCCCTCTCTCCTCTTGCGAAGGGTCACGTATCTTCTCTCCCTCTCTCCTCTTGTGAAGGGTCACGTATCTTCTCTCCCTCTCTCCTCTTGTGAAGGGTCACGTATCTTCTCTCCCTCTCTCCCCTGTGAAGAGTCACGTAGCTTCTCTCTCCTCTTGTGAAGGGTCACGTATCTGCTCTCCCTCTCTCCTCTTGTGAAGGGTCACGTAGCTTCTCTCCCTCTCTCCTATGAAGGGTCACGTAGCTTCTCTCCTCTTGTGAAGGGTCACGTAGATTCTCTCCCTCTCTCCTCTTGTGAAGGTCACGTATCTTCTCTCCCTCTCTCCTCTTGTGAAGGGTCACGTATTTTCTCTCCCTCTCTCCCCTGTGAAGGGTCACATAGCTTCTCTCCCTCTCTCCCCTGTGAAGGGTCACGTAGCTTCTCTCCCTCTCCTCTTGTGAAGGGTCACGTAGCTTCTCTCCCTCTCTCCTCTTGTGAAGGGTCACGTATCTTCTCGCCCTCTCTCCCCTGTGAAGGGTCACGTAGTTTCTCTCTCCTCTTGTGAAGGGTCACGTATCTTCTCTCCCTCTCTCCTCTTGTGAAGGGTCACGTAGCTTCTCTCCCTCTCTCCTCTTGTGAAGGGTCACGTAGCTTCTCTCCTCTTGTGAAGGGTCACGTAGCTTCTCTCCCTCTCTCCTCTTGTGAAGGTCACGTATCTTCTCTCCCTCTCTCCTCTTGTGAAGGGTCACATATCTTCTCTCCCCTGTGAAGGGTCACATAGCTTCTCTCCCTCTCTCCTCTTGTGAAGGGTCACGTATCTTCTCTCCCTCTCTCCTCTTGCGAAGGGTCACGTATCTTCTCTCCCTCTCTCCTCTTGTGAAGTGTCACGTATCTTCTCTCCCTCTCTCCTCTTGTGAAGGGTCACGTATCTTCTCTCCCTCTCTCCTCTTGTGAAGGATCACGTAGCTTCTCTCCCTCTCTCCTCTTGTGAAGGGTCACGTATCTTCTCTCCCTCTCTCCTCTTGTGAAGGGTCACGTATCTTCTCTCCCTCTCTCCTCTTGTGAAGGATCACGTAGCTTCTCTCCCTCTCTCCTCTTGTGAAGGGTCACGTATCTTCTCTCCCTCTCTCCTCTTGTGAAGGGTCACGTAGCTTCTCTCCCTCTCTCCCCTGTGAAGGGTCACATATCTTCTCTCCCTCTCTCCCCTGTGAAGGGTCACGTAGCTTCTCTCCCTCTCTCCCCTGTGAAGGGTCACGTAGCTTCTCTCCCTCTTTCCTCTTGTGAAGGGTCACGTAGCTTCTCTCCCTCTCTCCTCTTGCGAAGGGTCACGTATCTTCTCTCCCTCTCTCCTCTTGTGAAGGGTCACGTATCTTCTCTCCCTCTCTCCTCTTGTGAAGGGTCACGTATCTTCTCTCCCTCTCTCCTCTTGTGAAAGGTCACGTAGCTTCTCTCCCTCTCTCCTCTTGTGAAGGGTCACATATCTTCTCTCCCTCTCTCCTCTTGTGAAGGGTCACGTATCTTCTCTCCCTCTCTCCTCTTGTGAAGGGTCACGTAGCTTCTCTCCTCTTGTGAAGGGTCACGTAGCTTCTCTCCCTCTCTCCTCTTGTGAAGGTCACGTATCTTCTCTCCCTCTCTCCTCTTGTGAAGGGTCACGTATCTTCTCTCCCTCTCTCCCCTGTGAAGGGTCACATAGCTTCTCTCCCTCTCTCCCCTGTGAAGGGTCACGTAGCTTCTCTCCCTCTCCTCTTGTGAAGGGTCGCGTATCTTCTCTCCCTCTCTCCTCTTGCGAAGGGTCACGTAGCTTCTCTCCCTCTCTCCTCTTGTGAAGGGTCACGTATCTTCTCTCCCTCTCTCCTCTTGTGAAGGGTCACGTATCTTCTCTCCCTCTCTCCCCTGTGAAGGGTCACGTAGCTTCTCTCTCCTCTTGTGAAGGGTCACGTATCTTCTCTCCCTCTCTCCTCTTGTGAAGGGTCACGTAGCTTCTCTCCCTCTCTCCTATGAAGGGTCACGTAGCTTCTCTCCTCTTGTGAAGGGTCACGTAGCTTCTCTCCCTCTCTCCTCTTGTGAAGGTCACGTATCTTCTCTCCCTCTCTCCTCTTGTGAAGGGTCACGTATTTTCTCTCCCTCTCTCCCCTGTGAAGGGTCACATAGCTTCTCTCCCTCTCTCCCCTGTGAAGGGTCACGTAGCTTCTCTCCCTCTCCTCTTGTGAAGGGTCACGTAGCTTCTCTCCCTCTCTCCTCTTGTGAAGGGTCACGTATCTTCTCTCCCTCTCTCCCCTGTGAAGGGTCACGTAGTTTCTCTCTCCTCTTGTGAAGGGTCACGTATCTTCTCTCCCTCTCTCCTCTTGTGAAGGGTCACGTAGCTTCTCTCCCTCTCTCCTCTTGTGAAGGGTCACGTAGCTTCTCTCCTCTTGTGAAGGGTCACGTAGCTTCTCTCCCTCTCTCCTCTTGTGAAGGTCACGTATCTTCTCTCCCTCTCTCCTCTTGTGAAGGGTCACATATCTTCTCTCCCCTGTGAAGGGTCACATAGCTTCTCTCCCTCTCTCCTCTTGTGAAGGGTCACGTATCTTCTCTCCCTCTCTCCCCTGTGAAGGGTCACGGATCTTCTCTCCCTCTCTCCCCTGTGAAGGGTCACGTAGCTTCTCTCTCCTCTTGTGAAGGGTCACGTAGCTTCTCTCCCTCTCTCCTCTTGTGAAGGGTCACTTAGGATGTCTCAGATATCCAGGCTGGTCTCTGACTGCCTGGCAGGCAGCCTGGGGTTTGGGCACTGCCCCTGATCAATAGCCTATGGAGTGTTGGGAGAGGAGGATGTGATAGTGTTTTAGTGACTATACAGGAAGTCTTTTCACTGGATAAAGTGCCACAGTAGAACCAAAAGGGCCAACATACTCTATATAAATGCAATAAACATGCTATAAACATACATGCAGTCTTTCACTTGAAGCTGCCACACTGGAACAGAGGCCACTCTATATCATAACTCGGATAACCATTATATTCATTCTAATTGTTCCTAGTCGTGTTAAGGTGAATGACCAATGACGTCGGGAGGAGACTGTCCCTTGAGGTCTGGAAATGATTGGCCCGCTAGCTTTGGTTTGTTTTGACTTCTCTTCTTTGGGTTTCTTGAAACAGTTCTACAGCTCCTTAGAGCCTAAGCTGTTTGTGTGTCTGGTGTTGCTGTTCTCTCTATGGGGAGTAGTCTACTCAACAACTGAAGGTGTGCATCAGTCTCTCCTGTCCCTAGTGGACCACAACTATCTCTCTTGATTTGCCTTTACACAAAATCCTACAAGGGATAGACAGGTTGAGCAACAAAGACTTTACATACAGGGACAGACAACCAACGCCACCTGAATCATGTAGACACCAAACAGGGAACACTGAAACAAGGCTACTTTTCTCTCTTCTGTCCTAGATCAAACCGGTCGTCATGTTGATACGGCTGTTACAGAAGCACTCCTTCAAAGGCATCTCTTATCGTCCAATCAAACGTAACAGGAGGTAGAGAGACAGAAATAACCCATCTTACCTGGGTTTATCAGTGTGTGTATGCGTGCATGCGTGAGGGTGTGCGGGCATGCGTGAGGGTGTGCAGGCATACGTGAGGGTGTTTATCTCTGATGGGATGTGGGCCCTTTAAACGCAGGCCACAGGGCCTCCAGTCCCCTGTTTGAAGTTGGCTCCTGCTTTGTGTCTTATATTAGTTTTGGGCATCCCTTTCAACTTGGAAAGAAAACCCTCGACGGAGGAGTGAGGGGGAGAGAGAAAGATGAGAGAAAGAATAGTACAATCTGATTCGTAACATATCATACAATTTGCAAAATGTGTAACATACAATATGACACAAAATGGATGAGGTAGTACACAATTGGATGACGTAGTACACAAACCCATATAAACCTGGCATTCTCTTCTGTGTTTGGAGGTTCAATTGAAGAGCAAGGGCAGTTTGCCCAAATGTTAAATGTCTCATGCAATTTGAAGATATCTAATATTTTTGTATGTCATGCTGTATTGAAGGGGACCTAAAGCATAAATAGATGTTAGTTGTTAAGTGGAAAGACATTTCTCCCATGTGGGACAGAGCAGAGAGCGGCAGTGGAACCCTCCTAGAGCTCCTGGAACCTGTGGTGGGGCAGCCAAGTGTTCCAGGGGGAATCTCTAGGCACACGTTCCACTCCAGAGCTCTCCAAAAGCTCCTCTCACTCAAAGCTGAGAGTGATCGAGAAGTGCTTCTACTCAGTCCTCAATAGGCACCCAGCCCCCACCTCACCCCTCCACCATCCACTCCCGCCCCATGGCCTGGCCACTGCCCTGTTCACCCCGCCCCCATGGCCTGGCCACTGCCCTGTTCACCCCGCCGCCAAAGGACAATGCCCTCGTTTTGAAAGGAAAGCAGGGAAAAAGAGGGGATTGTTGTCACAGACTTGGCGGTTTGCTGACAGAACTACCTCATAAATCATATTGAGCATAATAGGTACTCTTCCCACTGAACTGATACCCTCCTCCTCTGCTCTTTTCTTCTGCCCACTCCCTGTTCTGCTTCTCAGAGAGGACTGGGTCAAGTCATAGGTGAAGGTTTTTATTGAGGGGCATTGTGGTGGATTTGGCAGGTCTTGTCTTCCCACTCTCACTCTGTCCAAGTCTATCCTCCTTTTACCCCCTCCCTCCCTCCCTCCCTCCCTCCCTCCCTCCCTCCCTCCCTCCCTCCCTCCCTCCCTCCCTCCAACAATCCCTATCTCTTCCTATACCTCCCTATCCCTCCCTATACCTCCCTATACCTCCCTATACCTTCCTATCCCTCCCTATACCTCCCTTTCCCTCCCTATACCTCCCAATACCTCCCCATACCTTCCTATCCCTCCCTATCCCTCCCTATACCTTCCTATACCTTCCTATACCTCCCTATCGCCAGGCCCCATTGTCACTTAGAAATTGGATTAGAATGAGAGCTGTTGTTTAGGTTCTAGGCACTTTATGCAGCATGTTAGCACTACATAAGACAAAAAGGTTGCAGGCTGTATAACCATCATTTCTAGAGAGAATTAGTGACTAATGCTTTGTATTTTAAGGCTGACTTTGGTTTATATTCCTTGAAGACATTCTAGAAGGCTGTATAAACACTTTAAGTGGGATCAACGCTCTTGAAGAAACAGTGGATTGGAGTGTGTTAGTGTGCATGTGTGCGGGCTCGCCTGTGTGTGTGTGTGTATATATAATCAGTCTGGCCTGTACTTCTCTCTTCTCTATCTAATAATGGTTCTGCTTAAGGGGAGATCTGACATGCTGTTGCAGAGAGAGATTCGGTGCATCCCCCTATCTCTTTTGATTTCAATAGGCAGTTAATGAGCTTTTGGAAGGTTCTCTTCTCTCTGCTCTCTCCTCCTCTTCTGATATGATCAGAATTAGATCACTGGCTGGCTCTTGAAATACTCTGTTGAAACTACTACACATATCTACCATTTCATGAGTTACCTCACACCACCCTGGGCTTTGTCTCTTATTTTATCATTCTCTCTCTCTCTCTCCCTCTCTACCCCCCCCCCCTCTCTCTAATGCCCCCCCCCCCTCTCTCTCAATTGAAGTAGATAATAAACAAAAGTGAAATAAACAATAAAAATGAACAGTAAACATTACACTCACAAAAGTTCCAAAAGAATAAAGACATTTCAAATGTCATATTATGTGCAAATAGTTAAAGTACAAAAGGGAAAATAAATAAACATAAATATGGGTTGTATTTACAATGGTGTTTGTTCTTCACTGGTTGCCCTTTTCTTGTGGCAACAGGTCACAAATCTTGCTGCTGTGATGGCACACTGTGGTATTTCACCCAATAGATATGGGAGTTTATAAAAATTGGGTTTGTTTTCGAAGTCTTTGTGGATCTGAGGGAAATACGTGTCTCTAATATGGTCATACATTTGGCAGGAAGTTAGGAAGTGCAGCTCAGTTTCCACCTCATCTCTCTCTCTCACTCCCTCCCTCTCTCTCTCTCTCTCTCTCTAATAATGGTTCTGCTTAAGGGGAGATCTGACATGCTGTTGCAGAGAGAGATTCGGTGCATCCCCCTATCTCTTTTGATTTCAATAGGCAGTTAATGAGCTTTTGGAAGGTTCTCTTCTCTCTGCTCTCTCCTCCTCTTCTGATATGATCAGAATTAGATCACTGGCTGGCTCTTGAAATACTCTGTTGAAACTACTACACATATCTACCATTTCATGAGTTATCTCACACCACCCTGGGCTTTGTCTCTTATTTCATCATTCTCTCTCTCTCTCTCCCTCTCTCTCCCTCTCTACCCCCCCTCCTCTCTCTAATGCCCCCCCCCTCTCTCAATTGAAGTAGATAATAAACAAAAGTGAAATAAACAATAAAAATGAACAGTAAACATTACACTCACAAAAGTTCCAAAAGAATAAAGACATTTCAAATGTCATAATATGTGCAAATAGTTAAAGTACAAAAGGGAAAATAAATAAACATAAATATGGGTTGTATTTACAATGGTGTTTGTTCTTCACTGGTTGCCCTTTTCTTGTGGCAACAGGTCACAAATCTTGCTGCTGTGATGGCACACTGTGGTATTTCACCCAATAGATATGGGAGTTTATCAAAATTGGGTTTGTTTTCGAAGTCTTTGTGGATCTGAGGGAAATACGTGTCTCTAATATGGTCATACATTTGGCAGGAAGTTAGGAAGTGCAGCTCAGTTTCCACCTCATCTCTCTCTCTCACTCCCTCTCCCTCTCTCTCTCTCTCTCTCTCTCTCTCCCCCCCCCCCCTATACAACGTGTCTTATAGTGCATTGAAGGGGCCAGCCAGTAGTACATGTCCATGAATTAGCCATGAGGGGCAGTAGTTTTAGCCAGTAGTACATGTCCATAAATTAGACATGAGGTGCAGTAGTTTTACATGAACTAGATTCTAGAGCAGAACTGAGGAGGATGTAGCACTGAAGGAACTGCAGGTAAAAGACTGGTTAGCCTAGGTCTTTCTGAAAGTCCTCTCGTCTAACATCAGACGCTCTCCAGCTCTTAAGCTTACTACAAGCTCTGTTGCAGGCTGGTAGTAGCTAGCGGCTCCCTGTAATACACTCCGGTATTCACCATACTCTTTTACTACCTGAAAATGTAGACACGCCGTATCATTCCTTCCCCAGCCGTGGGGGCAGTGTTGTCACTTGGTTCCTTCATCTGATCTATAGGCTATACTGTATAGGCTATTCATCAAAGTAGCCTATTTTGCATTGATAACCAAATATAAAATCTAGTGATTCCAGGCTATTGTGAAAATGGTAGAACCTGCTGTAGCCAACTAGCTAGCCATGTGGTTTTTTCTCCATGACCAAAACATGATGTTCTATTTTTAGCTGATATGGGAATTAATACACAAGCCGGCAAGTATATGGTATATATATATATTTTATAAATCTTATAATTTCACATGCACTGAATGTGGGAAGCTAAAAGGCTAGCTAGCTTGCTATGTTTTTAGCTACGCTAAAGCCAGCTAGCCAGGCTGCCAGCTAGCTACTACTAGCAAGGGAAAGCAACTCTTCCTTGCTTTCGCCAAATGAAAAGACAAAACCAGAAAACTTTGCCCCTTGTGAGACTGGTGAGGATATTATCCTATTATATATTATTATATTATTGCTCCAGAAATCCCACTCCGCACACACATAGATCAACTGAGTGAAGCTTGTAGTAACCTTTACAGCAGTCATGGCTGTGTAACTCTGCCCCTGCACAACAACACAGTCTGATACTCAGGCAACAATAGGCTAACAGGAACCTTTATCTCTGTGAGTGGATGCACCCTGATAGCCTGCATGGGTTATCTACATTCAATTCAAATGGGCTTTATAGGCATGGGAAACGTGTTCACATTGCCAAAGCAAGTGAAAAAACTAAAACAACTACAAAAAACAACAAAGACAACATTAACCAGACAATAACAGTAAAGGGGGGGGGGGGGGAGAAATGGGAGTTTGTCAAAAATGTATTTGTGTTCAAATTCTTTGTGGGTCTGTGTAATCTGAGGGAAATGTGTGTGTCTGATATGGTCATATATTTGGCAGGAGGTTAGGAAGTGCAGCTCAGTTTCCACCTCAGCCGCCCTGGCTGGCCTGTTAGAAACATTGGCTGGTCTGAAACAAGTCGAGTCTCCTTTAAGACAGCTCCATGGGCATACCACAGAAGGCTCTAGCTGAGTCAGTGAAAGCCAGATTAAGCGTTTGCTGCCTAAGTGGTTAATGGTGTAAAGAGGCAGGGTGGAGTTAGATTTAGTCCAGCCTCACTGGACCATTAAGGTCGTTGGCACAGCCAGACAGACAGACAGACAGACAGACAGAGGGATGAGATAGGGCTGCCTATAGTGATAGTTTGTGAGCCCTGTAACAACGTCAAGCGGCCTTCACTGGCTGGCCTGCTGACTGACTGGCTGGCTGACTGACTGGCTGGCTGGCTGACTTGCTGGCTGGCTGACTGGCTGGCTGGCTGGCTGGCTGACTTGCTGGCTGGCTGGCTGACTGACTCATTGATTGTAGAACACTATGCTCTCCATCTGGTTGATTACATTATGCAAGATTCTCCTCTCTCTCTCTCTCTCTCTCTCTCTCTCTCTCTCTCTCTCTCACTCTCTCTCTAATTTCAATTTAAGGGCTTTATTGGCATGGGAAACATATGTTTACATTGCCAAAGCAAGTGAAATAAACAATAAAAAATGAACAGTAAACATTACACCCACAAAAGTTAAAATGTCATATTATGTCTATATGCTGTGTTGTAACGATGTGCAAATAGTTAAAGTACAAAAGGGAAAATAAATTAACATAAATATGGGTTGTATTTACAATGGTTATTGTTCTTCACTGGTTGCCCTTTTCTTGTGGCAACAGGTCACAAATCTTGCTGCTGTGATGGCACACTGTGGTATTTCACCCAATAGATATGGGAGTTTATCAAAATTGGATTTGTTTTCGAATTCTTTGTGGGTCTGTGTAATCTGAGGGAAATATGTGTCTCTAATATGGTGATACATTTGGCAGGAGGTTAGGAAGTGCAGCCAATCATCGAGAGAGGATTATGGTGAGGCGACAAGCGGGGCTTTGACGGACACCGGGACACGAATCCCCTCTCTCTCTCTCTCTCTCTCTCTCTCTCTCTCTCTCTCTCTCTCTCTCTCTCTCTCTCTCTCTCTCTCTCTCTCTCTCTCTCGCGCTCTCATTCAAGGTGTATTTCTGACTGATTTAAAAATGTAATAGTTCATAGTTGCAAGAGTCATGAGTCATAGATTTTCTTTGAACCCTATCCTCCTTTCTTCTCTTTAGGGAGCTGATGCCCAAGACCCTGGAGGGCCAGATCACCATGGAGAAGACCCCCAGCTACTTTGTGACCAGAGAGGCCCCGGCCCGGATCTCCGCCATGTCCCGGGACACCAAGCTGATCGTGGTGGTGAGGGACCCCGTCACCAGGGCCATCTCTGACTACACACAGACACTGTCCAAGAACCCAGACATTCCCACCTTCGAGAGCCTGACCTTCAGAAACAGGACTATGGGGCTAATCGACACGTCCTGGAGCGCCATCCAGATTGGCATCTATGCCAAGCACCTGGACAACTGGCTGCAGTACTTCCCCATGGGCCAGATCCTGTTTGTGAGCGGTGAGCGTCTGATCAGCGACCCAGCTGGAGAACTGGGCCGGGTGCAGGACTTCCTGGGGCTCAAGAGGATCATCACAGACAAACACTTCTACTTCAACCAGACCAAGGGCTTCCCCTGCCTCAAGAAAGCTGAGGGCAGCAGCAAGCCCCACTGCCTGGGAAAAACCAAAGGGCGGACCCACCCCAACATCCACCCAGAGGTGGTGCAGAGGCTACAGGACTTCTACAGGCCTTTCAACATGAAGTTCTACCAGATGACGGGACATAACTTTGGTTGGGATTGATGGATGAGAATTTGGGAGGACACATTGTTTATTTTCTTCTCTGTAATTCAATGAATGGCAAATAAGACATGGGAGATGTTGCTATATATATGTAAAATGTACAGAAATCTATTTTATAATAATTTATTTTTTATTTCTAAGCAATTAATTCACTAAGCTGCCTAACCATATTTGTACATGCATAACATCTGGCCCACACATTGTTTTAGATTTTTTTACATTCCACATTTAATGTTTTGTTTCCTTACTCTTCCCTTCATGGTCCCTCATGTCAACTCAGTAGAGTTAAAATGGTCCCTCATGTCAACTCAGTAGAGTTAAAATGGTCCCTCATGTCAACTCAGTAGAGTTATAATGGTCCCTCATGTCAACTCAGTAGAGGTATAATGGTCCCTCATGTCAACTCAGTAGAGTTGAAATAAGAATAGAGGGATATTGATTAAGGCCCCGTTTTATGGGTATAGAGTGATTTAAACATTTAAACATTCATAATCAATAGCCATCATCAAACCCTTCCTCGATAGCCATCATCAAACCCTTCCTCAATAGCCATCATCAAACCCTTCCTCAATAGCCATTATCAAACCCTCCACCCCACATTGCTCATTGTCTAGTTATTCCTATCAGTTTCTGTTCCATCCACTCAAACATTGTGTTTCATTGAAATGAGGTCCTTTCAGTTACCACCAGTTACCCCCATCCACAACCCATTATCCTACTGTCCCATTGGCTTAACCAGCTGATCTCTTGCCCTGTCATTGGCCTAACCAGCTAATCTGATTTCTCTTTCACTTAATAACAGGTGGATCAATAGGCCTAACTGCTGCTGATTGTGTCAGCCATGGTTAAAGTGTGGCCTTCCTCTGCTAGTGCTAGGTCTAAATCCTATTTCTGACCGCATCACATTGATAGGGCTCCATGTTGACATGATGCTAATAGAAAACGTTACTGAGGCCCATCGATTCAGGTCTCCTCTCCGCTGTACTCTTGCACCAATTACAAGACACTGTTGGCTCAGAGCCAGGGTTCAAAGGTCATACACAATCAAATTTGCTCTGAGAGATGTTTTATTTGTTGAAGAGACAGAGAGGGGAGGACACTCTGGATCAGGGGAGGACTGTAGTATAGTCCTTGAATGCATCCCAAAAGGCACCCTATTCCCTATATAGTGCAGTTCTTTAGACCAGAGCCCTGTGGCCCCTTGGTGAAAAGTAGTGCACTATAAAGGGAATAGGGTGCCATTTGGGACTCCCATTGTCTTCATGGTACAGTGAGAATGCTTGGCCTGAGTTGATCTAGGATCTAGCTGCGGCGTATATGTCTGATACAGATGATAGAAAAGCCACGAGCTCTCTGCTTCACTGGAACACAGCATCAACAAACAGGATCGGCAGGCCTCAGATCAGATCTTTGGAATGCGTCCCAAATGGCACCGTGTTCCCTAGAGAGCACTGCTTTTGACCACGTGTCAAATGGCAATACTTTCGGGCCTTGGTCTAAATTAGTTCACTATGTAGGGAAAAGGGTGCCATTTGGAACACATCCACAGACCAAAGGGAGAAGGAGGGTTTCTAAAGTGATGTCTGCGGGAACGGCCTCGGGCGGAGCTACAGAACAGAACAACACCGTTGTCATGATCAAACTTCATTATGGTATGGTCTATATAGTTCTACACCCTGTCATCATCACATTGTCTCAATTCTCTTCTACTTGTTGCCAAAAAAAGACATTTTCAGAGTATACAGCTCGTTACCTAGGTTACACACTAGCTTTTCTTTGTCTGTTGTTTTGTTTTCTTTGTTGTCGTTCTACTTGAATTCTTCATATGAGGAACAGTCTGTAGTTATGCTGGCCCATACCCTCGCAGGGAGGGGCTACTTCAAAGCCATCCTATCCTCTTTGGATTGTAAGAGTGCTGAATCTACGTCCCAAATGGCACCCTAGTCCCTACAGTGCACTACTTGTGATCAGGGCCCATTGGGCTTTGGTCAAAAGTAGTGCACTACAGTGGGGGGAAAAAAGTATTTAGTCAGCCACCAATTGTGCAAGTTCTCCCACTTAAAAAGATGAGAGAGGCCTGTAATTTTCATCATAGGTACATGTCAACTATGACAGACAAATTGTAGGATTTTTAATGAATTTATTTGCTAATTATGGTGGAAAATAAGTATTTGGTCACCTACAAACAAGCAAGATTTCTGGCTCTCACAGACCTGTAACTTCTTCTTTAAGAGGCTCCTCTGTCCTCCACTCGTTACCTGTATTAATGGCACCTGTTTGAACTTGTTATAAGTATAAAAGACACCTGTCCACAACCTCAAACAGTCACACTCCAAACTCCACTATGGCCAAGACCAAAGAGCTGTCAAAGGACACCAGAAACAAAATTGTAGACCTGCACCAGGCTGGGAAGACTGAATCTGCAATAGGTAAGCAGCGTGGTTTGAAGAAATCAACTGTGGGAGCAATTATTAGGAAATGGAAGACATACAAGACCACTGATAATCTCCCTCAATCTGGGGGTCCACGCAAGATCTCACCCCGTGGGGTCTAAATGATCACAAGAACGGTGAGCAAAAATCCCAGAACCACACGGGGGGACCTAGTGAATGACCTGCAGAGAGCTGAGACCAAAGTAACAAAGCCTACCATCAGTAACACTACGCCGCCAGGGACTCAAATCCTGCAATGCCAGACGTGTCCCCCTGCTTAAGCCAGTACACTTCCAGGCCCGTCTGAAGTTTGCTAGAGTGCATTTGGATGATCCAGAAGAGGATTGGGAGAATGTCATATGGTCAGATGAAACCAAAATATAACTTTTTGGTAAAAACTCAACTCGTCGTGTTTGGAGGACAAAGAATGCTGAGTTGCATCCAAAGAACACCATACCTACTGTGAAGCATGGGGGTGGAAACATCATGCTTTGGGGCTGTTTTTCTGCAAAGGGACCAGGACGACTGATCCGTGTAAAGGAAAGAATGAATGGGGCCATATATATCGTGAGATTTTGAGTGAAAACCTCCTTCCATCAGCAAGGGCATTGAAGATGAAATGTGGCTGGGTCTTTCAGCATGGCAATGATCCCAAACACGAAGGAGTGGCTTCGTAAGAAGCATTTCAAGGTCCTGGAGTGGCCTAGCCAGTCTCCAGTTCTCAACCCCATAGAAAATCTTTGGAGGGAGTTGAAAGTCTGTGTTGCCCAGCGACAGCCCCAAAACATCACTGCTCTAGAGGAGATCTGCATGGAGGAATGGGCCAAAATACCAGCAACAGTGTGTGAAAACCTTGTGAAGACTTACAGAAAACGTTTGACCTGTGTCATTGCCAACAAAGGGTATATAACAAAGTATTGAGAAACTTTTGTTATTGACCAAATACTTATTTTCCACCATCATTTGCAAATAAATTCATTATAAATCCTACAATGTGATTTTCTGGATTTTTTTTTCTCATTTTGTCTGTCATAGTTGACGTGTACCTATGATGAAAATTACAGGCCTCTCTCATCTTTTTAAGTGGGAGAACTTGCACAATTGGTGGCTGACTAAATACTTTTTTCCCCCACTGTATATACGGAATAGGATACATTTTGGGTGGTAAGCCTAAGAGGGCTGAGTGTGGAGGGACCCAGAGAGAATGTACACATCCTTTCCGCTACACACTACACATTAAATTCCCTCCAATCAAATGCAGAGGTGAAGGTGTCTGTCACTGGCCATTGAAAAGTATGAAAAAAAGAAATACAGTATGTCACTTTTTTCACGTTTTAAGACAATGTTATGCCTCTAAACCACGCAGTCTAATGCAAATACCCAGCCTCTGTCTCAATTCAACAGTGTGGAACCAGTTATGAAGGTTGGATTTTAAACCAGTGGATGGTAGCAGTGGAGATGAGGGCTTGTCCTAACATTTTACCGGTCCCTTATTCACATATAGTGGCATTTCACACCAAGGAATGTACACTTATTTTCAATTATCATGCCTATATGGACAACGTCTCAATCTCCCCTTCTCTACTTATAGTGCAATGGTTGTTAAAATGGTTGTTAAAATGGTTGTTGAAAGCATTTAAAATGGCCTTGGTATAGAGCAGGACATTCTGAATCGGAATAATGTCAATCTTTCTCCCTGTAACGGTTGGAGTAGGGGAGGCTGGGGCAGTTGCCCCCTGTTACATTTACAGTCTCCCACTGATGCATTGGAATTATGGTCTTATTCATGTTACAAAGAGTAGGGATTGCATCCTAAATGGCACTCTATTCCCTATTTAGTGCACTACTGTTGACCAGGGACCATAGGGCTCTCGTCAAAAGTAGTGCACTTTTTAGGGAATAGGGTTTCATTTGGGACACATACTATCTCAAAACCTTGCAATCATGGTCAGGATCCATGCTGCTGCATCCGTTCTGGTTGAGTTTTATTCAACCCTTTTAGAGATCTACAAAATATAATGATAGTGTTGTTGGTCTTACCCACCCCCGTCTGCATATCATATGGTTACTATTTTGAGGTTTAGCAGATTCTGTATGTTTAAGAATGAAAAATAACATGTAAATAAACTTTTGTGGTATCATGTACATCAAATGACTTTTACACAGTGAAAGAGCAAAATGGAAGAGATGTTTCTAGATAATGAAATGCTGAACATTCATACGATTTCTTTGTATGAAGAAATAAATCAAGTATATATTTTACCAAATCTTTGTCTAACTTTCTAAGTTCATCTTTTGAATTTAAATGTGGAAATATGAAAATAATATGAAATTGTCAATGTCAGAATATGAACATGTAAAATGTAAATAAAATTGAATATGGAATCTTTCCAAATCAAAATAACATAATTAAGTAACAATCTGTCATTCTCCACATGAAATGCACAAAATGCTAGTCTAGCTGTCTAGTAATTCCAGTAAGTAAGCTACTAAATAGTTGTTTAGTTACACTCAGACAGTAAATAGCTGTTCCTAGTGCACACAGTAAATAGTTGTTCATAGTGCACTCAGACAATAAATAGTTGTTCCTAGTGTATTCAGACAGTACATAGTTGTTCCTAGTGTATTCAGACAGTAAATAGTTGTTCCTAGTGCACTCACAGTAAATAGTTGTTCATAGTGCACTCACAGTAAATAGTTGTTCCTAGTGCACTCACAGCAAATAGTTGTTCCTAGTGCGCTCAGACGGTAAATAGTTGTTCCTAGTGCACTCAGACATTGCACAATTGGATCAATGGTACTTTTCCTGTGGTGTACCTTTCCTCTACAATGGAGGCTTTCTGGGAAATGTCTCATTACTGTCAGAGGAGATATAGAGCAGACTGAAGCCATGTTCAGAAATGCCGTCCTCGCCCATACCCCTGTACCCTCTGTTGAAAGAGACACACTGTGTCCTAGTTACTAGTGTGGGCTAAGAAGATACACCTCTACCTCACTGGCTGTTTATTTATGGGGCTGTATGTGTGTGTGTATGGAACACCTCCATGTCTTAACAGGGCCCCATTCACCATGTCAGATGTGCCGTGTTTACCTGGCTGTGTTCTGACGGACATGCTGGAACTAGATTCCAAACCAGGGGCCTTTCGCTCCATAACACTTCCACATGAAATATGTCAAACAAACATGCAAAATAGTAAACAGAAAACGAGCATGCAGTAGTAAAATAGTACAGTATTATGGCATCACATCTTGGAGGCTGTAAATCTGAACCTTATTAGGGTATGTTCCAAATGGCACCCTATTCCCTATAAAGTGCCCTATTTTTGATAGGGCTCTGGTAATCATTTGTTCCCTATGTACGGAAAATAGTGCCATTTGGGATGCAGGCTTGGTTAAAGTAAACACTAATGAAACAATATTTTCCAATCTGAACCGCCAAGAGGAGTATTAAAATGCAATGAAAGCAGCAGAGAAAGACAGAGAAAAAGATTTAGAGACAGATACAGGGAGGCAGATACAGGGAGAAAGATACAGGCAGACAGACACAGGGAGACAGATACAGAGAGAAAGATACAGGGAGACAGATACAGGGAGAAAGATACAGGGAGACAGATACAGAGAGACAGATACAGGGAAAAAGATACAGAGAGTCAGATACAGAGAGACAGATACAGAGACACAGATACAGGGAGCCAGATACAAAGATACAGATGCAGGGAGACAGATACAGAGAGACAGATGCAGAGAGTCGGATACAGGGAGACAGATACAGGGAGGCAGATACAGAGAGGTAGATGCAGAGAGACAGATATAGGGAGACAGATACAGAGAGACAGATACAGGGAGTCAGATACAGGGAGGCAGATACAGAGAGGTAGATGCAGAGAGACAGATATAGGGAGACAGATAAAGAGAGACAGATACAGGGAGACAGATACAGGGAGACAGATATAGGGAGACAGATACAGGGAGACAGATATAGGGAGACAGATACAGAGAGTCAGATAGGGAGACAGAGTTAGCTGCTGACACTCACCTGGGATACAGTGAGGTAAAAAAGTATTTGATCCCCTGCTGATTTTGTACGTTTGCCCACTGACAAAGACATGATCAGTCTATAATTTTAATGGTAGGTTTATTTGAACAGTGAGAGACAGAATAACAACAAAAAAATCCAGAAAAACGCATGTCAGAAATGTTATAAATTGATTTGCATTTTAATGAGGGAAATAAGTATTTGACCCCTCTGCAAAACATGACTTACTACTTGGTGGCAAAATCCTTGTTGGCAATCACAGAGGTCAGACGTTTCTTGTAGTTGGCCACCAGGTTTGCACACATCTCAGGAGGAATTTTGTTCCACTCCTCTTTGCAGATCTTCTCCAAGTCATTAAGGTTTCGAGGCTGACGTTTGGCAACTCGAACCTTCAGCTCCCTCCACAGATTTTCTATGGGATTAAGGTCTGGAGACTGGCTAGGCCACTCCAGGACCTTAATGTGCTTCTTCTTGAGCCACTCCTTTGTTGCCTTGGCCGTGTGTTTTGGGTCATTGTCATGCTGGAATACTCATCTACGACCCATTTTCAATGCCCTGGCTGAGGGAAGGAGGTTCTCACCCAAGGTTTGACGGTACATGGCCCCGTCCATCGTCCCTTTGATGCGGTGAAGTTGTCCTGTCCCCTTAGCAGAAAAACACCCCCAAAGCATAATGTTTCCACCTCCATGTTTGACAGTAGGGATGGTGTTCTTGGGGTCATAGGCAGCATTCCTCCTCCTCCAAACATGGCGAGTTGAGTTGATGCCAAAGAGCTCGATTTTGGTCTCATCTGACCACAACACGTTCACCCAGTTCTCCTCTGAATCATTCAGATGTTCATTGGCAAACCTCAGACGGCCCTGTATATGTGCTTTCTTGAGCAGGGGGACCTTGCGGGCACTGCAGGATTTCAGTCCTTCACGGCGTAATGTGTTAATAATTGTTTTCTCGGTGACTATGGTCCCAGCTGCCTTGAGATCATGGACAAGATCCTCCTGTGTAGTTCTGGGCTGATTCCTCACCGTTCTCATGATCATTGCAACTCCACGAGGTGAGATCTTGCATGGAGCCCCAGGCCGAGGGAGATTGACAATTATTTTGTGTTTCTTCCATTTGCGAATAATCGCACCAACTGTTGTCACCTTCTCACCAAGCAGCTTGGCGATGGTCTTGTACCCCATTCCAGCCGTGTGTAGGTCTACAATCTTGTCCCTGACATCCTTGGAGAGCTCTTTGGTCTTGGCCATGGTGGAGAGTTTGGAATCTGATTGATTGATTGCTTCTGTGGACAGGTGTCTTTTATACAGATAACAAACTGAGATTAGGAGCACTCCCTTTAAGAGTGTGCTCCTAATCTCAGCTCGTTACCTGTATAAAAGACACATGGGAGCCAGAAATCTTTCTGATTGAGAGGGGGTCAAATACTTATTTCCCTCATTAAAATGCAAATCAATTTATAACATTTTTGACATGCGTTTTTCTGGATTTTTTTGTTGTTATTCTGTCTCACTGTTCAAATAAACCTACCATTAAAATTATAGACTGATCATTTCTTTGTCAGTGGGCAAACGTACAAAATCAGCAGGGGATCAAATACTTTTTTCCCTCACTGTATTCCACATTTTGTTGTGTTACAGCCTGAATTAAAAATGGATTAAGTATATTTTTTTCTCACCCATCTACACACAATACGCCATCATGGCAAAGTGAAAACATGTTTTTAGAAATGTTAGCAAATCTATTGAAAATGAAATACAGAAATATCTCATTAACATAAGGTATTCACACCCCTGACTCAATACTTTGTAGAAGCACCTTTGGCAGTGATTACAGCTGTGAGTCTTTCTGGGTAAGTCTCTAAGAACTTTCCACATCTGGATTGTGCAACAATTGGCCATTATTATTTTCAAAAATTATTCAAGCTCTGTCAAATGTGTTGTTGATCGTTGCTAGACAACCATTTTCAGGTCTTGCCATAGATTTTCAAGTAGATTTAAGTCAAAACTGTAACTTGGCCACTCAGGAACATTCACTGGCTACTTGGTAAGCAACTCCAGTGCATATTTGGCCTTGTGTTTTAGGTTATTGTCCTGCTGAAAGGTGAATTAATCTCCCAGTGTCTGGTGGAAAGCAGACTGAACCAGGTTTTCCTCTAGGATTTTGCCTGTGCTTAGCTCAATTCAATTTTTCATCCTGAAAAACTCCTCAATACTTAACGATTACAAGCGTAGTCAGGATTAGAAGGATTACTTTATCCTATCCCAGGTGTTCCTTAAAGAGGTGGGGTTTCAAATGTCTCCGAAAGGTGGTGAGTGACTCCGCTGTCCTGGCGTCGTGAGGGAGCTTGTTCCACCATTGGGGTGCCAGAGCAGCGAACAGCTTTGACTGGGCTGAGCGGGAACTATGCTTCCGCAGAGGAAGGGGAGCCAGCAGGCCAGAGGTGGATGAACGCAATGCCCTCGCCTGGGTGTAGGGACTGATCAGAGCCTGAAGGTACGGAGGTGCCGTTCCCCTCACTGCTCCATAGGCAAGCACCATGGTCTTGTAACGGATGCGAGCTTCAACTGGAAGCCAGTGGAGTGTGCGGAGGAGGGGGGTGACGTGAGATAACTTGGGAAGGTTGAACACCAGACGGGCTGCGGCATTCTGGATGAGTTGTAGGGGTTTAATGGCACAGGCAGGGAGCCCAGCCAACAGCGAGTTGCAGTAATCCAGACGGGAGATGACAAGTGCCTGGATTAGGACCTGTGCCGCTTCCTGTGTAAGGCAGGGTCGTACTCTCCGAATGTTGTAGAGCATGAACCTGCAGGATCGGGTCACCGCCTTGATGTTAGCGGAGAACGACAGGGTGTTGTCCAGGGTCACGCCAAGGCTCTTCGCACTCTGGGAGGAGGACACAACGGAGTTGTCAACCGTGATGGCGAGATCATGGAACGGGCAGTCCTTCCCCGGGAGGAAGAGCAGCTCCGTCTTGCCAGGGTTCAGCTTGAGGTGGTGATCCGTCATCCATACTGATATGTCGGCCAGACATGCAGAGATGCGATTCGCCACCTGGTTATCAGAAGGGGGAAAGGAGAAGATTAGTTGTGTATCGTCAGCGTAGCAATGATAGGAGAGGCCATGTGAGGATATGACAGAGCCAAGTGACTTGGTGTATAGGGAGAAAAGGAGAGGGCCTAGAACTGAGCCCTGGGGGACACCAGTGGTGAGAGCATGTGGTGCGGAGACAGCTTCTCGCCACGCCACTTGGTAGGAGCGACCGGTCAGGTAAGACGCAATCCAGGAGTGAGCCGCGCCGGAGATGCCCAGCTCGGAGAGGGTGGAGAGGAGGATCTGATGGTTCACTGTATCAAAGGCAGCAGACAGGTCTAGAAGGACAAGAGCAGAGGAGAGAGAGTTAGCTTTAGCAGTGCGGAGAGCCTCCGTGACACAGAGAAGAGCAGTCTCAGTTGAATGACCAGTCCTGAAACCTGACTGGTTTGGATCAAGAAGGTCATTCTGAGAGAGATAGCAAGAGAGTTGGCTAAAGACGGCACGCTCAATAGTTTTGGAAAGAAAAGAAAGAAGGGATACTGGTCTGTAGTTGTTGACATCAGTGGGATCGAGTGTTGGTTTTTTGAGAAGGGGTGCAACTCTCGCTCTCTTGAAGACGGAAGGGACATGGCCAGCGGTCAAGGATGAGTTGATCAGCGAGGTGAGGTAGGGGAGAAGGTCACCGGAGATGGTCTGGAGAAGAGAGAAGGGGATGGGGTCAAGCGGGCAGGTTGTTGGGCGGCCTGCAGTCACTAGTCGCAAGATTTTATCTGGAGAGAGAGGGGAGAAAGAAGTTCTCCTCAGACTTGACTGCCCTTGACCAGCACAAAAACATCCTGTGGCGTACTGCATTAGCATCGAATAGCCCCAGCGTATGCAACTTTTCAGGGAAGTTAGGAACCAATATGCACAAGCAGGTAGGAAAGGCTAGCTTTTTCAAACAGAAATGTGCATCCTGTAGCACTAACTCCAAAAAGTTTTGGGACACTGTAAAGTCCTTGGAGAATAAAAGCACCTCCTCCCAGCTGCCCACTGCACTGAGGCTAGGAAACACTATCACCACCGATAAATCTACAATAATCGAGAATTTCAACAAGCATTTTGCTACGGCTGGCCATGCTTTCCACCTGGCTACCACTACCCCGTTCACCAGCTCTGCACATTCCGCTGCAACTTGCACATGCCCCCCCCCCCCCCCCCCCCCCCCCCCCCCCCCCCCCCCCCCCCCCGCTTCTCCTTCACACAAATTCAGACAGCTGATGTTCTGAAAGAGCTGCAAAATCTGGACCCTTACAAATCATCTGGGCTAGACAATCTGGACCCTTTCTTTCTAAAAATAGCCGCAGAAATTGTCGCAACCCCTATTACTAGCCTGTTCAACCTCTCTTTCGTAACGTCTTAGACCTCTTCAAAGGGGGTGACACTCTAGATCCAAACTGTTACAGACATATATCCATCCTGCCCTGCCTTTCGAAAGTTTTTGAAAGCCAAGTTAACAAACAGATCACCGACCATTTCGAGCTGGTCATGGGTGCACCTCAGCCACGCTCAAGGTCCTAAACGATATTATAACCGCGATCGATAATAGACAGTACTGTGCAGTCGTCTTCATCGACCTGGCCAAGGCTTTCGACTTTGTCAACCACCGCATTCTTATTGGCAGACTAAATAGCCTTGGTTTCTCAAATGACTGCCTCGCCTGGTTCACCAATTACTTCTCAGATAGAGTTCAATGTGTCAAATCGGAGGGCCTGTTGTCTGGACCTATGGCAGTCTCTATGGGGGTGCCACAGGGTTCAATTCTTGGGCCGACTCTTTTCTCCGTGTATATCAATGATGTCGCTCTTGCTGCTGGTGACTCTCAGATCCATCTCTACGCAGACGACACCATTTTGTATACATCTGGCCCTTCATTGGACACTGTGTTAACAAACCTCCAAACGAGCTTCAATGCCATACAACACTCCTTCCGTAGCATCCAACTGCTCTTAAACACTAGTAAAACTAAATGCATGCTCTTCAATCGAACGCTGCTGGCACCCGCCCACCCGACTAGAATCACTACTCTCGAAGGTTCTGACCTAGAGTATGTGGACAACTACAAATACCTAGGTGTCTGGTTAGACTGTAAATTCTCCTTCCAGACTCACATTAAGCATCTCCAATCCAAAGTTAAATCCAGAATCGGCTTCCTATTTCGCAACAAAGCCTCCTTCACTCATGCTGCCCTCGTAAAACTGACTATCCTACCGATCCTTGACTTCGGCGATGTCATTTACAAAATAGCCTCCAACACTCTACTCAACAAATTGGATGTAGTCTATCACAGTGCCATTCGTTTTGTCACCAAAGCCCCATATACTACCCACCACTGTGACCTGTACGCTCTTGTTGGCTATCCCTCACTACATATTCGTCACCAAAGCCACAGGCTCCAGGCCATCTATAAATCACTGCTAGGCAAATCTCTGCCTTATCTTAGCTCATTGGTCACCATAGCAACACCCACCCGTAGTATGCGCTCCAGCAGGTATATCTCACTGGTCATCCCCAAAGCCAACACCTCCTTTGGCCGCCATTCCTTCCAGTTCTCTGCTGCCAATGACTGGAATGAACTGCAAAAATCTCTGAAGCTGGAGACTCTCATCTCCCTCACTAACTTTAAGCATCAGTTGTCAGAGCACCTTACTGATCACTGCACCTGTACACAGCCCATCTGAAATTAGCCCACCCAACTACCTCATCCCCATATTGTTATTTATTTTGCTCATTTGCACCCCAGTATCTCTATTTGCACATCATCTCTTGCAGATCTATCATTCCAGTGTTAATACTAATTATTTTGCACTATGGCCTATTTATTGCCTTACCTCCATAACTTGCTACATTTGCACACACTGTATATATATTTTCTGTGGTATTTTTGACTTTATGTTTTGTTTTACCCCATATGTAACTCTGTGTTGTTGTTTTTATTGCACTGCTTTGCTTTATCTTGGCCAGGTCGCAGTTGTAAATGAGAACTTGTTCTCAACTGGCTTACCTGGTTAAATAAAATAAAATAAAAGTACTTTGCTCTGTTCATCTTTCTCTCAATTCTGACTAAACTCCCAGTCCCTGCCGCTGAAAAACATCCCTGCAGCATGATGCTGCCACCACCATTCTTCACCGTAGGGATGGTGCCAGGTTTCCTCCAGACATGTCGCTTGGCATTCAGGCCAAAGAGTTCAATCTTGGTTTCATCAGACCAGAGAATCTTATTTCTCATGGTCTGAGAGTCCTTTAGGTGCCTTTTGGCAAACTCAAAGTGGCTGTCATGTGCCTTTTACTGAGGAGTGGCTTCCGTCTGGCCACTCTACCATAAAGGCCTGATTGGTGGAGAGCTGGTTGTCCTTCTGGAAGGTTCTCCCATCTCCACAGACAAACTCTGGAGCTCTGTCAGAGTGACCATCGGGTTCTTGGTCACCTCCCTGACCAAGGCCCTTTTCCCGCGATGGCTCAGTTTGGCTGGGCGGCCAGTTCTAGGAAGAGTCTTTGTGGTTCCAAATTTCTTCCATTTAAGAATGGCCAAGGCCACTGTGTTCTTGGGGACCGTCAATGCTGAATAAATGTTTTGGTACCCTTCCCCAGATCTGTGCCTCGACACAATCTTGTCTCGGAGATCTACAGACAATTCCTTCGACCTCATTGCTTGGTTTTTGCTCTGACATGCATTGTCAATTGTGGGACCTTATATACAGTCGTGGTCAAATGTTTTGAGAATTACACAAATATTGGTCTTCACAAAGTTTGCTGCTTCAGTGTCATGAGATATTTTTGTCAGATGTTACTATGGTATACTGAAGTATAATTACAAGCATTCCATAAGTGTCAAAGGCTTTTATTGACAATTACATTAAGTTTATGCAAAGAGTCAATATTTGCAGTGTTGACCCTTCTTTTTCAAGACCTCTGCAATCCGCCCTGGCATGCTGTCAATTAACTTCTGGGCCACATCCTGACTGATGGCAGCCCATTCTTGCATAATCAATGCTTGGAGTTTGTCAGAATTTATGGGTTTTTGTTTGTCCACCCGCCTCTTGAGGATCGACCACAAGTTCTCAATGGGATTAAGGTCTGGGGTGTTTCCTGGCCATGGACCCAAAATGTTGATGTTTTGTTTCCCAAGCCACTTAGTTATCACTTTTGCCTTATGGCAAGGTGCTCCATCATGATGGAAAAGGCGTTGGTCGTCACCAAACTGTTCTTGGATGGTTGGGAGAAGTTGCTCTCAGAGGATGTGTTGGTACCATTCTTTATTCATGGCTGTGTTCTTAGGCAAAATTGTGAGTGAGCCCACTCCCTTGGCTGAGAAGCAACCCCACACATGAATGGTCTCAGGATGCTTTACTGTTGGCATGACACAGGATTGATGGTAGCGCTCACCTTGTCTTCTCCAGACAAGATGTTTTCTGGATGCCCCAAACAATCGAAAAGGGGATTAATCAGAGAAAATGACTTTATCCCAGTCCTCAGCAGTCCAATCCCTGTACCTTTTGCAGAATATCAATCTGTCCCTGATGTTTTTCCTGGAGAGAAGTGGCTTCTTTGCTGCCCTTCTTGACACCAGGCCATCCTCCAAAAGTCTTCGCCTCACTGTGCGTGCAGATGCACTCACACCTGCCTGCTGCCATTCCTGAGCAAGCTCTGCACTGGTGGTGCCCTGATCCCGCAGCTGAATCAACTTTAGGAGACGTCCTGGCGCGTGCTGGACTTTCTTGGGCGCCCTGACGCCTTCTTCACAACAATTGAACCTCTCTCCTTGAAGTTCTTGATGATCCGATAAATGGTTGATTTAGGTGCAATCTTACTAGAAGCAATATCCTTGCCTGTGAAGCCCTTTTTGTGCAAAGCAATGATGACGGCACGTGTTTCCTTGCAGGTAACCATGGTTAACAGAGGAAGAACAATGATTTCAAGCACCACCCTCCTTTTAAAGCTTCCAGTCTGTTATTCTAACTCAATCAGCATGACAGAGTGATCTCCAGCCTTGTCCTCGTCAACACTCTCACCTGTGTTAACAAGAGAATCACTGACATAATGGCAGCTGGTCCTTTTGTGGCAGGGCTGAAATGCAGTGGAAATGTTTTTTCGGGATTAAGTTCATTTTCATGGCAAAGAGGGATTTTGCAATTAATTGCAATTAATCTGATCACTCTTCATAACATTCTGGAGTATATGCAAATTGCCATCATCAAAACTGAGGCAGCAGACTTTGTGAAAATAGTATTTGTGTCATTCTCAAAACTTTTGACCACGACTGTAGACAGGTGTGTGCCTTTCCAAATCATGTCCAATCAATTGAATTTACCACAGGTGGACTCCAATCAAGTTGTAGAAACATCTCAAGGATGATCAATGGAAACAAGATGCACCTGAGCTCAATTTCGAGTCTCTTTGCAAAGGGTCTGAATACTTATGTAAATAAGGCATTTCTGTTTTTTATTTGTAATACATTTGCTAAAATGTAGAAAAACCTGTATTCACTTTGTCATTATGGGGTGTTGTGTGTAGATTGATGAGGAACATTTTTTATTTAATCAATTTTAGAATAAGGCTGTAACGTAACAAAATGTGGGAAAAGGGAAGGGGTCTTAATACTTTCCGAATGCATTGTATCTGCAATACAAAATGTATAATACCACCATAAAACAATATTGCAATGTACATGTGTGTAGAGTGCGTGTCTGTGCCTGTGTTTGTCTCTTCACAGTCCCCGCTGTTCCATGAGGTGTATTTTTTCTGCTTGCATCAGTTACCCGATGTGGAATAGAGTTCCATCTAGTCACGGCTCTATGTAGTACTGTTCACCTCCCATAGTCTGTTCTGGACTTGGGGATTGTGAACAGACCTCTGGTGGCATGTCTTGTGGGGTATGCATGAGTGTCCGAGCTGTGTGATAGTAGTTTAAACAGACAGCTCGGTACATTCAGCTTGTCAACACTTCTTACAAAAACAAGTAGTGATGAAGTCAATCTCTCCTCCACATTGAGCCAGGAGAGATTGACATGCAAAATATTATTAATGTTAGCTCTCTGTGTACTTTTAAGGGCCAGCTGTGCTGCCCTGTTCTGTGCCAATTGTAATGTTCCTAAGTCCCTCTTTGTGGCACCTGACCACACTACTGAACAGTAGTCCAGGTGCGACAAAACTAGGGCCTGTAGGACCTGCCTTGTTGATTGTGTTGTTAAGAAGGCAGAGCAGCACTTTCTTATGGACAGACTTCTCCCCATCTTAGCTACTGTTGTATCAATATGTTTTGACCATGACTGTTTACAATCCAGGGCTACTTCAACCAGTTTAGTCACCTCAACTTGCTCAATTTCCACATTATTCATTACAAGATTTAGTTGAGGTTTAGGGTTTAGTGAATGATTTGTCCCAAATACATTGCTTTTAGTTTTTGAAATATTTAGGACTAACTTATTCCTTGCCACCCATTCTGAAACTAACTGCAGCTCTTTGTTGTTGCAGTCATTTCAGTCGCTGTAGTAGCTGACGTGTATAGTGTTGAGTCATCCGCATACATAGACACACTGGCTTTACTCAAAGCCAGTGGCATTTCGTTAGTAAAGATTGAAAAAGGTAAGGGGCCTAGACAGCTGCCCTGGGGAATGCCTGATTCTACCTGGATTATGTTGGAGAGGCTTCCATTAAAGAACACGATCTGTGTTCTGTTAGACAGGTAACTCTTTATCCACAATATAGGAGGGGGTGTAAAGCCATAACACATACGTTTTTCCAGCAGCAGACTATGATCGATAATGTCAAACGCCACACTGAAGTCTAACGAAACAGCCCCCACAATCTTTTTATTATCAATTTCTCTCAGCCAATCATCAGTCATTTGTGTAAGTGCTGTGCTTGTTGAATGTCCTTCCCTATAAGCGTGCTGAAAGTCTGTTGTCAATTTGTTTACTGTAAAATAACATTGTATCTGGTCAAACACCATTTTTTCCAGAAGTTTCCTAAGGGTTGGTTAACAGGCTGATTGGTCAGCTATTTGAGCCAGTAAAGGGGCTTTACTATTCTTAGCTAGTGGAATGACATTTGCTTCCCTCCAGGCCTGAGGGCACACACTTTCTAGTAGGCTTAAATTGAAGATATGGCAAATAGGAGTGGCAATATCGTCCGCTATTGTCCTCAGTAATTTTCCATCCAGGTTGTCAGACCCTGGTGGCTTGTCATTGTTGATAGACAACAACAATTGTTTCACCTCTTCCACATTCACTTTACGGAATTCAAAAGTACAATGCTGGTCTTTCATATTTTGGTCAGATATACTTGGATGTGTAGTGTCAGCGTTTGTTGCTGTCATGCCGAAATTTGCTAATCTTGCCAATGAAAAAATCATTAAAGTAGTTGGCAATATCAGTGAGTTTTGTGATGAATGAGCCATCTGATTCAATGAATGATGGAGCCGAGTTTGCTTTTTTGCCCAAAATGTCATTTAAGGTGCTCCAAAGCTTTTTAATATCATTCTTTATATAATTTATTTTTGTTTCATGGTAGAGTTTATTTTGTATTTTATTTAGTTTAGTCACATGATTTCTCAATTTGCAGTACGTCTGCCAATCGGTTGTGCTGCCAGACTTATTTGCCATACCTTTTGCCTCATCCCTCTCAACCATAGAATTCTTCAATTCCTCATCAATCCAAGTGAATGTTTTTACAGCCATTTTCTTAATGGGTGCATGCTTATTAGTAACTGGAATAAGCAATGTCATAAATGTTTCAAGTGCGGCGTCTGGTTGCTCCTCAATACACACCACAAACCAGGAAATATTATTTACATCATCAACATAAGAATCCCTACAAAATGTATTGTATGACCTCTTATACACTATAGGCCCTGCCTTTGGAACTTTGTTTTTCCTAGATATGGCTACTATATTGTGATCACTACATCCGATGGATCTGGATACTGCTTTCAATCATATTTCTGCAGCATTAGTAAATATGTGATCCATACATGTTGATGATTTCATTCCTGTGCTGTTTGTAACTACCCTGGTAGGTTGACTGATAACCTGAACCAGGTTTTTCTTGAGTGGGCAGCTTCATGAAAGCCAGTCAATATTTAATATTTAAATCATCCAGAAAATATACCTCTCTGTTGATATCACATATATTATCAAGCATTTCACACATATTATCCAGATACTGGAAGTTAGCACTTGGTGGATTATAGCAGCTTCCCACAAGAACGGGCTTTAGGTGAGGCAGATGAACCTGTAGCCATATTACTTCAACAGTATTTAACACGAGATCCTCTCTAAGCTTTACAGGAATGTGGTTCTGAATATAGACCGCAACACCGCCCCCATTGGCATTTCTGTATTTTCTGTAGATCTTATAATTGGTGGCTGGAGTGGTGGTTGGAGTGGTGGTTGGAGTGGTGGTTGAAGTGGAGCCGTTATGGCTTTGTCTCTCTGTTGGCATGCGCCCAGTTTCCTCCAGCTGAATCACAGACCCCTGTATTATTAAACAAATGGTTAATAACCTGATTAACGTGACAGAAAGATAGACAGAGAGAGGAAGAAATTGGACAGGCACTGGGATTGGGAAAGGGGTTTGTGTGGATCCAAAATGGCACCTTATTCCCTATATTCCCTATAGAATCCCTATATAGAGTCCCATGTGGACTATGGACAAATTAGTGGACTATATAGGGAATATGGTGCAATTTCAGACTTGGCCTGGGACTGTCAGATGTCATCAGGGCACGTTGCCAGGTCATCATCATCATCGTAGAGGAAACAGTTTGACTGGTCTAATCAACGTTGGAGCTGGAGCAAAATAAATGCAGTGTGGGTAATTGCAGTGTTCCCCGGGCAGCTGATGGCTATAGGGCTGCTGTTGTTGTGAGGTTTGGAGGTTTAGATCATGAGAGCCCAGCTAGACACCTGGCAGCCCTATAGACACACAAAGCCAAAACTCCATTCTCTCTCTCTCTCTCTCTCTCTCTCTCTCTCTCTCTCTCTCTCTCTCTCTCTCTCTCTCTCTCTCTCTCTCTCTCTCTCTGTCTCTCTCTCTCTCTCTCTCTCAATTCAATTCAATTCAATTCAATTTAAGGGCTTTATTGGCATGGGAAACGTGTGTTAACATTGCCAAAGCAAGTGAAGTAGATAGTAAACAAAAGTGAAATCAACAATAAATATTAACAGTAAACATTACACTCAGAAGTTTCAAAAGAATAAAGACATTTCAAATGTCATATTATGTATATATACAGTGTTGTAACAATGTGCAAATAGTTAAAGTACAAATGGGAAAACAAATAAACATAAATATGGGTTGTATTTACAATGGTGTTTGTTCTTCACTGGTTGCCCTTTTCTTGTGGCAACAGGTCACAAATCTTGCAGCTGTGATGGCACACTGTGGTTTTTCACCCAGTAGATAAGGGAGTTTATCAAAATTGGGTTTGTTTTCGAAATCTTTGTGGATCGCTGTTATCTGAGGGAAATATGTGTCTCTAATATGGTCATACATTTGGCAGGAGGTTAGGAAGTGCAGCTCAGTTTCCACCTCATTTTGTGGGCAGTGTGCACATAGCCTGTCTTCTCTTGAGAGCCAGGTCTGCCTACGGCGGCCTTTCTCAATAGCAAGGCTATGCTCACTGAGTCTGTACATAGTCAAAGCTTTCCTTAAGTTTGGGTCAGTTACAGTGGTCAGGTATTCTGCCACTGTGTACTCTCTGTTTAGGGCCAAATAGCATTCTAGTTTGCTCAATTTTTTTGTTTGTTCTTTCCAATGTGTCAAGTAATTCTCTTTTTGTTTTCTCATGATTTGGTTGGGTCTAATTGTGTTGTTGTTGTTGTTGTTGTTGTCCTGGGGCTGTGTGGGGTCTGTTTGTGTTTGTGAACAGAGCCCCAGGACAAGCTTACTTAGGGGACTCTTCTCCAAGTTCATCTCTCTGTTGGTGATAGCTTTGTTATGGAAGGTTTGGGAATCGCTTCCTTTTAAGTGGTTATAGAATTTAACGGCTCTTTTCTGGATTTTGAAAATTAGCGGGTATTGGCCTAATTCTGCTCTGCATGCATTATTTGGTGTTTTACGTTGTACACAGAGGATGTTTTTGCAGAATTCTGCATGCAGAGTCTCAATTTGGTGTTTGTCCCATTTTGTGAATTATTGGTTGGTGAGCGGACCCCAGACCTCAGAACCATAAAGGGCAATGGGTTCTATAACTGATTCAAGTATTTTTAGCCAGATCCTAATTGGTATGTCAAATTTTATGTTCCTTTTGATGGCATAGAAGGCCCTTCTTGCCTTGTCTCTCAGATCGTTCACAGCTTTGTGGAAGTTACCTGTGGCGCTGATGTTTAGGCCGAGGTATGTATAGTTTTTGTGTGCTCTAGAGCAACGGTGTCTAGATGGAATTTGTATTTGTGGTCCTGGCAACTGGACCTTTTTTGGAACACCATTATTTTTGTCTTACTGAGATTTACTGTCAGGGCCCAGGTCTGACAGAATATGTGCAGAAGATCTAGGTGCTGCTGTAGGCCCTCCTTGGTTGGTGACAGAAGCACCAGATCATCAGCAAACAGAAGACATTTGACTTCAGATTCTAGTAGGATGAGGCCGGGTGCTGCAGACTGTTCTAGTGCCCTCGCCAATTCGTTGATATATATATGTTGAAGAGGGTGGGGCTTAAACTGCATCCCTGTCTCACCCCACGGCCCTGTGGAAAGAAATGTCTGTGTTTTTTGCCAATTTTAACCGCACACTTGTTGTTTGTGTACATGGATTTTATAATGTCGTATGTTTTTCCCCCAACCCCGCTTTCCATCAATTTGTATAGCAGACCCTCATGCCAAATTGAGTCAAAAGCTTTTTTGAAATCAACAAAGCATGAGAAGACTTTGCCTTTGTTTTGGTTTGTTTGTTTGTAAATTAGGGTGTGCAGGGTGAATACGTGGTCTGTCGTATGGTAATTTGGTAAAAAGCCAATTTGACATTTGCTCAGTACATTGTTTTCACTGAGGAAATGAACTAGTCTGCTGTTAATGATAATGCAGAGGATTTTCCCAAGGTTGCTGTTGACGCATATCCCACGGTAGTTATTGGGGTCAAATTTGTCTCCACTTTTGTGGATTGGGGTGATCAGTCATTGGTTCCAAATATTGGGGAAGATGCCAGAGCTAAGGATGATGTTAAAGAGTTTAAGTATAGCTAATTGAAATTTGTGGTCTATATATTTTATCATTTCATTGAGGATACCATCAACACCACAGGACTTTTTGGGTTGGAGGGTTTGTATTTTGTCCTGTAGTTCATTCAATGTAATTGGAGAATCCAGTGGGTTCTGGTAGTCTTTAATAGTTGATTCTAAGATTTGCATTTGATCATGTATATTTTTTTGCTGTTTGTTCTCTGTTATAGGGCCAAAAAGATTGGAGAAGTGGTTTACCCATACATCTCCATTTTGGATAGATAGCTCTTCGTGTTGTTGTTTGTTTAGTGTTTTCCAATTTTCCCAGAAGTGGTTAGAGTCTATGGATTCTTCAATTACATTGAGCTGATTTCTGACATGCTGTTCCTTCTTTTTCCGTAGTGTATTTCTGTATTGTTTTAGTGATTCACCATAGTGAAGGCGTAGGCTCAGGTTTTTGGTTGGATAGGTTTCTCAATTTCTTTCTTAGGTTTTTGCATTCTTCATCAAACCATTCATCACTGTTATTACTTTTCTTTGGTTTTCTGTTAGAGATTTTTAGATTTGATAGGGAAGCTGAGAGGTCAAATATACTGTTTAGGTTTTCTACTGCCAAGTTTACACCTTCACTATTACAGTGGAACGTTTTGTCCAGGAAGTTGTCTAGAATGGATTGAATTTGTTGTTTCCTAATTGTTTTTTGGTAGGTTTCAACACTACTTTCCTTCCATCTATAGCATTTCTTAATATTATTCAGTTCCTTTGGCTTTGATGCCTCATGATTGACTATTGCTCTGTTCAAGTTGACTGTGATTTTGCTGTGGTCTGATAGGGGTGTCAGTGGGCTGACTGTGAACGCTCTGAGAGACTCTGGGTTGAGGTCAGTGATAAAGTAGTCTACAGTACTACTGCCAAGAGATGAGCTATAGGTGTACCTACCATAGGAGTCCCCTCGAAGCCTACCATTGACTATGTACATACCCAGTGTGCGACAGAGCTGCAGGAGTCGTGACCCGTTTTTGTTGGTTATGTTGTCGTAGTTGTGCCTAGGGGGGCAAATGGGGGAGGGAATGCTGTCACCTCCAGGTAGGTGTTTGTCCCCCTGTGTGCTGAGGGTGTCAGGTTCTTGTCCATTTCTGGCATTTAGGTCGCCACAGACTAGTACATGTCCCTGGGTCTGGAAATGATTGATTTCGCCCTCCAGGATGGAGAAACTGTCTTCATTAAAGTATGGGGATTCTAGTGGGGGGATATAGGTAGCACACATCTTTGCCCCCCCCCCCCCCCCCCTCTCTCTCTCTCTCTCTCTCTCTCTCTCTCTCTCTCTGTTATCTTTTTTGCCCTTTTTTCTCACTCCCCCCCTCATTCCTCCTCCTCCCCTTTCGCAATCCCCTCGATCCCTCCCTCCCTGTCCCCCTCCCTCAATCCCCCTCCCTCACCCCTTCTCGTCTCCAGAGCGGGTTGCTACATGAGGTGTGTTTGATCTTATTAACTTCAAGCTGCAAAGCAATTGCACAATATCCAAACAGTCTTGTCACAATGGATGGAACACAGCCATGGGGCTGCAGGGGGGCCATCAATAATTTAGCCCACTGGCCCAGCTATCCTTTTAAAGCTCAACATCTATCCATACAAATGGCTGGAAGGAGGATGGATTGCCTCCCTCACACTCAAGATAAGCCCACCTCAACTGCTTGGTTGGAGGTATTTCTGGGATTTTCAATTGATCCATTTAAATTGAGGGAGAGTGAAGGAGAGAGAACAGTAATGGTGAGGCTGTGAAGGAGTGAAGGAGTGAAGAGCGAGAAAGGGTGAGTCATATCCGATGAGACATATTTGTTGTTCGGTTCAGCCTCTTCCTGGAAGAACTAGCTTCTTGCTCTCTGGGAGCAAACAGGTTAAATGATACCAGCTCACTGATAATCCACCCACCAGCCATGCAACCATCCATACAGACAGTGTCATCCCCATTCACTAAAAGCCCCTTTAAATCTGGAGGCCTCTCTATCCATCTACTCCTCTACCGTTCCAGTGCCCCTTTCTGCCTGACAGATGTCAAACATGCTGAGACTGCTGGTCGACAGCTGTCAGAGAAACAGGTCGACTAATATGGAAAGAGGACGTCTATCTTATCATCTTATCACCTCAGGAGGAAATTGGCTGGCATACCTGAGGGGAGGAGATGTAATGCTGCAATAGGTAGTTTACACAAGGTAATGACTGATTAAGCCATGCGGGGCTAAGGGGCTTTACAGGTGATACCGTATCCAGTTTGGCATCTACAAGATCATTGAATTACACTTTACCTCTGCTGGCCTCACCCCAACTCACGCCTGGCCTCCCTCACCCCAGCTCACGCCTGGCCTCACCCCAGCTCACGACTGGTATCACCCAAGCTCACGCCTGGCCTCCCTCACCCCAGCTCACACCTGGCCTCCCTAAACCCAGCTCACACCTGGTCTCCCTCGCCCAAGCTCACGCCTGGCCTCACCACAGCTCAAACCTGGTCTTACCCCAGCTCACGCCTGGCATCCCTCACCCCAGCTCACACCTGGCCTCACCCCAGCTCACGCCTGGCCTCACCCCAGCTCACATCTTTGCCTCACCCCAGCTCACGCCTGGCCTCCCTCACCCCAGTTCACACCTGGCCTCACCCCAGCTCACGCCTTGCCTCCCTCACCCCAGCTCACACCTGGCTTCCCTCACCCCAGCTCACGCCTGGTCTCACCCCAGCTCACGCCTGGCTTCCCTCACCCCAGCTCACGCCTGGTCTCAACCCAGCTCAAGCCTGGTCTCACCACAGCTCACGCCTGGTCTCACCCCAGTTCACGCCTGGCCTCCCTCAACCCAGCTAACACCTGGTCTCACCCCAGCTCACGCCTGACCTCACTCCAGCTCACACCTGGCCTTCCTCACCCCAGCTCACACCTGGCCTCACCCCAGCCAACGCCTGACCTCAACCAAGCTCACACCTGGCCTACCTCACCCCAGCTCACGCCTGGCCTCACCCCAGCTCACGCCTCCCTCACCCCAGCTCACGCCTTGTCTCACCCCTGCTCACGCCTGGCCTCCCTCACCCCAGCTCACACCTGGCCTCAACCCAGCTCACGCCTGGCCTCACCCCAGCTCACATCTTTGCCTCACCCCAGCTCACGCCTGGCCTCCCTCACCCCAGCTCACATCTTTGCCTCACCCCAGCTCACGCCTGGCCTCCCTCACCCCAGTTCACACCTGGCCTCACCCCAGCTCACGCCTTGCCTCCCTCACCCCAGCTCACACCTGGCTTCCCTCACCCCAGCTCACACCTGGCCTCACCCCAGCTCACGCCTGGCCTCACCCCAGCTCACATCTTTGCCTCACCCCAGCTCACGCCTGGCCTCCCTCACCCCAGCTCACATCTTTGCCTCACCCCAGCTCACGCCTGGCCTCCCTCACCCCAGTTCACACCTGGCCTCACCCCAGCTCACGCCTTGCCTCCCTCACCCCAGCTCACACCTGGCTTCCCTCACCCCAGCTCATGCCTGGTCTCACCCCAGCTCACGCCTGACCTCACTCCAGCTCACACCTGGCCTTCCTCACCCCAGCTCACACCTGGCCTCACCCCAGCTAACGCCTGACCTCAACCAAGCTCACACCTGGCCTACCTCACCCCAGCTCACGCCTGGCCTCACCCCAGCTCACGCCTGACCTCAACCCAGCTCACAACTGGCCTCACCCCAGCTCATGCCTGGCCTCACCCCAGCTCACGCCTGTCTCACCCCAGCTCACGCCTCCCTCACCCCAGCTCACGCCTTGTCTCACCCCTGCTCACGCCTGGCCTCCCTCACCCCAGCTCACACCTGGCCTCACCCCAGCTCACGCCTGGCCTCACCCCAGCTCACATCTTTGCCTCACCCCAGCTCACGCCTGGCCTCCCTCACCCCAGCTCACATCTTTGCCTCACCCCAGCTCACGCCTGGCCTCCCTCACCCCAGTTCACACCTGGCCTCACCCCAGCTCACGCCTTGCCTCCCTCACCCCAACTCACACCTGGCTTCCCTCACCCCAGCTCACGTCTGGCCTCACACCAGCTCACGCCTGGTATCACCCCAGCTCACGCCTGCCCTCACCCCAGCTCACGCCTGGCCTCACCCCAGCTCACACCTGGCCTCACCCCAGCTCACGCCTGGTCTCACCCCAGCTCACGCCTGGCCTCCCTCACCCCAGCACACGCCTGGTCTCAACCCAGCTCAAGCCTGGTCTCACCCCAGCTCACGCCTGGCCTCACCCCAGCTCACGCCTGGCCTCACCCTAGCTCACGCCTGGTCTCACCCCAGCTCACGCCTGGCCTCACCCCAGCTCATACCTGGCCTCACCCCAGCTCACGCCTGGTCTCACCCCAGCTCATGCCTGGCCTCACCCCAGCTCACGCCTGGCCTCACCCCAGCTCATTCCTGGTCTCACACCAGCTCACGCCTGGCATCCCTCACCCCAGCTCACACCTGGCCTCACCCCAGCTCATGCCTGGCCTCACCCCAGCTCACACCTTTGCCTCACCCCAGCTCACGCCTGGCCTCCCTCACCCCAGTTCACACCTGGCCTCACCCCAGCTCATGCCTGGCTTCCCTCACCCCAGCTCACGCCTGGATTCCCTCACCCCAGCTCACGTCTGGCCTCCCTCACCCCAGCTCACGCCTGGTCTCAACCCAGCTCAAGCCTGGTCTCACCCCAGCTCACGCCTGGTCTCACCCCAGCTCACGCCTGGCCTCCCTCACCCCAGCACACGCCTGGTCTCAACCCAGCTCAAGCCTGGTCTCACCCCAGCTCACGCCTGGCCTCACTCCAGCTCACACCTGGCCTCACCCTAGCTCACGCCTGGTCTCACCCCAGCTCACGCCTGGCCTCACCCCAGCTCA
The DNA here is from genome assembly GCF_964263955.1 of Coregonus lavaretus. Lineage (NCBI taxonomy): Eukaryota > Metazoa > Chordata > Actinopteri > Salmoniformes > Salmonidae > Coregonus > Coregonus lavaretus. The sequence continues at coordinate 11,722,549 of NC_139988.1, forward strand.
CACCTGGCCTCACCCCAGCTCACGCCTGGTCTCACCCCAGCTCATGCCTGGCCTCACCCCAGCTCATGCCTGGCCTCACCCCAGCTCATTCCTGGTCTCACCCCAGCTCACGCCTGGCATCCCTCACCCCAGCTCACACCTGGCCTCACCCAAGCTCAAGCCTGGCCTCACCCCAGCTCACATCTTTGCCTCACCCCAGCTCACGCCTGGCCTCCCTCACCCCAGTTCACACCTGGCCTCACCCCAGCTCACGCCTTGCTTCCCTCACCCCAGCTCACGCCTGGATTCCCTCACCCCAGCTCACGCCTGGTCTCACCCCAGCTCACGCCTGGCCTCCCTCACCCCAGCTCACGCCTGGTCTCAACCCAGCTCAAGCCTGGTCTCACCCCAGCTCACGCCTGGCCTCACCCCAGCTCACGCCTGGCCTCACCCTAGCTCATGCCTGGTCTCACCCCAGCTCACGCCTGGCCTCACCCCAGCTCACACCTGGCCTCACCCCAGCTCACGCCTGGTCTCACCCCAGCTCACGCCTGGCCTCACCCCAGCTCACGCCTGGCCTCACCCCAGCTCATTCCTGGTCTCACCCCAGCTCACGCCTGGCATCCCTCACCCCAGCTCACACCTGGCCTCACCCCAGCTCACGCCTGGCCTCACCCCAGCTCACACCTTTGCCTCACCCCAGCTCACGCCTGGCCTCCCTCACCCCAGTTCACACCTGGCCTCACCCCAGCTCACGCCTGGCCTCCCTCACCCCAGCTCACGCCTGGCTTCCCTCACCCCAGCTCACGCCTGGTCTCACCCCAGCTCACGCCTGGCCTCCCTCACACCAGCTCACGCCTGGTCTCAACCCAGCTCAAGCCTGGTCTCACCCCAGCTCACGCCTGGTCTCACCCCAGCTCACGCCTGGCCTCACCCCAGCTCACGCCTGGCCTCACCCCAGCTCATGCCTGGTCTCACCCCAACTCACGCCTGGCCCCACCCCAACTCACGCCTGGTCTCACCCCAGCTCATGCCTGGCCTCACACCAGCTCACACCTGGTCTCACCCCAGCTCATGCCTGGCCTCCCTCACCCCAGCTCACGCCTGGTCTCACCCCAGCTCATGCCTGGCCTCCCTCACCCCAGCTCACGCCTGGTCTCACCCCTCTTCCAGTTATTCTCTTTCCCCCTCTTTCCCTCCTTTACCCCCACCCCCCCACCATTTCTCCCTCCTTGCCATTTTATAAAAATACAATGATTTATTTTACAAGGTAAGTTGACTAAGAACACATTCTCATTTACAGCAACAACCTGGGCAATAGTTTCAGGGGAGAGGAAGGGGGATGAATGAACCAACTGGAAGCTGGGGATGATTTAGCAACCCTACTCTTAGGATACGTGCCATGGGATCCTTTATTGACCACAGAGAGTCACTGTGTCAAAAGTCACTTTGTTAACAATGTATCAAAATAACAATGTGGACATGTAGCCTAAGTAAGTGTTACAGTAAGGAGGAACCCAGTAGCCCAGGTGTTGGGTCTGGTAAGTGTTGTATTGGAGAATCCCTGTGGCCCAGGTGTTGGGTCTGGTAAGTGTTGTATTGGAGGATCCCTGTGGCCCAAGTGTTGGGCCTGTTAAGTATTGTATTGGAGGATCCTTGTGGCCCAGGTGTTGGGTCTGGTAAGTGTTGTTGTATTCAGGATCCCTTTGGCCTAGGTGTTGGGCCTGTTAAGTGTTGTATTGGACGATCCCTGTGGCCCAGGTGTTGGGCCTGGTAAGTGTTGTATCGAGGATCCCTGTTGCCCAAGTGTTGGGTCTGGTAAGTGTTGTATTGAGTATCCCTGTGGCCCAGGTGTTGGGGCTGGTAAGTGTTGTATTGGAGGATCCCCGTGGCCCAGGTGTTGGGCCTGGTAAGTGTTGTATTGAGGATCCCTGTTGCCCAAGTGTTGGGTCTGGTAAGTGTTGTATTGAGGATCCCCGTGGCCCAGGTGTTGGGCCTGGTAAGTGTTGTATTGAGGATCCCTGTGGCCCAAGTGTTGGGTCTGGTAAGTGTTGTATTGAGTATCCCTGTGGCCAAAGTTTTGGGGCTGGTAAGTGTTGTATTGGAGGATCCCTGTGGCCCAAGTGTTGTGTCTGGTAAGTGTAGTTGTATTGGATGATCCCTGTGGCCCAGGTGTTGGGCCTGGTAAGTGTAGTTGTATTGAGGATCCCTGTGGCCAAAGTGTTGGGCCTGGTAAGTGTTGTATTGGAGGATCCCTGTGGCCCAAGTGTTGTGTCTGGTAAGTGTAGTTGTATTGGATGATCCCTGTGGTCCAGGTGTTGGGCCTGGTAAGTGTTGTATTGAGAATCCCTGTGGCCAAGGTGTTGGGCCTGGTAACTGTTGTATTGAGGATCACTGTGGCCAAGTTGTTGGGCCTGGCAAGTGTTGTATTGGAGGATCCCTGTGGCCAAGGTGTTGGGCCTGGTAAGTGTTGGATTGAGGATGCCTGTGGCCCAGGTGTTGGGTCTGGTAAGTGTTGTATTGGAGGATCCCTGTGGCCCAGGTGTTTGGCCTGGTAAGTGTTGTATTGGAGGATCCCTGTGGCCCAAGTGTTGGGTCTGGCCCAAGTGTTGTTGTATTGGAGTATCCCTGTGGCCCAGGTGTTGGAATAGTGTATGTCTCAGTTGTGATGGGGGGCTGAATAGTGTTTGTCTCAGTGGTGATGGGGGGCTGAATAGTGTTTGTCTCAGTTGTGATGGGGGACTGAATAGTGTTTGTCTCAGTTGTGATGGGGGACTGAATAGTGTTTGTCTCAGTTGTGATGGGGGGCTGAATAGTGTTTGTCTCAGTTGTGATGGGGGGCTGAATAGTGTTTGTCTTAGTGGTGATGGGGGGCCGAATAGTGTTTGTCTCAGTTGTGATGGGGGGCTGAATAGTGTTTGTCTTAGTGGTGATGGGGGGCTGAATAGTGTTTGTCTTAGTGGTGATGGGGGGCCGAATAGTGTATGTCTCAGTGGTGATGGGGGGCTGAATAGATAAAGGTACATGGTACCAGGACCTGTATAATATAGCTCTCAAGGCTTTGAGACCTCACAGGTTACTGATAGAAGACAGAACAAGGTTTTACGACATCACAGGTTACTGATAGAAGACAGAACAAACCCAGACAATAAACATGTAGAGGACACTAGAAAGCAGATAAACAGTAGGAGTCAGTGAGCCTGTGGTATGTGTGTGTGTGTGTGTGTGTGTGTGTGTGTGTGTGTGTGTGTGTGTGTGTGTGTGTTTTATAGGGCCGGTGTGGAGTGTAGACAAGGTTGTGTGTGTTGTGAATACTGTAGGACCCCCTGCAGAGACACTTAAGTGTGGTCAGAGACACCCTGACTGACGTCCATTAATAATGTAGAATGCATAGAATCAAGCCACACACACACACACACACACACACACACACACACACACACACACACACACACACACACACACACACACACACACACACATACACACACACACACAATCACCAGGGATGGATATTCTACTGTATCTCCCTGTTGGAAGCCTCATCCTCCACAGACGGATGGATGGCTTCAATCTCCCATCTGATGAGAAACCATCCCTGACAATAGTTTACTGTAGCCTAGTCTAGTATATGAGCGAGTAACATCTGATGTAATGTGTGATTATTAGCATTAGACCACTGAATGAGTCTCGATGTGTTTGTGACGGAGACATGGAGGGTATCTAGACAGTTATAACACAGTGGACCTCCACTGCTCATGAGGACTGTGTGCTCTCTATCTTTGTGTCTGACGTGAGTAAGATGTTCAAGTGTGTTAACTCTTGCAAGGCTGCTGGTCCAGATGGCAACCCAAGCCCCGTCTTCAGAGCAGGTGTAGACCAGTTGGACAGGAAGGTGAGAGCCAACCAACAGGGAGGAGGTGAGAGCCCTGGCGGAGTGGTGCCAGGAAAATAACCTCTTCCTCAACGTCAACAAAACGAAGGAGTTGATCGTGTACTACAGGAGACAGCAGAGAGAGCACACCAAGGTTATTATAGTTTTGGGATTTCCTATTAGTTTTTATTTCTATTAGTTTTAGTTAGTTTTCATATTTGATTCACTCGTTTTTATTTAGTTTCAGTTTGATAAAAACATTTATATTTAATTTTTATATTATTTAGTTTCAGTTTCAGTTTCAGTTTTAGTGTTAGGGACAGAAAGTAGCCTATGCCTGTGAGGCTAGGAGACATTAATGTGTTGTGGGCCTATAGTCTTTTGAGATGTCACTTCATGCCACTGGGGGGGCAGTAATAAGGTGATGGTCATAGGTTTGGTTTGGTTTAAATTATAAATCAATCTTAGGCCGCGTTCCAGAGCTTAGACGTTGCTGACGAGTAACAGATCTTACAACGCCTGGATAGGTATTTTATGTATCAGATAACCAAGCTCTGACAAAGGCCTTGAGGCTGATACGTAAAGCTTAATAAAGAGCAGTGATACTATCAAGAGCAGTGACACTAGCAAGATCAGTGATGCTAGCAAGAGCAGTGATACTATCAAGAGCAGTGATACTATCAAGAGCAGTGATACTAGCAAGATCAGTGATGCTAGCAAGAGCAGTGATACTATCAAGAGCAGTGATACTATCAAGAGCAGTTATACTAGCAAGAGCAGTGATACTATCAAGAGCAGTGATACTAGCAAGAGCAGTGATACTATCAAGAGCAGTGATACTATCAAGAGCAGTGACACTAGCAAGAGAAGTGATACTATCAAGAGCAGTGATACTAGCAAGAGCAGTGATACTATCAAGAGCAGTGATACTAGCAAGAGCAGTGATACTATCAAGAGCAGTGATACTATCAAGATCAGTGATACTATCAAGAGCAGTGATACTATCAAGAGCAGTGATACTAGCAAGAGCAGTGATACTATCAAGAGCAGTGATACTATCAAGAGCAGTGCCACTAGCAAGAGCAGTGATACCATCAAGAGCAGTGATACTAGCAAGAGCAGTGATACTATCAAGAGCAGTGATACTAGCAAGAGCAGTGATACTATCAAGAGCAGTGATACTATCAAGAGCAGTGTGTGGGTTTCTTCTTTTTTCTCATCTTATTCTACTGTTACCATGCACCTGCAACAAAGATAGCTCAGATGTGCGAGTGCCTTTTGAATTAAGTATCAGCTAACCACGTCATATGTTATAGCAATCTGTCAGTCGATGACATAGTCGATGACGTGGCACGCAGCCATTAGTTGATGCATGCAACGTCTGAGCAGTTGAACGCAACCATTGCCTGCTAATTGCCCGTCCCACGGAGGGGGTGCCTCAAAGGGAATCATCTCACTGGAACATGTTTCTGGTGGGGGCGGGGCCATTCTGGTCTGCTTATTGCCCCCGCCCGACCAGAAATAGCCAGTGAGATGTTTCGCTCTGGGGCACCCGCTCCACAGGGCGGTACAATAAGCAGACCAGAGTGGCCCCGCCCGACCAGAAAAAAATGTGGGGGTGTCTCGCTTTCTCTACTGTCTCTGTCTCGGATATCTTCTCTGTTGTTGGCTAGTGATAGAAAAGATGATCTATTTTATTGACAAGATGTTTAACTAACCACTCTAACAATGAAAAGAGAGGAGACCTCCATGCAAAAAGGTCTGCTTACCTCGCGGGACAGATCCTCTCGCTTCACCTCTTCCTCTCTGGCGATAGCTAGTGATAGTGATATACAAGCTAGGCCTATTTGAAACATTGCTGGCAGTATTTACCCGCCAGAAGTAGAAGCTTGAAATCCCCATTACAAATAAAGCTTGAAAACCCCATTTAATTTTTGCCCCCCACCCTAAATAACATAATTTAGTATTGTGGTGGCAGCATCATGTCATGGGTATGCTTGTCACCGGCAGGGATTGGGGAGTTTGTCAGGGTCAAAATAAATATCAAATGAGCAAAGCCCAGGTAAAACGTTAGAGGAAAACTCACCTCAGTTTTCTGAAAACCTAACCCTGGGATAGGGTTTTATTTCTGTGGGACAATTGCACAAATGTTTATGTAAAAGACACACCAGTATGGCTTTCCAAGAGGTTCTGAGTGTTCCTGAGTGGTCTAGTCTCAGTCCTGACTTAAATCTGCTTAATATATCGGAGACAAGGTTTAAATATCGCTCTCCATCAATGATACCCAACCAAATTTAATGAGCTTGAGCAATTTTCACAAAAACAATGGGTATATAATGAATCCTGGTGGAAGCTATGACCCCTTATTGATGTCACCTGTTAAATCCACTTCAATCAGAGTAGTTGAAGGGGAGGGGACAAGTTAAAGAAGGATTCAGAGGGTGAATGGGCAAGACAAAATATTGAAGTGCCTTTGAATGGGGTATGGTAGTAGGTTCCAGGCACACCAGTTTGTGTCAAGATCTGCAACACTGCTGGGTTTTTCACGCTCAACAGTTTCCTGTGTGTATCAAGAATTGTCCACCACCCAAAGGACATCCAGCCAACTTGAAACAACTGTGGGAAGCATTGGAGTCAACATGGGCCAGCATCCCTGTGGAATGCTTTTGACACCTTGTGGAGTCCATGCCCTGACGAATTGAGGCTGTTCTGAGGGCAAAAGGGGGTGCAACTCAATATTAGGAAGGTGTTGTACACTCAGTGTATGTTTCCCTAAGAGTTGTGCAAAGTTGATAGACTCTTAATGAAAATAATTCACAGCTGTAATGACTGCCAAAGGTGCTTCCACCAAGTATTAACTCAGGGGGGTGGAGACTCGGGGGGGTGGAGATTCAGGGGGGTGGAGTTTCTATAATCCATCCATTAGTACTGTTCTACTTCCTGTTGTTCAGGCAGTCTTCATGTTAAAAAGCCTTTCCCTCTGCATCTCCCATCCATTAGTGTAAGTACTGTTCTACTTCCTGTGGTTCAGGAAGGCTTCATGTTTACTTCACCCTGGTGAAGCACACTAGAGTGGGGGAGAAGGAGCAGGAGGAGGAGGAGGCGGAGGAGAGGGATTGGGTGGAGGAGGAAGAGGAGGAGGAAGTGGAGGAATAAAGGAAGGTCATAATTGGTGGGTTGCTTTTGTAAACAGCCCATCTCTGCCTCCCTTCCTGCCTGTCTCCCACTCTCCCTCCCTGCCTGTCTCCCTGTCTCCCTGCCTGCCTGTCTCCCTGCCTCCCTGCCTGTCTCCCTGCCTGCCTGTCTCCCTGCCTGTCTCCCTCCCAGCCTGTCTCCCTGTCTCCCTGCCTCCCTGCCTGTCTCCCTGCCTGCCTGTCTCCCTCCCTGCCTGTCTCCCTCCCTGCCTGTCTCCCTGTCTCCCTGCCTGCCTGTCTCCCTGCCTCCCTGCCTGTCTCCCTGCCTGCCTGCCTGTCTCCCTCCCTGCCTGTCTCCCTCCCTGCCTGTCTCCCTCCCTGCCTGTCTCCCTGTCTGCCTGTCTCCCTCCCTCCCTACCTGTCTCCCTCCCTGCCTGCCTGCCTCCCTTCCTCCCTCCCTGCCTCCCTCGTTCCTTCATACCAGTGGAGTTTCACAGAGAAATCATCCTGACAGCCAATTAAAGGGCCTTTCTCTCCCAGTACCTGATAAGGAGGTTGTTAATACAGCCTGTTAATACCTCTACAGTGGCTACCACTTAATGTGTGATAAATGTACGTCAATGAGCATTGAAGGTTGATCGAATCACCCTCCCCTCTGCCCCGCTTCTTTCTCACCAAGCCAGAGAGAATGAACAGATATGGAGTCCGGGGCCATGCCCTTATTGACAGATTACTCATTAGAAAGGTTCAGCTTGTTTTTAAGGATTGTTTTCTATGTCGTCGCTGAAATATGAAAGAAAACACTGCAGGGAAAGAAGAATACCGGCACTGTCATCATGTGATTAGGGCACAATCATCATCTGGGTCTTCCTCCATACAATTGGCGGGTTTGAGGTGGTAGGAGGGAGTACTGCATGAAGTGTTTTTACCTCCAAGAAAAAAGGGGTTCTCTCTCTTTCTCTGTCTCTCTCGTCCTGTCTCATTCTCTCACTCTCTTTCTCTGTCTCTCTCGTCCTGTCTCACTCTCTCACTCTTTTTCTCTGTCTCTCTCATCCTGTCTCACTCTCTCACTCCCTTTCTCTGTCTCTCTCTCTGATTATTTTCATGTTTTCCATTATGGCTTTCCTCTCTGTGCCGGTCAGTCCTGGCCTTGGGCAAGGCAGCTGCCTGTGTGGTATAGTCTTCAGCAGGATGTGGGGCAGCTAGTTCCAGAACCAAGGCTAGTTCCAGCTTTATGCCGCTACATTCTAATAGCGTAGTCATCAAATGAGCCAAAGAGCAAATCAACGAGGATTGAGGATGTCAGGAGGATTCTGTGTGAATGAATAGGACATGTTTTACCATAAGACTGAACTTCATAATCAGACCGGACAAGGAAACCAGGGATGTCCTTTAGGCTCACTAACATCAAGTGTGACAGTGTAATCCAGGGCCCAGACAGACAGGTCTCACCATACTAAAACCTTTAGATGAGACAGCCACTCATCTACTTGTCTTGTTCATTGTTTTGTCATTTGTTTTGTATTTTTTTCATGTTGTTTAAATCACCAGCCTGGAGACAGCGAGACAGACAGTCATCTCCTTGACATGTGTGTGGCCCACAGGATTTCGAGGAGGAGAGAGGACAAAACATTTCCAGGGTGATATTCCTTGTTAGAGAGTGTGGACAGCAGCTGATGTGTGTTCAACGGTTCTCCCCCACATCCCTCCCTCCCTCCCCACTTCCCTCCCTCTCCAGCTACTATACCTGAAGACATGTCCACCTGGCCAGGGGAGATCACAGAGTCTAGAGGTGTCACAGTAAACACTCCCATCAGCCCAGTGGGCAGTCATGAACTGTGTGAGGGTCTAGCAGAATCCTGACTAAAAGTGTTGAGCGATAGAGAGAGAGAGAGAGGCAGAGAGTGAGAGTGAGAGTGAGGCAGAGAGTGAGAGAGAGAGAAAGAAAGAAAACTAAAGTGAGACGGAGAAGGAGAGAGAGCTGGACTGTACATTTAATGATGAAAGTTTCATGACTCTAAATCTAGACAGACTTTTAGTGTCAGTCAGGATTACTGCTGTAGCCTAGACAGACATGAATAATAGAATAGAGAGAGAGAGATCCCTGAACGCTGTGGAACCGGAACAGAAGAGGAGATTTCAGAGAGAAGAGAAGAGGAGGAGGATGTTGTGTCCCAAATGGCACCCTATTATTCCCTACATAGTGCACTTCTCTCTGGTCTAAAGTAGTCCACTATATATAATAATATGAATAATAGGGAATAGGGTACCATTTGGGATGCAGCCCGAGAGAAGCCAAGGGTAAATCATTAAACAGATAGATGGATAAATAAGTGAAGAGTGTTGCATAAAACGCCAAGGCTGCTGCTGCTCATACCTTGATAAATAGCCAAGGCTGCTGCTGCTCATACCTGGATAAAACGCCAAGGCTGCTGCTGCTCCTACCTGGATAAAACGCCAAGGCTGCTGCTGCTCATACCTGGATAAAACGCCAAGGCTGCTGCTGCTCATACCTTGATAAATAGCCAAGGCTGCTGCTGCTCACACCTGGATAAAACGCCAAGGCTGCTGCTGCTCATACCTTGATAAATAGCCAAGGCTGCTGCTGCTCACACCTGGATAAAACGCCAAGGCTGCTGCGCTCACACCTGGGTGAAAGAAGTTCGAGTGTAAGGGAAGCCGAGGGGGAGAGAGGTAGCGTCGTAGTGTCAATGTGTGTTTGTGTGTGCTGTGTTAGTGTCTCAGACTGGGAGAGTGAATGTAGAGAGGGAAGACTTTGAAAGACAGAGGAGGGGAGGAAAGGAGGAAAGCAGAGGGGTTGAATGTACTGCTAGCAGATTCATTACTTACCAACAACAGCTGCAAATTCCAATAAAACGACATCACGTTTTGAAGTCCACTTTCCTTGCTTTGTCTAACAACACTATCATGAATCTAGCGAATACTTTTTGTGGGTCAGAGTGCAGTATTTATTTAGTTTCATAGCACAAACGTTTGTTAGCACGTTTCTCACACTGGCTTTAGTCACGGAGGGAGCAGGCTTGCCCCGGCAAGTGCAGAGGGGTTGCCTAGCAACACGTGCCTCGGAGGGAGTCAACGTCTGCATAGCGCGACAAATTCCCATGATTTGTGAATCTGTTCGCGTCCGAACAGGTAGCGCGACAGCTGAAATGGCTTTGAAAAAACACGATTTCAGCTAATAGGGAAAAGTATCTAACAAAATAACTATATTATGGCATTCTCTAATCATTAACTATTTACATAGAATAGAAATGTCGGTACATTTGTGGGAAAAATATGTACTTACTCAAAATGTCATTTGACATTTGTTTGCACTTTGAATACTTACAGTACATTCTTCCAATGAGGGCTCCCGAGTGGCGCAGCGGTCTAAGGCACTCAGTGCTTGAGGCGTCACTACAGACCCCCTGGTTCGATTCCAGGCTGTATCACAACCGGCCGTGATTGGGAGTCCCATAGGGCGGCGAACAATTGGCCCAGCGTAGTCTGGGTTTGGCCGTCATTGTAAATAAGAATTTGTTCTTAACTGACTTGCCTAGTTAAATAAAAAGTAGCACAAACAAATAAAGCACAAGCACAAACAAATAAAAATATACAGCAAACCAATGCATCATTAACAGAGGCAGGCAGGCTTGGGATGCTCTGGGCTCATATGTGTCTGTATCTCCACCATCTGCCGCTCTGATCTTTAGAAAGCATCTCACACTGGGCTCAGCTCCAAAGCACTGGGACCTTTAAGTGCACCTCCTTGAGTGCTTACATTTACATTTTTACCATTTAGCAGATGCTCTTATATAGAGCGGCTTAGAGTAGTGAGAGCATTTTTCATACTATGGTCCCCCATTGGGAATCAAACCCACAACCCTGGCATTGCAAGTGCTATGGTCTACCAACTGAGCCACACAGTTCTCTCCCTCCTCCCCCTCCTCCCTCCTCTCCCTACTCTCACTCCTCCATCCTCTCTCTCCTCTCCTCTCTCCCTCCTCTCCTCTCTCCCTCCTCTCCTCTCCCTCCTCTCCTCTCGCTCCTCTCTCTCCTCTCCCTCCTCTCTCTACTACCTCCTCTCTCTCCACTCCCACCTCTCCCTCCTCTCCATCCTCTACTCTCTCCCTCCTCTCTCTCCCTGCTCTACCTCCTGACCTCTCCCTCCTCTCTCTCCTCCATCCTCTCCTCTCTCCCTCCTATTTCTCTCCCTCCTCTATCTCCACCCTCCTCTCCTCATTCTCTCTCCTTCCCTCTTCTCTCTCTCTCCCTCCTCCCTCCTCTCTCTCCTCCATCCTCTCTCTCCTCTCCCTACTCTCCCTCCTCTCTTCTCTCTCTCCCCTCTCTCTCTCTATCTCCTCTCCCTCCTCTCACTCCTCTCTCTCCTCCCGCCTCTCTCTCCTGCCTCATATCCCTCCTCTCCTCTCTCCCTCCTCTCTCTCCCTCCTCTCACTCCTGTCCTCTCCCTACTCTCTCTCCTCACTCCCTCCTCTCTCCCTCCTCTCTCTCCTCCGTCCTCTCTCTCCTCCCTCCTCTCCTCTCTCCCTCCTCTCTCTCGCCTCTCCTCCCTCCTCTCCTCTCTCCCTCTTCTCTCTCTCCCTCCTCCCTCCTCTCTCTCCTTCCTCTCCCTCCTCTCTCTCCCTCCTCTCTCTCTCCCACCTCTCATTCCTCTCTCTCCTCTCTCTCAAACCCTCCTCTCTCTCCTCTCCCACCCCTCTCCTCTCCTCTCTCCCTCCTCTCTCTCTCCCTCCTCTCCCTCATCTCCTCTCTCCCTCCTCTCTCTCCCTCTTTCTCCTCCCTCCTCTCTCTCCATCCTCCTCTCCCTCATCTCCTCTCTCCCTCCTCTCTCTCCTCCCTCCTCTCCTCTCCTCTCCCTCCTCTCTCTCCCTCCTCTCTCGCTCTCTCCTTCCTCTCCCTCCTCTCTCTCCTCCTCCCTCCTCTCTCTCTCCCTCCTCTCCTCTCTCCCTCCTTCTCTCTCCCTCCTATCCCTCCTCTCTCCCCTCTTTCTCCTCCCTCCTCTCTCTCCTTCCTCCTCTCCCTCATCTCCTCTCTCCCTCCACCCTCTCCTCCCTCCTCTCCTCTCCTCTCCCTCCTCTCTCTCCCTCCTCTCTCTCTCTCTCCTTCCTCTCCCTCCTCTCTCTCCTCTCTCTCCTCCCTCCTCTCTCTCCTTCCTCTCCCTCCTCTCTCTCCTCTCTCTCCTCCCTCCTCTCCTCTCTCTTCCTCCTCTCTCTCTCCCACCTCTCTCCTCCCTCCCTCCTCTCCTCTACTTCTCCTCTCCTCTCTCCCTCCTCTCTCTCTCCCTCCCACCCTCCCTCCTCTCTTCTCTCCCTCCTCTCTCTCTCCATCCTCCCTCCTCTCTCTCCTCCCTCCTCTCTCTCCTCCCTCCTCTTTTTCCTCCCTCCTCTCCTCTCTCCCTCCTTTCTCTATCTCCCTCCTCTCCCTCTCTCCCTCCTCTCCCTCTTCTCTCTCCCTCCTCTCCTCTCATTCTCCTCTCTCTCTCTCTCCCTCGTCTCCCTCCTCTCCCTCCTCTCCTCTCTCCCTCCCCTCTCTCTCCTTCCTCTCCCTCCTCTCCCTCCTCTCTCTCCCTCCTCCCTCTTCTCTCTCCCTCCTCTCACTCTCTCCCTCCTCACTCTCCTCCCTCCTCTCCTCTCCTCCCTCCTCTCAGTCCTCCCTCCCCTCCTCTCCTCTCTCCCTCCTCTCTCTCTCTCTCCCTCCTCGCCCTCCTCTCCTCTCTCCCTCTTCTCTCTCTCCCTCCTCCCTCCTCTCCTCTCTCCCTCCTCTCTCTCTCCTCTCATCTCCTCCCTCCTCTCTCCCTCTTCTCTCTCTCTCCCTCCTCCCTCCTCTCCCTCCTCTTCTCTATCTCCTCTCCCTCCTCTCCTCTCTCCCTCCTCTCTCTCTCCTTCCTCTCCCTCCTCTCTCTCCCTCCTCTCTCTCTCTCCCTCCTCTCATTCCTCTCTCTCCTCTCTCTCAAACCCTCCTCTCTCTCCTCTCCCACCTCTACCTCCTCTCCTCTCTCCCTCCTCGCTCTCTCTCCCTCTTCTCCCTCCTCTCCTCTCTCCCTCCTCTCTCTCTCCTCCTCTCCCCTCATCTCCTCTCTCCCTCCTCTCTCTCCCTCCTATCCCTCCTCTCTCTCCTCTCTCTCCTTCCTCCTCTCTCTCCTTCCTCCTCTCCCTCATCTCCTCTCTCCCTCCTCTCTCCTCTCCTCTCCTCTCCTCTCCTCTCCTCTCCTCTCCTCTCCTCTCCTCTCCTCTCCTCTCCTCTCCTCTCCTCTCCTCTCCTCTCCTCTCCTCTCCTCTCCTCTCCTCTCCTCTTTCTTTCTCCTTCCTCTCCCTCCTCTCTCTCCCTCTCTCTCCTCTCTCCTCTCTCTCCTCCCTCCTCTCTCTCCTTTCTCCTCTCCCTCATCTCCTCTCTCCCTCCTCTCTCTCCCTCCTCTCCCTCCTGTCCTATCCCTCATCTCTCTCCTCTCTCCCTCCTCTCTCTCCTCTCTCCCTCCTCTCTCTCCTCCCTCCCACCATCCCTCCTCTCCTCCCTCCCTCCTCTCTCTCCTCCCTCCTCTCCTCTCTCTCTCTCTCCCTCTTCTCCCTCTTCACTCTCTCTCCCTCCTCTCTCTCTCTCTCCTCCCTCTCTCCCTCCTTTCTCTCTCTCCCCTCCTCTCTCTCCTTCTCTCCTCTATCCCTCCTCTCCTCTCTCCCTCCTCTCCCTCCTCTCCCTCCTCTCCTCTATCTCTCCTCCTCTCTCTCCCTCCTCTCCTTCCTCTCCCTACTCTCTCTCCTCTCCCTCCTCTCCCTCATCTCCTCTCTCCCTCCTCTCTCTCCTCTCCCTCCTCTCCCTCATCTCCTCTCTCCCTCCTCTCTCTCCCTCCTATCCCTCCTCTCTCTCCTCTCTCTCCTCCCTCCTCTCCTCTCCTCTCCTCTCCTCTCCTCTCCTCTCCTCTCCTCTCCTCTCCTCTCCTCTCCTCTCCTCTCCTCTCCTCTCCTCTCCTCTCCTCTCCTCTCCTCTCCTCTCCTCTCCTCTCCTCTCCTCTCCTCTCTTCTCCTCTCCTCTCCTCTCTCTTTCTCCTTCCTCTCCCTCCTCTCTCTCCCTCCTCTCTCTCTCCTCTCTCTCCTCCCTCCTCTCTCTCCTTCCTGCTCTCCCTCATCTCCTCTCTCCCTCCTCTCTCTCCCTCCTCTCCCTCCTGTCCTATCCCTCATCTCTCTCCTCTCTCCCTCCTCTCTCTCCTCTCTCCCTCCTCTCTCTCCTCCCTCCCACCATCCCTCCTCTCCTCCCTCCCTCCTCTCTCTCCTCCCTCCTCTCCTCTCTCTCTCTCTCCCTCTTCTCCCTCTTCACTCTCTCTCCCTCCTCTCTCTCTCTCTCCTCCCTCTCTCCCTCCTTTCTCTCTCTCCCTCCTCTCTCTTCCTTCTCTCCTCTATCCCTCCTCTCCTCTCTCCCTCCTCTCCCTCCTCTCCCTCCTCTCCTCTATCTCTCCTCTCTCTCTCCCTCCTCTCCCTCCTCTCCCTACTCTCTCTCCTCTCCCTCCTCTCCCTCATCTCCTCTCTCCCTCCTCTCTCTCCTCTCCCTCCTCTCCCTCATCTCCTCTCTCCCTCCTCTCTCTCCCTCCTATCCCTCCTCTCTCTCCTCTCTCTCCTCTCCTCTCCTCTCCTCTCCTCTCCTCTCTCCCTCCTCTCTCTCTCTCCTTCCTCTCCCTCCTCTCTCTCCCTCCTCTCTCTCTCCTCTCTCTCCTTCCTCCTCTCTCCTTCCTCCTCCCCCTCATCTCCTCTCTCCCTCCTCTCTCTCCCTCCTCTCCCTCCTGTCCTATCCCTCCTCTCTCTCCTCTCTCCCTCCTCTCTCTCTCTCCCTCCTCTCTCTCCTCCCTCCTCTCTCCCTCCCTCCCACCATCCCTCCTCTCCTCTCTCCCTCCTCTATGTCTCCCTCCTCCCTCCTCTCTCTCCTCCCTCCTCTTTTTCCTCCCTCCTCTCCTCTCTCCCTCCTCTCTCACCTCTCCCTTATCTCCCTTCTCTCTCTACTCCCTCCTCTCCCTCATCCCTCCTCTCCATCCTCCCTCCTCTCCCTCCTCTCCCTCCTCCATCCTCCCTCCTCTCTCTCCTCTCCCTCCTACATAGAGCCATGACTACATGGAACTCTATTCCACATCAGGTAACTGATGCAAGTAGTAGAATCAGATTTAAAAAACAGATAAAAATACACCTTATGGAAGCAACACAAACATAGGCACAGACATATGCATACACACATATTACATTTACATTTACATTTACGTCATTTAGCAGACGCTCTTATCCAGAGCGACTTACAAATTGGTAACATATGATAACATATGCTCTATACACACACGTACACATGGATTTTGGTGTGGTAGTGGAGTAGGGGCCTGAGGGCACACACTTAGTGTGCTGTGAAATATGTTATGAATGTTTTATAATGTTTTTCTTTAATGTATAACTGCCTTAATTTTGCTGGACCCCAGGATAAAATCCATAATAAATACAAATACAAATGAATACCTGTATTGTTGAAGAATACATCTGTATAATGTATACCTGTATTGTTGAAGCATACATCTGTATAATGTACAGTACCAGTCAAAAGTTTGGACACACCTACTCATTCAAGGGTTTTTCTTTAGTTTTACTAATTTTTACATTAAAGACAAATAGTAACCAAAAAAGTGTTAAACAAATCTAAATATATTTTATATATTTGAGATTCTTCAAATAGCCACCATTTACCTTGATGACAGCTTTGCACACTCTTGGCATTTTCTCAACCAGCTTAATCTGGAATGCTTTTCAAACAGTCTTCAAGGAGTTCCCACATATGCTGAGCACTTGTTGGCTGCTTTTCCTTCACTCTGCCGTCCGACTCATCCCAAACCATCTCAATTTGGTTGAGTTCGGGGGATTGTGGAGGCCAGGTCATCTGATGCAGCACTCCATCACTCTCCTTTTTTGGTAAAATAGCCATTACACAGCCTGGAGGTGTTTTGGGTCATTGTCCTGTTAAAAACAAATGATAGTTCCACTAAGCCCAAACCAGATCGGATGGCGTATTGCTGCAGAATGCTGTGGTAGCCATGCTGGTTAAGTGTGCCTTGAATTCTAAATAAATCAAATACAGTGTCACCAGCAAAGCACCCCCACGCAATAACACCTCCTCCTCCATGCTTTACGGTGGGAACTACACATGCAGAGATCATCCGTTCACCCACACCGCGTCTCACAAAGACACGGAGGTTTGAACCAAAAATCTCAAATTTGGACTCCAGACCAAAGGTTTTCCACTGGTCTAATGTCCATTGCTTGTGTTTCTTGGCCCAAGCGGGTCTCTTCTTCTTATTGGTGTCCTTTAGTAGTGGTTTCTTTGCAGCAATTCGACCATGAAGGCCTGATTTACACAGTCCCCTCTGAACAGTTGATGTTGAGATGTGTCTGTTACTTGAACTCTGTGAATCATATATTTGGGGTGCAATTTCTGAGGCTGGTAACTATAATGAACAGCAGAGGTAACTCTGGGTCTTCCATTCCTGTGGCGGTCCTCATGAGAGCCAGTTTCATCATAGCGCTTGATGGTTTTTACGACTTCACTTGAAGAGATTTTCAAAGTTCATGACATTTTCCGTATTGACTGACCTTCATGTCTTAAAGTAATGATGGATTGTAATTTCTCTTTGCTTATTTGAGCTTTTCTTTCCATAATATGGACTTGGTATTTTGCCAAATAGGTCTACCTTCTGTATATCCCCCTTACCTTGTCACAACACAACTGATTGGCTCAAACGCATTAGGATGGAAAGATATTCCACAAATTAATTTTTAAGAAGGCACACCTGTTAATTGAAATGCATTCCAAGTGACTACCTCATGAAGCTGGTTGAGAGAATGCCAAGAGTGTGCAAAGCTGTCATCAAGGCAAAGGGTGGCTATTTGAAGAACCTCAAATATAAAATATATTTTGATTTGTTTAACACTTTTTTGGTTACTACATGATTCCATATGTGTTATTTCATAGTTTTGATGTCCTCACTATTATTCTACAATGTAGAAAACATAAAAATAAAGAAAAACCCTTGAATGAGCAGTTGTGTCCAAACTTTTGACTGGTCGTGTATGTCTGTATTGTTGAAGCATTCATCCTCCCCATATTACCAATAAAGAATGTGTACAGTGAGAGAAAAAAGTATTTGATTCCCTGCTGATTTTGTACGTTTGCCCACTGACAAAGACCTGATCAGTCTATAATTTTAATGGTAGTTTTATTTGAACAGTGAGAGACAGATTAACAACAAATAAATCCAGGAAAACGCATGTCAAAATTTTTTATAAATTGATTTGCATTTTAATGAGGGAAATAAGTATTTGACCCCTCTGCAAAACATGACTTAGTACTTGGTGGCAAAACCCTTGTTGGCAATCACAGAGGTCAGACGTTTCTTGTAGTTGGCCACCAGGTTTGCACACCTCAGGAGGGATTTTGTTCCACTTCTCTTTGCAGATCTTCTCCAAGTCATTAAGGTTTCGAGGCTGACATTTGGCAACTCGAACCTTCAGCTCCCTCCACAGATTTTCTATGGGATTAAGGTCTGGAGACTGGCTAGGCCACTCCAGGACCTTAATGTGCTTCTTCTTGAGCCACTCCTTTGTTGCCTTGGCCGTGTGTTTTGGGTCATTGTCATGCTGGAATACCCATACACGACCCATTTTCAATGCCCTGGCTGAGGGAAGGAGGTTCTCACCCTTGATTTGACGGTACTTGGCCCTGTCCATCGTCCCTTTGATGCGGTGAAGTTGTCCTGTCCCCATAGCAGAAAAACACCCCCAAAGCATAATGTTTCCACCTCCATGTTTGACGGTGGGGATGGTGTTCTTGGGGTCATAGGCAGCATTCTTCCTCCTCCAAACACGGCGAGTTGAGTTGATGTCCTCTGTAGCTCAGCTGGTAGAGCGCGGCGCTTGTAACGCCAGGGTAGTGGGTTCGATCCCCGGGACCACCCATACACAAAAATGTATGCACACATGACTGTAAGTCGCTTTGGATAAAAGCGTCTGCTAAATGGCATATTATATTATATTATTATATTATTATTATGTCAAAGAGCTCCATTTTGGTCACATCTGACCACAACACTTTCACCCAGTTCTCCTCTGAATCATTCAGATGTTCATTGGCAAACTTCAGACGGCCCTGTATATGTGCTTTCTTGAGCAGGGGGACCTTGCGGGCGCTGCATGATTTCAGTCCTTCACGGTGTAGTGCGTTACCAATTGTTTTCTTGGTGACTATGGTCCCAGCTGCCTTGAGATCATTGACAAGATCCTACCATGTAGTTCTGGGCTGATTTCTCACCGTTCTCATGATCATTGCAACTCCACGAGGTGAGATCTTGCATGGAGCCCCAGGCCGAGGGAGATAGACAGTTATTTTGTGTTTCTTCCATTTGCAAATAAACACACCAACTGTTGTCACCTTCTCACCAAGCTGCTTGGCGATGGTCTTGTAGCCCATTCCAGCCTTGTGTAGGTCTACAATCTTGTCCCTGCCATCCTTGGAGAGCTCTTTGGTCTTGGCCATGGTGGAGAGTTTGGAATCTGATTGATTGATTGCTTCTGTGGACAGGTGTCTTTTATACAGGTAACAAACTGAGATTAGGAGCACTCCCTTTAAGAGTGTGCTCCTAATCTCAGCTCGTTACCTTTATAAAGGTGGTCCTCTGTAGCTCAGCTGGTAGAGCACGGCACTTGTAACGCCAAGGTAGTGGGTTCGATCCCCGGGACCACCCATACACAAAAAAAAAATGTATGCACGTATGACTGTAAGTCGCTTTGGATAAAAGCGTCTGCTAAATGGCATATTATTATTATTATTATTATAAAAGACACCTGGGAGCCAGAAATCTTTCTGATTGAGAGGGGGTCAAATAATTATTTCCCTCATTAAAATGCAAATCAATTTATAACATTTTTGACATGCGTTTTTCTGGATTTTGTTGTTGTTAATCTGTCTCTCACTGTTCAAATAAACCTACCATTAAAATTATAGACTGATAATTTCTTTGTCAGTGGGCAAACGTACAAAATCAGCAGGGGATCAAATACTTTTTTCCCTCACTGTATGTACTTTGTCCTCATGTTCTTCCTCACAAGGTCTCCTACTGCGTTTGTTTACTAATCAATACTCCTCGCCTGGTGTCCTGCTGTTCAACAGGTGCAGGCTTTGTGTGTGTAATTGTGTGAATGTGTTGCCATGTGTGTCTGCATGTGGTATATGTGTGTCTGTGTGTGCATCTTCACTGATTTAATCTCTGTGTTTTTCAACAGACACAGATCCAATCAATGACCTGTGGGAGGGGGGCTTCTCTCTTATCTCCCTCTAACTCGTGCACCTCTGGTCTCCCCGTGTGCCCCCAGCAGGCCTCTCCGAGCGCCCACAGACCCTCAACAGGCCCTCAACAGCTTGGAAGACAAATGTCTAATCAATATACAATTTAATATAAAACATATAAAACAAAACCAGAAGAAAGCCTGGCAGAATAGTCATCCTTGTTAGAATAGTCAGAATAGTCCCCTTGTTAGAAAAGTCAGAATAGTCCTCCTTTTAAATAATAGTCAGATTCTTCCCCCTTGTTAGAATTGTCGGAATAGTCCTCCTTCTAAAAGTATAGCCAGAATAGTCCTCCTTGTTAAAATAGTCAGAATAATCCTAAATGTTAGAATAGGTAGAATATTCCTCCATTTTAGAATTGCCAGAATATTCTTCCCTTTTGGAATAGTCGGAATATTCCTCCTTGTTAGAGTATTCTGAATATTCCTCCATGTTAGAATGTTCAGAAAAGTCCCCCTTGTCAGAATAATCCTCCTGGTTAGATTAGTCAGAATAGTCCCCCTTTTAAGAATAGATTTAAAAAAGTCCTCCTTGTTGTAATAGTCAGAATAGTCCTCCCTTTTTTTATTTTTTTTGCATAGTCGGAACAGTCCTCCTTGTTAGAATAGTTGGAATAGTCCTCCATGTTAGGGCTTCTACAAAGAAGACTCCAATTCAGGCTTTTCAGTACCGCAAAGTGCAATGTGGAATATTTTTACATTTCAGAATATTCTTACATCTCCATCTCTTATAAAGTTCACTGACTTTATAAGGGATGGTGAGGGAAGTGGGGAACTGTCTGTGTCAGAGTTGTCAGGGGTATGACTCTTCATAGGGAAGTGAGGGAAGTGGGGAGAATAAAGGAAGAGAAAACGAAAAGAGCACAAGGTGAATACTAGATTTGGGCAAGGGTATGGTATTCAAGGTGAATGCTAGCTGTGGGCTGGGGTATGTTATTCAAGGTGAATGCTAGCTGTGGGCTGGGGTATGGTATTCAAGGTGAATGCTAGCTGTGGGCAGGGGTATGGTATTCAAGGTGAATGATAGCTGTGGGCTGGAGTATGGTATTCAAGGTGAATGCTAGCTGTTGGCTGGGGTATGGTATTCAAGATTAATGCTAGCTGTAGGCTGGGGTATGGTATTAAAGGTGAATGCTAGCTGTGGGCTGGGGTATGGTATTCAAGGTGAATGCTAGCTGTGGGCAGCGGTATGGTATTCAAGGTGAATGCTAGCTGTGGGCTGGGGTATGGTATTCAAGTTGAATGCTAGCTGTGGGCAAGGGTATGGTATTCAAATTGAATGCTAAATGTGGGCAGGGGTATGGTTTTCAAGGTGAATGCTAGCTGGGGTATGGTATTCAATGTGTATGCTAGCTGTGGGCTGGGGAATGGTATTTAAGGTGAATGCTAGATGTGGGCAGGGGTATGGTTTTCAAGGTGAATGCTAGCTGTGGGCTGGGGTATGGTTTTCAATGTGTATGCTAGCTGTGGGCTGGGGTATGGTATTTAAGGTGAATGCTAGCCGTGGGCAGGGGTATGGTATTCAAGGTGAATGCTAGCTGTGGGCAGGTGTATGGTATTCAAGGTGAATGCTAGCTGTGTGCAGGGGTATGGTATTTAAAGTGAATGCTAGATCTGGGCAGGGGTATGGTTTTCAAGGTGAATGCTGGCTGTGAGCTGGGGTATGATATTCAAGGTGAATGCTAGCTGTGGGTTGGGTAATGGTATTTAAGGTGAATTCGAGCTGTGGGCTGGGGTATGGTATTCAAGGTGAATGCTAGCCGTGGGCAGGGGTATGGTATTCAAGGTGAATGCTAGCTGTAGGCTCGGTATGGTATTCAAGGTGAATGCTAGCTGTGTGCAGGGGTATGGTATTTAAAGTGAATGCTAGATCTGGGCAGGGGTATGGTTTTCAAGGTGAATGCTGGCTGTGAGTTGGGGTATGATATTCAAGGTGAATGCTAGCTGTGGGTTGGGGAATGGTATTTAAGGTGAATTCTAGCTGTGGGCTGGGGTATGGTATTCAAGGTGAATGCTAGCAGTGGGCTGGGGTATGGTATTCAAGGTTACTGCTAGCTGTGTGCTGGGGTATGTTATTCAAGGTGAATGCTAGCTGTGGGTTGGGGAATGGTATTTAAGGTGAATGCTAGCCATGGGCAGGGGTATGGTATTCAAGATGAATGCTAGCTGTGGGCAGGGGTATGGTATTCAAGGTGAATGCTAGCTGTGGGCTGGGATATGGTATTCAAGGTGAATGCTAGCTGTGGGCAGGGGTATGGTATTTAAAGTGAATGCTAGATCTGGGCAGGGGTATGGTTTTCAAGGTGAATGCTGGCTGTGGGCTGGTGTATGGTATTCAAGGTGAATTCTAGCTGTGGGCAGGCGTATGGTGTTCAAGGTGAATGCTAGCTGTGGGTTGGGGAATGGTATTTAAGGTGAATTCTAGCTGTGGGCTGGGGTATGGTATTCAAGGTGAATGCTAGCTGTGGGTTGGGGAATGGTATTTAAGGTGAATTCTAGCTGTGGGCTGGGGTATGGTATTCAAGGTGAATGCTAGCAGTGGGCTGGGGTATGGTATTCAAGGTTACTGCTAGCTGTGGGCTGGGGTATGGTATTCAAGGTGAATGCTAGCAGTGGGCTGGGGTATGGTATTCAAGGTGAATGCTAGCTGTGGGCAGGGGTATGGTATTCAAGGTGAATGCAAGCTGTGGGCTGGGGTATGGTATTCAAGGTGAATGCTAGCTGTGGGCAGGGGTATGGTATTCAAGGTGAATGCAAGCTGTGGGCAGGGGTATGGTATTCAAGGTGAATGCTAGCTGTGGGCGGGTAAACACACACCACACTGTTGCTGTGAGGGTGAAGTCCAGCGAGTGTGGGACCACAGGGCCTAGCTCAATTGATCACTATCATCACCATCATCACTACCATCCCCCTGACCTGAGGACAGCCTGGGTATCAATAACCTGCTGCTGACCACAGGTGAGGACAGGCCTGGGTATCAATACCCTGCTGTTGACCACAGCTGAGGACAGGCCTGGGTATCAATACCCTGCTGCTGACCACAGCTGAGGACAGGCATGGGTATCAATACCCTGCTGCTGACCACAGCTGAGGACAGGCCTGTTTATCAATACCCTGCTGATGACCACAGATCTCAGAAAAAAAAGAAGGAAATGTAACCTTAATCCCAAGGAACATGCACATGCTACTGGACATGGATGGATCTGTTTGTGACTAGCTGGGTTTTTCTAATATGCTAAATATACACGGAGTATACAAAACATTAGGAACACCTTCCTAATATTGAGTTGCATCACCTCTTTTGCCCTCAGAACAGTCTCAATTCATCGGGGCATGGACTCCAAAGGTGTCCAAAGCGTTCCACAGGGATGCTGGCCCAGGTTGACTCCAATGCTTCCCACAGTTGTTGGACGGATGTCCTTTGGGTGGTGGACCATCGTTGATACACACAGGAAACTGTTGAGCATGAAAAACGCAGCAGCGTTGCAGATCTTGACACAAACCAGTGCGCCTGGCACAAAGTACCATACCCTGTTCAAAGGCACTTTTGTCTTGCCCATTCACCCTCTGAATGGCATTCATACACAATCCATGTCTCAGTTGTCTAAAGGCTTAAAAATCCTTCTTTAACCTGTCCCCTCCCCTTCATCTACACTGATTAAATGGTTTTAACAAGTGACATCAATAAAGGATCTTAACAGCAAATAGTCTGGGTAACCATGATTAGCTGTTCAGGAGTATTATGGCTTGGGGGTAGAAGCTGTTAAGAAGCCTTTTGGACCTAGACTTGGCGCTCCGGTACCGCTTGCCGTGCGGTAGCAGAGAGAACAGTCTATGACTAGGGTGGCTGGAGTCTTTGATCAGTTTTAGGGCCTTCCTCTGACACCGCCTGGTATAGATGTACTGGATGGCAGGAAGCTTGGCCCCAGTGATGTACTGGGCCGTACGCACTACCCTCTGTAGTGCCTTGCGGTCAGAGGCCGAGCAGTTGCTATAGCAGGCGGTGATGCAACCAGTCAGGATGCTCTCGATGGTGCAGCTGTAGAACTTTTTGAGGATCTGAGGACCCATGCCAAATCTTTTCAGTCTCCTGAGGGGGAATAGGCTTTGTCGTGCCCTCTTGGTGTGTTTAGACCATGATAGTTTGTTGGTGATGTGGACACCAAGGAACTTGAAGCTCTCAACCTGTTCCACTACAGCCCCATCGATGAGAATGGGGGCGTGCTCAGTCCTCTTGTTTTCCCTGTAGTCCACAATCATCTCTTTGTCTTGATCACGTTGAGGGAGAGGTTGTTATCATGGCACCACACGGCCAGGTCTCTGATCTCCTCCCTATAGGCTGTCTCATCATTGTCTGTGATCAGGCCTACCACTGTTGTGTCGTTGGCAAACTTAATGATGGTGTTCGAGTCGTGCCTGGCCATGCAGTCATGGGTGAACAGGGAGTACAGGAGGGGACTGAGCACGCACCCCTGAGGGGCCCCGTGTTGAGGACGGGGCGGCCCGTCAGGAAGTCCAGGATCCAGTTGCAGAGGGAGGTGTTTAGTCCCAAGGTCCTTAGCTTAGTGATGAGCTCTGAGGGCACTATGGTGTTGAACGCTGCGCTGTAGTCAATGAATAGCATTCTCACGTAGGTGTTCCTCTTGTCCAGGTGGGAAAGGGCAGTATGGAGTGTAATAGAGATTGCATCATCTGTGGATCTGTTGTGGCGGTATGCAAATTGGAGTGGGTCTAGGGTTTCTGGGATAATGTTGTTGATGTGAGCCATGACCAGCCTTTCAAAGCACTTCATGGCTACAGACATGAGTGCTACGAGTCGGTAGTCATTTAGGCAGGTTATCTTAGTGTTGTTGGGCACAGGGACTATGGTGGTCTGCTTGAAACATGTAGGTATTACAGACTCAGTCAGGGACATGTTGAAAACTTCAGTGAAGACACTTGCCAGTTGGTCAGCGCATGCTCGGAGTACATGTCCTGGTAACCCGTCTGGGCCTGCGGCCTTGTGAATGTTGACCTGATTAAAAGTCTTACTCACATCGGCTACAGAGAGCTTGCTCACATAGTCATCCGGAACAGCTGATGCTCTCAGCAGGTGTTCATAATGTTTTGTACACTCAGTGTATATAGGGGTGACATCATCAGCAGGTGTTCATAATGTTTTGTACACTCAGTGTATTACATTTACATTTACGTCAGAGGAAGGGGAGCCAGCAGGCCAGAGGTGGATGAACGCAATGCCCTCGTTTGGATGTAGGGACTGATCAGAGCCTGAAGGTACAGAGGTGCCGATCCCCTCACAGCTCCATAGGCAAGCACCATGGTCTTGTAACAGATGCGAGCTTCAACTGGAAGCCAGTGGAGTGTGCAGAGGAGCGGGGTGACGTGAGAGAACTTGGGAAGGTTGAACACCAGACGGGCTGCGGCATTCTGGATGAGTTGTAGGGGTTTAATGGCACAGGCAGGGAGCCCAGCCAACAGCGAGTTGCAGTAATCCAGACGGGAGATGACAAGTGCCTGGATTAGGACCTGTGCCGCTTCCTGTGTAAGGCAGGGTCGTACTCTCCGAATGTTGTAGAGCATGAACCTGCAGGATCGGGTCACCAACTTGATGTTAGCGGAGAACGACAGGGTGTTGTCCAGGGTCACGCCAAGGCTCTTCGCACTCTGGGAGGAGGACACAATGGAGTTGTCAACCGTGATGGCGAGATCATGGAACGGGCAGTCCTTCCCCGGGAGGAAGAGCAGCTCCGTCTTGCCAAGGTTCAGCTTGAAGTGGTGATCCGTCATCCATACTGATATGTCTGCCAGACATGCAGAGATGCGATTCGCCACCTGGTTATCAGAAGGGGGAAAGGAGAAGATTAGTTGTGTATCGTCAGCGTAGCAATGATAGGAGAGGCCATGTGAGGATATGACAGAGCCAAGTGACTTGGTGTATAGGGAGAATAGGAGAGGGCCTAGAACTGAGCCCTGGGGGACACCAGTGGTGAGAGCACGTGGTGCGGAGACAGCTTCTCGCCACGCCACTTGGTAGGAGCGACCGGTCAGGTAGGACGCGATCCAGGAGTGAGCCGCGCCGGAGATGCCCAGCTCGGAGAGGGTGGAGAGGAGGATCTGATGGTTCACAGTATCAAAGGCAGCAGACAGGTCTAGAAGGACAAGAGCAGAGGAGAGAGAGTTAGCTTTAGCAGTGCGGAGAGCCTCCGTGACACAGAGAAGAGCAGTCTCAGTTGAATGACCAGTCCTGAAACCTGACTGGTTTGGATCAAGAAGGTCATTCTGAGAGAGATAGCAAGAGAGTTGGCTAAAGACGGCACGCTCAATAGTTTTGGAAAGAAAAGAAAGAAGGGATACTGGTCTGTAGTTGTTGACATCAGTGGGATCGAGTGTTGGTTTTTTGAGAAGGGGTGCAACTCTCGCTCTCTTGAAGACGGAAGGGACATAGCCAGCGGTCAAGGATGAGTTGATCAGCGAGGTGAGGTAGGGGAGAAGGTCACCGGAGATGGTCTTGAGAAGAGAGGAGGGGATGGGGTCAAGCGGGCAGGTTGTTGGGCGGCCTGCAGTCACAAGTCGCAAGATTTTATCTGGAGAGAGAGGGGAGAAAGAAGTCAAAGCATAGGGTAGGGCAGTGTGAGCAGGACCAGCAGTGTCATTAGACTTAACAAACGAGGATCGGATGTCGTCAACCTTCTTTTCAAAGTGGTTGACGAAGTCATCCACAGAGAGAGAGGAGGGGGGGGGGGGGGGGAGGATTCAGCAGGGAGGAGAATGTGGCAAAGAGCTTCCTAGGGTTAGAGGCAGATGCTTGGAATTTAGAGTGGTAGAAAGTGGCCTTAGCAGCAGAAACAGATGAAGAAAATGTAGAGAGGAGGGAGTGAAAAGATGCCAGGTCGGCAGGGAGTTTAGTTTTCTTCCATTTCCCTCAGCTGCCCGGAGCTCTGTTCTGTGAGCTCGCAATGAGTCATCAAGCCACGGAGCTGGAGGGGAGGACCGAGCCGGCCGGGAGGATAGGGGACACAGGGAGTCAAAGGATGCAGAAAGGGAGGAGAGGAGGGTTGAGGAGGCAGAATCAGGAGATAGGAGGGAGAAGGATTGAGCAGAGGGAAGAGATGATAGGATGGAAGAGGAGAGAGTAGTGGGAGAGAGAGAGCGAAGGTTGCGGCGGCGCGTTACCATCTGTGTAGGGGCAGAGTGAGTAGTGTTGGAGGAGAGGGAGAGAGAAAAGGATACAAAGTAGTGGTCGGAGACTTGGAGGGGAGTTGCCGTGAGATTAGTAGAAGAACAGCATCTAGTAAAGATGAGGTCGCATAGGCTGGGATGAAGTCAGCCTTGTTGGCAGCAGAACGGCAGTTCCAGAGGCTGCCTGAGACCTGGAACTCCAGGTGTGGGGTGCGTGCAGGGACCACCAGGTTAGAGAGGCAGCAGCCACGCGGTGTGAGGCGTTTGTGTAGCCTGTGCGGAGAGGAGAGAACAGGGATAGGCAGAGGCATAGTTGACAGGCTGTAGCAAATGGCTACAATAATGCAGAGGAGATCGGAATGAAATGAACTAAACATCTGGGAAAGGAGAGAGTAAAAACCAAAACTCCCAAATATAACTCTCCCAACTTCACCTCAGAAACTATAATTGTTTCACTGAACCACCCGAATAAAACTCTCCCAACTTCCACTTTAGAAATTAGAATTGTTGTGAACTACAGCGGTTCAATGTTTCAAGGAATAGACTCAACTTACTTTATTCAGCTAGCTAACTATGACGCTATAGCTAACTAGCATGCTAGCATCCAATAACACACAGTTTAGCACCAATACTTGGTTACAACAAACTACCAATAGTGTGTTAACACACTAAACAGATAATTCGTGTCCGTGTCTAGTTCCTTTCATAACGCAGTAATAATTAAACGTTGGCTAGCTAGCACAAATATATTGTATTTAGCTGCTACAGTACAGCTAGCTGGTCGTGTTGGCTAGCTAGCAATGGCTGCTGTGTTGACTTTGTTTGAATAACGGCGGCGCTGCGAACAAATGTAGCTGGCTAAAAGGATATTGTATTTAGTTGCTACCGTTGCTAATAGCTACTCGCCAGCTAGTCCAGGAGGTGAGTTAGCTAGCTAGCTAGCTTCGTGCTACACCCGGCACCGCCGAATACAATGCTAACCTACAATAACTACCCACAACAGCCCACGATGCCTACCTATAATACCTAATAATATACAGCCCACGATGCCTACCTATAATACCTAACTACAATCTAAATACAGAGTTTAAGCCTTACTCGACAAAGCCCAAGCTATGTATAAAGCCAAACTTACCCGACGCCAGCTGTCTGGGTGGCAGACTGCAATCAGTAGCTGTAATTAAGTACAGCAGCCACCAACCACCTAACGTTAATGCCTCGGATAATGAGGTTAGAAAAACAGATGAATGGTAGGTAGCTAGCTGGCTTAATTACAGGTACTCTTAAGCGTGAAATAACATTGGAAACAACTATCCACAGTTGCTAAAAGTTACCAGTAGCTACCCGCTAGCTAGCTAGCTTTGTTGGTCCAGGTAGTGGGTTAGCTAGCCTCGTGCTTCGCCGAATACAATACTTACCTACAATAACCTACTACAATACCTACCTTCAATCTAAATACATGGTTTAAGCTTTACTCAACACCATATTTTTTTTATTTTTTTTTTGTCATTTAGCAGACGCTCTTATCCAGAGCGACTTACAGGAGCAATTAGGGTTAAGTGCCTTGCTCAAGGGCACATCGACAGATTTTTCACCTAGTCGGCTCGGGGATTAGAACCAGCGACCTTTCGGTTACTGGCACAACGCTCTTACCCACTAAGCTACCTGCCACCCTATATAAGAAGCCAAGCTTACCTCCTGCTAGAGAAAACACAACCTCTCCCGACCATATCGTGTATTTTGTCTGTATATAGGGGTGGCATCATCAGTGATATTATTTGATTTGAAAATAAAACAAGGACAAAGAAATGTATGTCAATGTGGTGTTATCATTAATGTGGTGTTATCATTGATGTGGTGTTATGGTTCATGTGGTGTTATCATTCATGTGGTGTTATCACTAATGTGGTGTTATCATTCATGTGGTGTTATAATTCATGTGGTGTTATCGTTCATATGGTGTTATAATTCATGTGGTGTTATCATTCGTGTGGTGTTATCACTAATGTGGTGTTATCATTCATGTGGTGTTATCATTCATGCGGTGTTATCATTAATGTGGTGTTATCACTAATGTGGTGTTATCATTCATGTGGTGTTATCATTCATGTGGTGTTATCACTAATGTGGTGTTATCATTCATGTGGTTTTACAACTAATGTGGTGTTATCACCAATGTGATGTTATCATTAATGTGGTGTTATCACCAATGTGGTGTTATCACTAATGTGGTGTTATCATTCGTGTGGTGTTATCACTAACGTGGTGTTATCACTAATGTGTTGTTATCACTAATGTGGTGTTATCATTCATGTAGTTTTATCATTCATGTGGTGTTATCACTAATGTGGTGTTATTTTGCATGTGGTGTTATCACTAATGAGGTGTTATCATTTATGTGGTGTTATCACTAATGTGGTGTTATCATTCATGTGGTGTTATCACTAATTTGATGTTATCATTCATGTGGTGTTATCATTCATGTGGTGTTATCACTAATGTGGTGTTATCACTAACATGGTGTTATCATTCATGTGGTGTTATCATTCATGTGGTGTTATCACTGTGTTGTTATCACTAATGTGGTGTTATCATTCATGTGGTGTTATCATTAATGTGGTGTTACCACTAATGTGGTGTTATCACTAATGTGGTGTTATCATTAATGTGGTGTTATCACTAATGAGGTGTTATCATTCATGTGGTGTTATCACTAATGTGGTGTTATCACTAATGTGGTGTTATCATTCATGTGGTGTTATCACTAATGTGGGGTTATCACTAAAGTGGTGTTATCATGAATGTGGTGTTATCATTCATGTGGTGTTATCATTCATGTGGTGTTATAATTCATGTGGTGTTATCGTTCATGTGGTGTTATCATTCATGTGGTGTTATCACTAATGTGGTGTTATCACTAATGTGTTGTTATCACTAATGTGGTGTTATCGTTCATGTGGTGTTATCATTCATGTGGTGTTATCACTCATGCAGTGTTATCACTAATGTGGTGTTATCATTAATGTGGTGTTATCATTCATGTGGTGTTATAATTCATGTGGTGTTATCGTTCATGTGGTGTTATCGTTCATGTGGTGTTATCATTCATGTGGTGTTATCATTCATGTGGTGTTATCACTAATGTGGTGTTCTGTATTCTATGCTGGTATGTGTGGTCTGTGGTCCAGTCCCTAGGACAGCAGGGCAAATGGCGTTGCTGGAGGCTTTTCCAATAGAAGGTCAAGAGAGAGCACATAGCCTCACGCTCCCTGTGTCACCAGGGCAATCTGTCATGTCAGACTCTGATCCTTACTGATCCCTGATGGGTATGGATGCAGCCGACAGTGCATCACCATCAACCTTAGAACAACAGGCAATCAATATGTCAGTACAGCCCCCACTCCTCCTCTACACAGCAATATGTCGGTACAGCCCCCACTCCTCCTCTACTTCCTTCTCCTCAACAATATGAGACTTGTAGAGGTAGAGCCTACTCTAATTCCTTAACCCATCCAAGCCTTCAGAAAGTATTCACACCCTTTGACTTTATCCACATTTTGATGTGTTAATGCCTGAATTTAAAATGTATTACATTTTACACACAATATCCAATAATGTAAAAGTGGATCTGTGTTTTTAGTAATGTTAAAAAAATATATTTATGTCTTGAGTCTGAAATGTCTTGAGTCAATAAATATTCAACCCCTAAATAAGTCCAGGAATAAAAATGTGCTTAACAAGTCACATAGTAAGTTGCATGGACTCACTCTGTGTGCAATAATATAATTTTGAATGACTACGACATCTCTGTACCCCACACATACAATTATCTATAAAGTCCGTCAGTCGAGCAGTGAATTTCAAACACAGATTCAACCACAAAGACCAGGGAGGTTTTCCAGTGCCTCTCAAAGAAGGGCACCGATTGGTAGATGGTAAAAATAAATAAAAAAGCAGATACTGAATATTCCTTTGAGCATGGTGAAGTTATTCATTACACTTTGGATGGTGTATCAATACACCCAGTCACTACAAATATACAGGCTTCCTTCCTAACTCAGTTGCCGGAGAGGAAGGAAACCGCTCAGGGATTTCACCATGGTGACTTTAAAACAGTTTCAGTGTTTAATGGCTGTAATAGGAGAAAACTGAGGATAGGTCAACAACATTGTAGTTACGCAACAATACGAACCTAATTGACAGAGTGAAAAGAAGGAAGCTTGTACAGAATAAAAATATTCCAAAACAGGCATCCTGTTTGCAACAAGGCACTAAAGTAATACTGCAAAAAATGTGGCTAAGCAATTAACGTTTTGTCCTGAATATAAAGTGTTATGTTTGGGTCAAATCCAAAACAGTGCATCACTGAGTACCATTCTCCATATTTTCAAGCATAGTGGTGGTTGCATCATGTTATGGGTATGCTTGTAATCGTTAAGGACTGGGGAGTTTTCCAGAATAAAAAAGAAACGGAATTGAGCTAAACACAGGCAAAATCCTAGAGGAAAACCTGGTTCAGTCTGCTTTCCAACAGATACTGGGAGATGAATTCACCTTTCAGCAGGACAATAACCTAAAATACAAGGTCATATCTACACTGGAGTTGCTTACCAAGAAGACAGTGAATGTTCCTGAGTGGTCAAGTTACAGTTTTGACTTAACCTCTTAAGGATCGGACCCTTTTTTTCAATTTCCGCTTAAAATGACATAGCCAAATCTAACTGCCTGTAGCTCAGGACCTGAAGCAAGGATATGCATATTCTTGATACCATTTGAAAGGAAACACTTTGAAGTTTGTGGAAATGTGAAATTAATGTAGGAGAATATAAAACATTAGATCTGGTAAAAGGTAATACAAACAAAAAAACATGCGTTTTCTATTATGTTTTTTGTTCCATCATCTTTGAAATGATAGAGAAAGGCCACAATATCATATAGAAGTTTATGCGTAATTTAGATTTTGGCCACTAGATGGAAGCAGTGTGTGTGTAAAGTTTCAGATTGATCCACTGAAGTGTTGCAATACTGGACTATTTTGTATCAAGTCTGCCCATATGTGCCGAATTGGTCAATTGATACATTTTCAAGTGCATAACTATAGAGAACATACAAAAATGATATGGTAATACAAAATGTAAGTTTACACACTCCCAGGAATGTCCTACATGATGGATCATTAGCTTATACACTAACTTTCACACATCTAGATGGCCGGGTGGGGTGGGTTTGGAGCCAGAGACAGCAGGGGTTCAAACTGTAGAACCCAGTTCCTACATTTGAATAAAACTATGCAAACTAAACTGTGCACACTCCTCAAACAATAGCATGGTATTTCTTCACTGCAATAGCTACTGTAAATTGGACAGTGCAGTTAGATTAACAATAATTTAAGCTTTCTGCCCATATAAGACATGTCTATGTCCTGGAAAGTTTGCTGTTACTTACAACAGTCAAACTAATCACATTAGCGCACGTTAGCTCAAACGTATACGGGACATCGATCCCGTAGAGGTTAAATCTACTTGAAAATCTATGGCAAGATCTGAAAATGGTTGTCTAGCAATGATCAACAAACAATTTGGCAGAGCTTGAAGAATTTTGAAAAGAATAATGTGCAAATATTGTGCAATCCAGGTGTGGAAAGCTCTTAGAGACTTACCCAGAAAGATTCACAGCTGTAATCTCTGCCAAAGGTGCTTCTAAAAAGTATTGAGTAAGGGGTGTGAATACTTATATACAGTGTGGAAAAAAAGTATTTAGTCAGCCACCAATTGTGCAAGTTCTCCCACTTAAAAAGATGAGAGAGGCCTGTAATTTTCATCATAGGTACACGTCAACTATGACAGACAAATTGAGAGAAAAAAAAATCCAGAAAATCACATTGTAGGATTTTTTATGAATTTATTTGCAAATTATGGTGGAAAATAAGTATTTGGTCACCTACAAACAAGCAAGATTTTTGGCTCTCACAGACCTGTAACTTCTTCTTTAAGAGGCTCCTCTGTCCTCCACTCGTTACCTATATTAATGGAACCTGTTTGAACTTGTTATCAGTATAAAAGACACCTGTCCACAACCTCAAACAGCCACACTCCAAACTCCACTATGGCCAAGACCAAAGAGCTGTCAAAGGACACCAGAAACAAAATTGTAGACCTGCACCAGGCTGGGAAGACTGAATCTGCAATAGGTAAGCAGCTTGGTTTGAAGAAATTAACTGTGGGAGCAATTATTAGGAAATGGAAGACATACAAGACCACTGATAATCTCCCTCGATCTGGGGCTCCACGCAAGATCTCACCCCGTGGGGTCAAAATGATCACAAGAACGGTGAGCAAAAATCCCAGAACCACACGGGGGGACCTAGTGAATGACCTGCAGAGAGCTGGGACCAAAGTAACAAAGCCTACCATCAGTAACACACTACGCCGCAAGGGACTCAAATCCTGCAGTGCAAGACGTGTCCCCCTGCTTAAGCCAGTACATGTCCAGGCCCGTCTGAAGTTTGCTAGAGTGCATTTGGATGATCCAGAAGAGGATTGGGAGAATGTCATATGGTCAGATGAAACCAAAATAGAACTTTTTAGTAAAAACTCAACTCGTCGTGTTTGGAGGACAAAGAATGCTGAGTTGCATCCAAAGAACACCATACCTACTGTGAAGCATTGGGGTGGAAACATCATGCTTTGGGGCTGTTTTTCTGCAAAGGGACCAGGATGACTGATACGTGTAAAGGAAAGAATGAATGGGGCCATGTATCGTGAGATTTTGAGTGAAAACCTCCTCCCATCAGCAAGGGCATTGAAGATGAAACGTGGCTGGGTCTTTCAGCATGACAATGATCCCAAACACACCGCCCGGGCAACGAAGGAGTGGCTTCGTAAGAAGCATTTCAAGGTCCTGGAGACGCCTAGCCAGTCTCCAGATCTCAACCCCATAGAAAATCTTTGGAGGGAGTTGAAAGTCCGTGTTGCCCAGCGACAGCCCCAAAACATCACTGCTCTAGAGGAGATCTGCATGGAGGAATGGGCCAAAATACCAGCAACAGTGTGTGAAAACCTTGTGAAGACTTACAGAAAACGTTTGACCTGTGTCATTGCCAACAAAGGGTATATAACAAAGTATTGAGAAACTTTTGTTATTGACCAAATACTTATTTTCCACCATAATTTGCAAATAAATTCATTAAAAATCCTACAATGTGATTTTCTGGAGAAAAAAATTATCATTTTGTCTGTCATAGTTGACGTGTACCTATGATGAAAATTACAGGCCTCTCTCATCTTTTTAAGTTGGAGAACTTGCACAATTGGTGGCTGACTAAATACTTTTTTTCCCCACTGTAAATGAGACATTTCAGTATTTCATTTTCAATACATTTGCAAACACAATTTTTTTATTTTCTTTTATACGTTTTGAATTCAGGCTGCAAGTCAAGGGGTATGACTACTTTCTGGAGGCCCTGTACACACCATATACACACACTAAATTGACACTCCGACACATATTCACATACACTACATACACACTCACACACACATGCATACCCTCACGACAAAAACATACATACATACATACACACATACTCCACATTGATCTGGTACACCTTGTATATAGCTACACATTGATCTGGTACTGGTCTCCCTGTATATAGCTCCACATTGATCTGGTACTGGTACTCCCTGTATTTAGCTCCACATTGATCTGGTAATCCTTGTATATAGCTCCACATTGATCTGGTACTCCTTGTATATAGCTACACATTGATCTGGTACTGGTCTCCCTGTATATAGCTCCACATTGATCTGGTACTGGTACTCCCTGTATTTAGCTCCACATTGATCTGGTAATCCTTGTATATAGCTCCACATTGATCTGGTTCTGGTACCCCCTGTATATAGATCCACATTGATCTGGTACTGGTACTCCCTGTATATAGCTCCACATTGATCTGGTACTGGTACTCCCTGTATATAGCTCCACATTGATCTGGTACTGGTACTCACAGTATATAGCTCCACATTGATCTGGTACTGGTACTCCCTGTATATAGCTTCACATTGATCTGGTACTGGTACTCCCTGTATAGAGCTCCACATTGATCTGGTACTGGTACTCCCTGTATATAGCTCCACATTGATCTGGTACTGGTACTCCCTGTATATAGCTCCACATTGATCTGGTACTGGTACTCCCTGTATATAGCTCTACATTGATCTGGTACAGGTACTCCCTGTATATAGCTCCACGTTGATGCAAAATTCATTCATTTTGTGGAACGACAATTATAGCCACCTCTATCCACCTCTCCCTCCTCCTTTACCCAGTTTCCTCAACGTGGCTCTAGACGGCTCTAGAAGGATGCCTCCTCTTTCCTCTCCTCTGTCTAGAGTAAGAATGAGGGAAGGATCATCTAACAGTGTTTATTTTCTGAGGCGTCTCCTGATAGTGGTGGCAGACTGGATGTTTGACAGGGTGCTGGAGAGAGAGTGAGAGAGAGAGAAAGAAAGGAGTGAGGACGCGAGGAGAGAGGTAGTTACAGCAGCAGTCCCACAGCACCTCTCTGGCACCTCCATCACTTCACAGCTCTGTCGGGCTCAATTCAATTCAAAGGGGCTTTATTGGCATGGGAAACATATGTTTACATTGCCAAAGCAAGAAAAAAATACAATAAACAAAAGTGAGAAGAAACAAACAAAAAAATCTCTCCCTCTCTCTCTCTCTCTCTCTCTCTCTCTCTCTCGATGTCGCCCCGGTGTCAGGCGCAGGAAGTGGTGCTTTCATTCCTTAAATACACTATGAGCAGCCTTAAATGGCTTGGGGAAGGGGGGTATACAGGGAAATGTGATGACAGTTCTCTGCAGGACACGAGACTGCATAGGATAGGAGGACTTCTATGTGGTTTCCTGTTCCAACCGCAGGTAGGGGTAGGGAGATGATGAAGGGGAGAGGGGAGAAGGGGAGAGAGGACAGGAGAGAAGGGGAGAGAGGAAAGAAGGGGAGAGGAGAGGAGAGAAGTGAAGAGCAGAGAGGAGAGAAGGGGAGAGGAGAGGAGAGGGGATAAGGGGAGAGAGGAGAGGAGAGAAGGGGAGAGAGGAGAGGAGAGAAGGGGAGAGAGGAGAGGGGAGAAGGGGAGAGAGGAGAGAAGGGGAGAGAGGAGAGAAGGGGAGAGAGGAGAGGAGAGAAGGGGAGAGGAGAAAGAGGAGAGGGGAGAAGGGGAGAGAGGAGGAGAAAGAGGAGGAGCTAAAATATAATTAATTAAAATCCCCAAAAGAAAAACATTTCCCCGAAACAAAGTTAATAGTTTTCTAATACTTTTAGGTTACAGTACTTTACTATGTTTGTAAACTGGATTAGTCTGAGATCCTGATTCTGAGGGTCATCATTACCTGCTCTTGGAACCATCTATCCATTCCATTGTAAGGCTCCTGTAGAGCTGGGTGTGGAAGTAGCCTGGTCTGAATGGGGGATGTCGTCATTAGGGGACAAATTCAGGACTAATTGTAGCAGCGTCTCCACCAAGCCAGTGCAGGCCAGGGGACAGGTCAGGGGACAGGCCAGGGGACAGGGGTCAGGTCAGCATCAATCACTGGGGGTGGGGGACACAAAGCCTGGGCCTCTCTGGAGGCCCTCACAATGGGACCACAATGGCCCCTGATCAGCCTACCCGGGCCTTCACTGAGCTGTTGGTGTGTGTGTGTGTGTGTGTGTATGTGTGTGTGAGTGAGCGCTAGGGTTCGGGTGGGGGGGTCATCACCTCCCCTCCTGAATGGACAGTGGTCAGTAGTAGAGACCTGTGGGAACAGATTGGGTGCTTTGAGAAATACAATTATTTATTCTGAACTCGTAATGACTTATTTTGGCACAGTGGATAATAAAGTCTGGTTGGCTGTCACTTCCCTGTCCAAAGACACAGGAGGCTTGTCCAAAAAGCCTTTTTTATTTATCTTGAGCTCATGGACTGCAAAGTTATCCTGGTGTGTTATAATACGTGTAACTTTAAACGTTAGAGTTTAATGTTTACAGTAAGTGTATTGAGAACCATCTACAAATTGTATTTGCAGTCATTGTAGTTCATTGCAATTAATGTGATTAAGAACCAATGAGATATATATATTTATATATATGCTAGATGACTGATAGGGGGCGCTGTGTTTTGCCAAGTGTATTATTTTACAGACACCTTGCATACTTTTTAATTATATTATGTGAGTTAAACATAAATATATATATTACAACATTTTCTTTAAAGTTTTTATTTTTTTTAGATTGCTAATGTTACTGTCCCCACCAGTGGCGACCTTGACTCTAGGACCTTCAGAGGGACCAAAAATCTTCCAATACGTTGTATCAAACAAAAAAATCTAGTTAATAACAGAAAACATCACTTAATAACATTATATCTTCTGTAGTCGGACCATTCTAGTTCTAGTGAAGGAGGAGCAGTGCTTTTTGATGACATTATGAATGAATAGGGATGCCGCACACACAGACAGAACCAGCATGGACACAACATAACACACAGCATAAAATAATGCACTGTTTACACAACTTCTGGTAGCCACACCACTACCACACTATCACCAATAGCAACAACAACTGT
The DNA here is from genome assembly GCF_964263955.1 of Coregonus lavaretus. NCBI lineage: Eukaryota > Metazoa > Chordata > Actinopteri > Salmoniformes > Salmonidae > Coregonus > Coregonus lavaretus. The sequence goes on from NC_139988.1 coordinate 11,759,695, forward strand.
ATCACATAAAAGGTGACAGGATCATGGTGCAGAAAGGACAGTGACTGTAATACCTGTGCACTCTATGGCGCTGAAGGAGAGTTAATTTTGGTCAAACACATAGACAGGGCTGATAGACAGGCAACAGCAGTCACACACAGCATCACATAATGTTAAAGAATAAGCAGCCCATTCACTCCAGTAGGCCCCATGAAATCAGAACAATACAAAAGCACAACCATTTCATGTCCAAAATGAAATTAACAAAATTAGCTACTACTTGCCATTGCAAATGTATTTTATCACATTCATCACACTAACCGATGATCTAAAGTTTAAATGCAACAATGCTTCAGTCATTATTTTCAAAGCGATAGCAAACAGCAAGCAAGCTGCAACAAAAAACAATGCCACTCACCAGATGATTAACGTCTCCTGAGTGGCGCAGTGGTCTAAGGCACTGCATCGCAGTGCTAACTGTGCTACTAGAGATCCTGGTTCGAATCCAGGCTCTGTCGCAGCCGGCCGCGACCGGGAGACTCATGGGCGGCGCACAATTGGCCCAGCGTCGTCCAGGGTAGGGGAGGGAATGGCCGGTAGGGATGTAGCTCAGTTGATAGAGCATGGCGTTTGCAACGCCAGGGTTGTGGGTTCGATTCCCACGGGGGGGCAGTATAAAAAAAATATGTATTCACTAACTGTAAGTCGCTCTGGATAAGAGCGTCTGCTAAATGACTAAAATGTAAAATGTAATGATAATTTGTAAACAAAATTTGAAAGTTAATCTTGAAAAGGGTGATGCTAACAAATTAGCAACATCCACCTTGAAGTTGATAACAGCTGCTGCAGCCGCTGTCACCATTATCACAGTACTACAACACAAGCTAACTAACATTGCCACACTACTACAACACAAGCTAGCTAACATTGCCACACTACTACAACACAAGCTAGCTAACATTGCCACACTACTACAACACAAGCTAGCTAACATTGCCACACTACTACAACACAAGCTAGCTAACATTGCCACACTACTACAACACAAGCTAGCTAACATTGTCACACAACTACAACACAAGCTAACTAACATTTCCACACTACTACAACACAAGCTAGCTAACATTGCCACACTACTACAACACAAGCTAGCTAACATTGCCACACACCTACAACACAAGCTAGCTAACATTGCCACTCTACTACAACACAAGCTAGCTAACATTGCCACACTACTACAACACAAGCTAACTAACATTGCCACACTACTACAACACAAGCTAGCTAACATTGCCACACTACTACAACACAAGCTAACTAACATTGCCACACTACTACAACACAAGCTAGGTAACATCACACTACTACAACACAAGCAAGCTAATATCACACTACACCAATATCACACTACTACAACACAAGCTAGCTAACATTGTCACACAACTACAACACAAGCTAGCTAATATTGTCACACAACTATAACACAAGCTAGCTAACATTGTCACACAACTACAACACAAGCTAGCTAACATCACACAACTACAACACAAGCTAGCTAACATCACACCACTACAACACAAGCTAGCTAACATCACACAACTACAACACAAGCTAGCTAACATCACACAACTACAACACAAGTTAGCTAACATCACACTACTACAACACGAGTTAGCTAACATCACACTACTACAACACAAGCTAGCTAACATCACACTACTACAACACAAGCTAGCTAACATCACACTACTACAACACAAGCTAGCTAACATCACACCACTACAACACAAGCTAGCTAACATCACACTACCATATCACAAGCTATCTAACATCACACCACTACAATACAAGCTAGCTAACATCACACTACTACAACACAAGCTAGCTAACATCACACTACTATAACACAAGCTAGCTAATGTTACTAGCGTTAGCATGAGAAAACTACTGCATTTGACACTGATTATTTTATTGTGTTTTCTTCTTTTTCTTCTTCTTCAAGACTTTATGGCAGACTACAACCTATAATGTATTGCCGCCACCTACTCTATTGTCTGTTTACCAGCCTACTACTTTGTATTATGAATTCATTAACTCTTGCGCTCTCAGTAGTGACGCGTCTACGCCACTTAAAAAAAAATAAAAACTGTCCCACCCATTGCAAGTCAAAATGTGATTGGTTCATTCCACTGTCTTCTTCTACTTCGGTGAGGTTTAACGGCAGTTGGCATCCAATATGTTGCATTACTGCCCCCAACTGAACTATAATATAGATCCATTACAATTTATGATATATTAATTACCCTACCAACTAACCCTACACTCATTAAAACCCATCACCTTATTCCACTACTTTAACCCTATCTGATCCCACCCCAGCCCAACAGCCTGAGAGGACGGGACACTACCACTCAACACACGCTGTAACTCTTCTGAAGTCAAATCTCGAACCCCCAAGTACTTCTCTTCAGCTGCCACCACAACATCCATTTTCTGTGATTTACGTTCCATTTCTGCGGTACAGTTGATAACTATTGCTATGAACGCTAAGAAGCCAACCTGACTGAAGCATATATCCTCTCAGTATCCCTCACCTTTGACCCATCCTCCTCTACTTTCTTCACTGCCTCAGCACGACACCTTCTGCACTACTCTGACTCTAGCCACCTCAACCTGCCTCTATCGCACCTGACACTTCCGATCCACAGCAACATGTGCACCCCTACAGTTGACACACACAACTTTATCCACCAAAACGACACAATCCTTTATCCCATGCCCTCCTGCACACTTCCCACATCTTGGAATCTCCCTCCTACACACTGCGGTGACATGACCATAAACGTTGCAGCTGAAACAGCGCAGTGGATTCGCCACAAACGCTCTAACAGGATAACTGATATATTCTAATATGACCTTGTCAGGTAAAGACTCAAAACTCAAAAGGACTGACAGTGACTCCTCTGTTTCACCACGCTCATCACAGGATCTGCGTCGCACCAAATGGCGTGTGTCACAAACACCAGGAATTTTCAACATCAATTGCTCCACCTCCACAATTAACGCCACCCCAGAAATCACTCCTTTCAATGGTGGGTGACCTGTTCCTAAGAGCAAAGCAAGAAACAGATCTTGACCCAAGATGTGTCGCATGGAGTGCCTGCTCCCTCTGATCTGAAGAAATACAAACAAATATCACAAGTCCACTTCAGGTTACCTTCACCGACTCAACAGCACCCACCATCTTTTCAACCCAACCTGAAACCACTCATGGATCAGCCAAAAGTCCTGGTTCCACCCTTTTCAAAAGTCTCACTCCCACTGGACCAAACATATCTTTATCATAACCATGTCTATCAATGCAAGGCTCGGGCTCCGAGCTCCTCATAACACCTTCTACCCCTTCCATTTCACCTCCAGAACTCGAACTGGCATCTGGCTCACTCTGTTTGAGCTTGACACCAATATCCTCAACATACCCTCTCCCTTGTTATTGCTAGCTTCAACAGATTCAAACCTATCCTCTGCCTCCCTCAGTCATTTCAACCTCCTCTGTCTTTCTCTCCAATCCTCCTCCCTTAACCAATTACTCGACTCCTTCTGAAAATATTCAACTTTTCCAAGCCAAAATCTATTTTTAGCCTCCCCGAGAGACATGCTAAGCCCTGTACTCCCTTCATTCGCTACTTTTATTTGTGAGCGTGGTTCATGCCCTCATTCCACTGTCACTCCAAAATTCTGCTCTAACACAGTTGAATGGCAGAGGCCCTCTGTCCAGCTTATGAAGGCCGAACCAATGTCTGACAGAAAATCCTGATTGGATAATTTTTACTATTCAGTATTAACCCTTCTCTTTCCAACACAAACTGAAGAGATAAAATCATAAAATTATTAAAATTATGAAATATAAATTTAAAACCAAATGTTATAAAATATATATATACATTTTTAAAAATCATTAGGCCTTGACGGTTACCCACTGGTCCCAACTACATAAAAAATACTGAAATAAATAAAATGTTGTCTTTGAAACATTTAATAGAAATACTGTAGAATTCCATTCATTCTCATGGAGATGGGTTCAAAGCCTTTCAATGACCAATACATACACTTCCGGTCAAAAGTTTTTATTTATTTTTTATATTCCCCTTTATTACTTTCCAACCCCGCCACCCTTTCCCTACTTGGAGTAAACTAGTGAACAACAATGCTTAGGCCTCTTACAGCTTATACTTACTATCTACATTTTATGGACACAGTCAATTTTACAATACAGTGGGGAAAAAAAGTATTTCGTCAGCCACCAATTGTGCAAGTTCTCCCACTTAAAAAGATGAGAGAGGCCTGTAATTTTCATCATAGGTACACGTCAACTATGACAGACAAAATGAGAAAAAAAAATCCAGAAAATCACATTGTAGGATTTTTAATGAATTTATTTGCAAATTATGGTAGAAAATAAGTATTTGGTCAATAACAACAGTTTCTCAATACTTTGTTATATACCGTTTGTTGGCAATGACACAGGTCAAACGTTTTCTGTAAGTCTTCACAAGGTTTTCACACACTGTTGCTAGTATTTTGGCCCATTCTTCCATGCAGATCTCCTCTAGAGCAGTGATGTTTTGGGGCTGTCGCTGGGCAACACAGACTTTCAACTCCCTCCAAAGATTTTCCATGGGGTTGAGATCTGGAGACTGGCTAGGCCACTCCAGGACCTTGAAATGCTTCTTACGAAGCCACTCCTTCGTTGCCCGGGCGGTGTGTTTGGGATCATTGTCATGCTGAAAGACCCAGCCACGTTTCATCTTCAATGCCCTTGCTGATGGAAGGAGGTTTTCACTCAAAATCTCATGATACATGGCCCCATTCATTCTTTCCTTTACACGGATCAGTCATCCTGGTCCCTTTGCAGAAAAACAGCCCCAAAGCATGATGTGTCCACCCCCATGCTTCACAGCAGGTATGGTGTTCTTTGGATGCAACTCAGCACTCTAGCCAACTTCAGACGGGCCTGGACATGTACTGGCTTAAGCAGGGGGACACGTCTTGCACTGCAGGATTTGAGTCCCTGGCGGCGTAGTGTGTTACTGATGGTAGGCTTTGTTACTTTGGTCCCAGCTCTCTGCAGGTCATTCACTAGGTCCCCCCGTGTGGTTCTGGGATTTTTGCTCACCGTTCTTGTGATCATTTTGACCCCACGGGGTGAGATCTTGCGTGGAGCCCCAGATCAAGGGAGATTATCAGTGGTCTTGTATGTCTTCCATTTCCTAATAATTGCTCCCACAGTTGATTTCTTCAAACCAAGCTGCTTACCTATTGCAGATTCAGTCTTCCCAGCCTGGTGCATGTCTACAATTGTGTTTCTGGTGTCCTTTAACAGCTCTTTGGTGTTGGCCATAGTGGAGTTTGGAGTGTGACTGTTTGAGGTTGTGGACAGGTGTCTTTTATACTGATAACAAGTTCAAACAGGTGCCATTAATACAGGTAACGAGTGGAGGACAGAGGAGCCTCTTAAAGAAGAAGTTACAGGTCTGTGAGAGCCAGAAATATTGCTTGTTTGTAGGTGACCAAATACTTATTTTCCACCATAATTTGCAAATAAATTCATTAAAAATCCTACAATGTGATTTTCTGGATTTTTTTTTCTCAGTATGTCTGACATAGTTGACGTGTACCTATGATGAAAATTACAGGCCTCTCTCATCTTTTTAAGTGGGAGAACTTGCACAATTGGTGGCTGACTAAATACTTTTTTACCCCACTGTAATTATATTTTGTTTGTTTTTTCTCCTGAAGTTCTTCTACTCTCAACCTCTCTGGTCATTTTCATGATGTCCATCTGGTTTGCTTCTGTATGCCATATCTTTCTAACTGTGCTCTTTCACAAAAGCTCCCAACCTACAACCTGTATACTTATTATGGACACAGTTGCCTACATTATTAGTTATCTTGTTATTATTTGTTGTTAGTTGTTATTAGTCCCATCCTTCAATTCCATTCAACACCTCCCATCTATCTCCCAACACCATCCATATAGGATTTCTATTTGCCATATATATTTCAACTGTACTGTGATGTCTTACAAAAGTTCTGAACCTTTCTATTCTCATTGTTTCTACAGATTGTGAATTGATTGTTTTTTTCTAAAAGTATTATTATATTATTGTTCGAATTGACTATGAATTTTCAGATCACTCAGTAATGCTAGCTGCAAGGTTAGCTCCAGGTAAATATTGCAATCCTTTAGCCATTCCTGGACCTGTGTCCAAAAACAAGCTACAAATGGACAGTACCAAAACAAATGATCTAATGATTCTGTCTCTTCGCAGCAAAATCTGCAGAGCTGGGAAGATTGTATCCCCCATATAAATAACATTCTATTGTAGCAAGAATTTTATATAATAATTTAAATTGAAAGATTCTAAGTTTTGAATCCGGTGTCGTTTTGCGTATCAGTTCATAAACACTATGCCATGGGATCGGTACGTCAAAAATCTCTTCCCAACTATTTTGCAATCTATATGGGACGGCTGTCAATCCATTGGTCCTTAAATGAAACTGATATACTTTTTGATTTATCACAGCTTTCCTTAACCAATTATGTTCTTTAATGCAAGGCCGACAGACAAGTTCCTTACTTTCTCCCCCTTCCACGTATCTCTTCCATTTTTGCGGTAAGGCTGCAATTATTTGGTTGTAATTTTTGGTAGAGCAGACATTTCCATATGATTTTGTTAGCTGCATGTGCGACATAAGATTATACCTTTATTAAACATTTTGTAAAAAAAAAAAGTTTTTTTGTCAATTAGTATATTTGAGTTTAACCACAATATTTGTTGCATTATTTGTTCTGTCGTTTCTGGAGGATTAAATTGAAATTGCAACCAACTTTCTATGGCTTGTTTTAGAAATAGTGATATTTGGGAGATTATTTCCTTTTCAAATAACTGAAAGTGAGTGGTTGTAATCTGAATAAAGGGAAAAAGGCCATTCTTGAACATTGGGTTAGACAATCTTACTAATTTGCTAGAGAACCAGTTCGGATTTATGTATAACTTTTGTATGACTGAAGCTTTTAGTGATAGGTCTAATGCTTTAATATTTAATCATTTATGTCCTCCGAATTCATATTCATTATATAAATAGGCCTGTTCAATTTTGTCTGGCTTGCCGTTCCAAATAAAATGGAATATTTATTTCTCATATAATTAAAAAAACTGTTCGCAAGGCGTAGGCAAGACCATAAAGAAATAGGTAAACTGGGATAATACTAAAGAGTTAATAAGGGTGATTTTTCCACAAATTGACAGGTATTTACCTTTCCATGGTAGCAAGATCTTATCTATTTTTGCTAACCTTCTATTAAAATGTATTGAAGTGAGATAATTAATTTCCTTTGGGATATGTATTCCGAGTATATTCACATCACCATCAGACCATTTTATTGGTAAACTACATGGTAATGTAAAAATTATATTTTTTAGTGATCCAATACGTAATATATAGTGGGGAGAACAAGTATTTGATACACTGCCGATTTTGCAGGTTTTCCTACTAACAAAGCATGTAGAGTTCTGTAATTTGTATCATAGGTACACTTCAACTGTGAGAGACGGAATCTAAAACAAAAATCCAGAAAATCACATTGTATGATTTTTAAGTAATTAATTTGCATTTTATTGCATGACATAAGTATTTGATACATCAGAAAAGCAGAACTTAATATTTGGTACAGAAACCTTTGTTTGCAATTACAGAGATCATACGTTTCCTGTAGGTCTTGACCAGGTTTGCACACACTGCAGCAGGGATTTTGGCCCACTCCTCCATACAGACCTTCTCCAGATCCTTCAGGTTTCGTGGCTGTCGCTGGGCAATACAGACTTACATCTCCCTCCAAAGATTTTCTATTGGGTTCAGGTCTGGAGACTGGTTAGGCCACTCCAGGACCTTGAGATGCCTCTTATGGAGCCACTCCTTAGTTGCCCTGGCTGTGTGTTTCGGGTCGTTGTCATGCTGGAAGACCCAGCCACGACTCATCTTCAATGCTATTACTGAGGTAAGGAGGTTGTTGGCCAAGATCTTGCGATACATGGCCCCATTCATCCTCCCCTCAATACGGTGCAGTCGTCCTGTCCCCTTTGCAGAAAAGCATCCCCAAAGAATGATGTTTCCACCTCCATGCTTCACGGTTGGGATGGTGTTCTTGGGGTTGTACTCATCCTTCTTCTTCCTCCAAACACGGCGAGTGGAGTTTAGACCAAAAAGCTCTATTTTTGTCTCATCAGACCACATGACCTTCTCCCATTCCTCCTCTGGATCATCCAGATGGTCATTGGCAAACTTCAGACGGGCCTGGACATGCGCTGGCTTGAGCAGGGGGACCTTACGTGCGCTGCAGAATTTTAATCCATGACGGCGTAGTGTGTTACTAATGGTTTTCTTTGAGACTGTGGTCCCAGCTCTCTTCAGGTCATTGACCAGGTCCTGCCGTGTAGTTCTGGGCTGATCCCTCACCTTCCTCATGATCGTTGATGCCCCACGAGGTGAGATCTTGCATGGAGCCCCAGACCGAGGGTGATTGATCGTCATTTTGAACTTCTTCCATTTTCTAATAATTGCGCCAACAGTTGTTGCCTTCTCACCAAGCTGCTTGCCTATTTTCCTGTAGCCCATCCCAGCCTTGTGCAGGTCTACAATTTTATCCCTGATGTCCTTACACAGCTCTCTGGTCTTGGCCATTGTGGAGAGGTTGGAGTCTGTTTGATTGAGTGTGTGGACAGGTGTATTTTATACAGGTAACGAGTTCAAACAGGTGCAGTTAATACAGGTAATGAGTGGAGAACAGGAGGGCTTCTTAAAGTAAAACTAACAGGTCTGTGAGAGCCGGAATTCTTACTGGTTGGTAGGTGATCCAAATCTTATGTCATGCATTAAAATGCAAATTAATTACTTAAAAATCATACAATGTTATTTTCTGGATTTTTGTTTTAGATTCCGTCTCTCACAGTTGAAGTGTACCTATTATAAAAATTACAGACCTCTACATGCTTTGTAAGTAGGAAAACCTGCAAAATCGGCAGTGTATCAAATACTTGTTCTCCCCCCTGTAGTACATTTGTCATAATTTGGTTGTAATCCAGAGAGGTTACAAAATGTATCTAGATCCTCTTTGAGGCTGTGGAGGGATTCTAGTTGTGGATTTAAAAGAAAACATGAATCATCAGCATAACACCTTTGTTTTTAAGCCCTGGATTTCTAATCCCCTGATATTATTGTTGGATCTGATTTTAATAGCTAACATCTCGATAGCTACAATAAATAGATATGCCGATAGTGGACAACCTTGTTTCACTCCTCTTGACAGTTTAAAACTTTCTGAGAAATAGCCATTATTTACAATTTTACACCTAGGGTTACTATACATGATTTTGACCCATTTTATAAGAGATTCTCCAAAATTGAAATGCTCCAGGCATTTATATTGTCACGTTCGTAGAAGGACTGGTCAGACCAAGGCGCAGCTTGATATACGTACATGTTTATTAACTTATAAACACCACGACAAAACAACAAACGAAACGTGAAGTCCAAGGTAGAACACACAACATACCTTACACGGAACAAGATCCCACAACTCAATAGTGCCCATAGGCTGCCTAAGTATGGTCCCCCAATCAGAGACAACGAGCGACAGCTGCCTCTGATTGGGAACCACACCGGCCAACATAGAAATACACATACTAGATAATAAACATAGAAAACGCACAACAAAGAATATACACACCCTGACTCAACATTTAAGCGTCCCCTGAGTCAGGGCGTGACATATATATAAACCCCAGTCGTACTTTATCAAATGCCTTTTCGAAGTCTGCTATGAATAGCATGCCTGGTTTCCCAGATTTTCCATAGTGTTCTATTGTTTCCAATACTTGCCTTATATTATCTCCAATGTATCTTCCATGTAAAAAAAACGGTCAAAAGTTTTAGAACACCTACTCATTCAAGGGTTTTTCTTTTATTTTGCTATTTTCTACATTGTCTAATAATAGTGAAGACATCAAAACTATGAAATAATAAATATGGAATCATGTAGTAATCAAAAAAGTGTTAAACAAATCAAAATATATTTTATATTTGAGATTCTTCAAATAGCCACCCTTTGCCTTGATGACAGCTTTGCACACTCTGCTGCATTTGAAAGGTCAGACTAAACACAGATGTGGTGGGCCTACTAAGCTAACCCTTCCACATATGGAGATGTGGTCTGCTGCTAGTTTACCATTTTTCCCAAAAACCCAAAGATGCAGCGATCAATCAATCAAGGACAATTTCAAGTGTGTGTGAGCTCCAGAAATGCGAAATAAAACAGTAAAGAAATATATTTTCTTCGAAAAATATCCTAAACTGCAATGGGAATATTTGAACAGTATCCTAGACTAGCCAGCAGATCTGACCCACCTGCTTACAGCTACATAGACAGCATTCCTTTCGTAGATTAAGACACTGCGGAGCCGGTGAGAGATATATCCTGCCTGGTTGGCCCTGTCCGGGGGTATCGTCGGACGGGGCCACAGTGTCTCCAGTATCTATGCTGCAATAGTCTATGTGCCGTGGGGCTAGGGTCAGTCTATTATATCTGGTGTTATTCTCCTGTCTTATCCGGTGTCTTGTGTGAATTTAAGTATGCTCCCTCTAATTCTCTCTCTCTCCCTCTCTCCCTCCTCTCCCGGACCTGAGCCCTAGGACCATGCCTCAGGACTACCTGGCCTGATGACTCCTTGCTGTCTCCAGTCCACCTGGTCATGCTGCTGCTCCAGTTTCAACTCTTCTGCCTGCGGCTATGGAACCCTGACCTGTTCACCGGACGTGCTACCTTGTCCCAGACCTGCTGTTTTCAACTCTCTCTCTGGCCTTAATGGCCAACCGGCACAGCCACAAGGGGACTGGCCGCCCCTCAGAGCCTGGTTCCTCTGCCTTCCTAGGGAGTTTTTCCTAGCCACCGTGCTTCTACATCTGCATTGCTTGCTGTTTGGGGTTTTAGGCTGGGTTTCTGTATAGCACTTTGTGACATCTGCTGGTGTAAAAAGGCCTTTAATAAATACATTTGATTGATTGAAATTTGATTGAAATGGCTCGGAAAACGTACCTCAATCCAGATGAGAAATGTGTTGTACTCCTATTATCCCAACTGTTACACCGAGTAGCCACAGCAGCCATTATGGAATGGCACATCGCGTTAAGCAACAAAGGAGCTGATTGGCTGACTGACCATTCCAAAATGGCTGCTGTGGCTTCTGCTACCTAGCATGAGGATGGAAAGGGCAGTTTTCCCAAAAAATAGCAGTCGTTCAATCTTCTTGGTGTAACAGTTGGGATAATGGTACAATTCGGAGTACAAAACATTTCTCATCCCTGGATTGAGGTATGTTTTCCGAGCCATATCTCGCACCGGCACATCAGTGTCTTAATCTACACAGGAATGCAGTCCGACCCTAGTGCAGGACCCTAGTGCTGACTAATCCTAGACCTTTTCCAAACCTTTTGACCAGAGCCCCCAAAAGTAGTTCACTATATACGGAATAGGGTGCCATTTAGGACTCAGACAGAAATTCCTCAAATATCCTGGTGCTTCCTGTCCTCCTCACCTATTCAGCCTTTGTGGGCCTCTCTCTCTGACTGCTGATGGGAAAACCAACCCATTTGTGGGCCTCTCTCTGTGACTGCTGAAGGGAAAACTAACCCATTTGGGGCCTCTCTCTCTGACTGCTGATGGGAAAACCAACCCATTTGTTGGCCTCTCTCTCCGACTGCTGATGGGAAAACCAACCCATTTGTGGGTCTCTCTCTCCGACTGCTGAAGGGAAAACCAACCCATTTGTGGGCCTCTCTCTGTGACTGCTGAAGGGAAAACTAACCCATTTGGGGCCTCTCTCTCTGACTGCTGATGGGAAAACCAACCCATTTGTTGGCCTCTCTCTCCGACTGCTGATGGGAAAACCAAACCATTTGTGGGCCTCTCTCTCCGACTGCTGAAGGGAAAACCAACCCATTTGTGGGCCTCTCTCTCTGACTGCTGATGGGAAAACCAACCCATTTGTGGGCCTCTCTCTCCGACTGCTGATGGGTAAACCAACCCATTTGTGGGCCTCTCTCTCCGGCTGCTGATGGGAAAACCAACCCATTTGTGGGCCTCTCCTCCAACTGCTGATGGGAAAAAAAACATTTGTGGGCCTCTCTCTCCGACTGCTGATGGGAAAACCAACCCATTTGTGGGCTTCTCTCTCCGACTGCTGATGGGAAACCAACCCATTTGTGGGCCTCCCTCTCCGACTGCTGATGGGAAAACCAACCCATTTGTGGGCCTCTCTCTCCGACTGCTGATGGGAAAACCATCCCATTTGTGGTCCACTCTCTCCGACTGCTGATGGGGCAACCAACCCATATGTGGGACTCTCTCTCCCACTGCTGATGGGAAAACCAACCCATTTGTGGGCCTCTCTCTCCCACTGCTGATGGGAAAACCAACCCATTTGTGGGCCTCTCTCTCCGACTGCTGATGGGGAAACCAACCCATTCGTCATGCTTTAATTCCAACCACATCACTGCAGCTCCTATAGTCCTGCGTTTCTTTCTATTTTTTCTTCTTTGTCCGGTCCGGCACTGTATTGTACAGTCTTTGTATACCATGTCTACATCCGTAGGTCCTTTTGGTTCCAGACACACTTCTTAAATGCACTCAATTTTAGACCATTCCAATGTCAGAATTCAGTCAACTGGAAAATTATTTGAATATCATGATATTTCTGTAGTCTACTCTGTATAGTTTGTTGTGACACTGTTCACCCATACAGAACAAAATACATTTAAAATATACTTTTTAGGATACATGTAAAATATTTAAAATTGGCCAAATAATGTATTTAAATGTTTTTTACTTAATACATTTGAAATACATTCCAACATATTATACGAAATGTATTTAAAATGTAACTGCAGTGCTTTCGGAAAAGTGTTCAGACCCCTTGACCTTTTCCATATTTTGTTACGTTACAGCCTTATTCTAAAATTGATTAAATAGTTTTTTTCCCCTCATGAGTATACAGAAAATACCACATAATGACAAAGTGAAAACAGGTTTTTAGACTTGTTTGCAAATGAAAAACAGAAATACCTTATACCTCATACCTCCATGATACTCGAAATTGAACTCAGGTGCATCTTGTTTCCATTGATCATCCTTGAGATGTTTCTACAACTTGATTGGAGTACACCTGTGGTATATTCAATTGATTGGACATGATTTGGAAAGGAACCACAACTGATTGGCTCAAACGCATTGAGAAGGAAAGAAATTCCACAAATTAACTTTTAACAAGGCACAACTGTTAATTGAAATGCATTCAAGGTGACTACCTCATGAAGCTGGTTGAGAGAATGCCAAGAGTGTGCAAAGCTGTCATCAAGGCAAAGGGTGGCTACATTGAATAATCTAAAATATTTTTTGATTTGTTTAACACTTTTTTGGTTACCACATGATTCCATATGTGTTATTTCATAGTTTTGATGCCTTCACGATTATTCTACAATGTAGAAAATAGTACAAATAAAGGAAAACCCTTGAATGAGTAGGTGAGTCCAAATTGGAGAATTTTGGTTCCAACTGCCGAGTCTTTATGAGACGCAGTGTGGGTGAACGGATGATCTCCGCATTTGTATTTCCCACCGTAAAGCATGGAGGAGGAGGTGTTATGGTGTGGGGGTGCTTTGCTGGTGACACTGTCTGTGATTTATTTAGAATTCAAGGCACACTTAAGCTAACACAGCATTCTGCAGGGATACGCCATCCTATCTGGTTTGGGCTTAGTGGGACTATCATGTGTTTTTCAACAGGACAATGACCCAACACACCTCCAGGCTGTGTAAGGGCTATTTTACCAAGAAGGAGAGTGATGGAGTGCTGCATCAGTTGACCTGGCCTCCACAATCCCCCGACCTCAACCAAATTGAGATAGTTTGGGATGAGTCGGACCGCAGAGTGAAGAAAAAGCAGCCAACAAGTGCTCACAATTCCAGGTGAAGCTGGTTGAAAGAATGCCAAGAGTGTGCAAAGCTGTCATCAAGGAAAAAGGTGGCTATTTGAAGAATCTCAAATATAAAATATATTTTGAATTGTTTAACACTTTTTTGGTTACTACATGATTCCATATGTGTTATTTCATAGTGTTGATGTCTTCACTATTATTCTACAATGTAGAAAATAGTACAAATAAAGAAAAACCCTTGAATGAGTAGGTGTTCTAAAACTTTTGACAGGTTGTGTATATCAAATCAAATCACATTTTATTGGCCACATGCGCCGAATACAACAGGTGCAGATATTACAGTGAAATGCTTACTTACAGCCCTTAACCAACAGTGCATTTATTTTAAATAAAAAAGTAAAATAAAACAACAACAAAAAAGTGTTGAGAAAAAAAGAGCAGAAGTAAAATAAAATGACAGTAGGGAGGATATATATACAGGGGGGTACCGTTGCAGAGTCAATGTGCGGGGGCACCGGCTAGTTGAGGTAGTTGAAGTAATATGTACATGTGGGTAGCGTTAAAGTGACTATGCATAAATAATTAACAGAGTAGCAGCAGCGTAAAAAGATGGGGTGGGGGGGCAGTGCAAATAGTCCGGGTAGCCATGATTAGCTGTTCAGGAGTCTTATGGCTTGGGGGTAGAAGCTTTTGAGAAGTATTTTGGACCTAGCCTTGGCACTCCGGTACCGCTTGCCATGTGGTAGCAGAGAGAACAGTCTATGACTAGGGTGGCTGGAGTCTTTGACTATTTTGAGGGCCTTCCTCTGACACCGCCTGGTATAGAGGTCCTGGATGGCAGGAAGCTTGGCCCCAGTGATGTACTTGGCCGTACGCACTACCCTCTGTAGTGCCTTGCGGTCGGAAGCCAAGCAGTTGCTATACCAGGCGGTGATGCAACCAGTCAGGATGCTCTCGATGATGCAGCTGTATAATTTTTTGAGGATCTGAGGACCCATGCCAAATCTTTTCAGTCTCCTGAGGGGGAATAGGCTTTGTCGTGCCCTCTTCACGACTGTCTTGGTGTGTTTGGACCATGATAGTTCGTTGGTGATGTGGACACCAAGGAACTTGAAGCTCTCAACCTGTTCCACTACAGCCCCGCCGATGAGAATGGGGGCGTGCTAAGTCCTCTTTTTTTTCCTGTAGTCCACAATCATCTCCTTTGTCTTGGTCACGTTGAGGGAGAGGTTGTTATCCTGGCACCACACGGCCAGGTCTCTGATGTCACGATCGTCAGGGAGAGACCAAGGCGCAGCGTTGAATGCGAACATTATATTTATTAGAATGATCACACGATCAAAATAACAGACGAAAACGTGATGTCTCTGGTTACATAAACAAACAAAACAAGAACAAGAAACCACAAACACAAAGTGAAAGACAGACAGTTAAATATGGCTCCCAATCAGAGACAACCAGCTGACACTCGTTGCCTCTGATTGGGAGTCACTCAGGCCAACATAGAAATACAAACTAGACCCACAACCTACAACACAAAACATAGAAACTAACACCCTGGCTCAACATACGAGAGTCCCCCGAGCCAGGGCGTGACAGTACCCCCCCATAAAGGCGCGGACTCCGACCGCGCCAACCAAACACAACAGGGGAGGGACCGGGTGGGCACTCCGCCTAGGCGGCGGATCCGGCTCCGGGCATGATCCCCACTCCTTCTCTAACCCCCCAAAGTACCCCTGGTCCGGTCTGGCCCTGCTGACCAGAGCTGAACTGAACACTGGTGGAGCGGATTGCTCTAGCTCCGGCGTGACGCAGCACCTGACCGGTGCCGGACCCGCCACCGGTGGAACAGGCACGGGCCGTGCCGGACTGACGACGCACACCACTGGCTTGGTGTGGGGAGCAGGAGCGGGCCGAGCCGGGCTGACGAAACGCACCACTGACTTGGTGCGGGGAGCAGGAGCGGGCCGGACCGGGCTGACGAAGCTCACCACTGACTTGGTGCGGGGAGCAGGAACGGGCCGTGCCGGGCTGACGACGCGCACCACTGACTTGGTGCGGGGAGCAGGAACGGGCCGGACAGGGCTGACGAAACGCACCACAGACTTGGTGCGGGGAGCAGGAATGGGCCGGACTGGTCTGGCGACGCGCACCACAGACTTGGTGCGGAGAGCAGGAACGGGCCGGACAGGGCTGACAAAACGCACCACAGACTTGGTGCGGGGAGCAGGAATGGGCCGGGCCGAGCTGGCGATGCGCACCGTAGACTTGGTGCGAGTGGCAGGAACAGGCCGGACCGTACTGGGAACACACACCACTGGCCCTACGTGGGGATCAGGAACAGGCCGGACCGGACTGGCAACACACGCCAGTACCTCTCGCCGTGCCTCTACATCTTCCACCCCCTCTTCGACCAGTGGCCCCCGTAACCTGGCGGCCTCCTCTGCCAATCCGCTGGGCCGCTCTGCCGCGGTCTCCTGCTGGCCCGTCGTCCACGGCTTTAGCCCCCCCCTAAAAATGTTCTGGGCTTCACTCCTACCCGTGGCCAAGGTCTCCATGTCCCTCGCCAGCCGTTCGCCCTTCTGCCACAATGTCAAGCCCCTCTCCTCCTCATCCGACTTGACCCAGTCGAGGAGGCGAAGGAGATCTGTTAGAGATCTCCCTGGCGATGGCTCCTGGACACGCTGCTTGGTCACATCTTGGTGGTTTCTTCTGTCACGATCGTCAGGGAGAGACCAAGGCGCAGCGTTGAATGCGAACATTATATTTATTAGAATGATCACACGATCAAAATAACAGACGAAAACGTGATGTCTCTGGTTACATAAACAAACAAAACAAGAACAAGAAACCACAAACACAAAGTGAAAGACAGACAGTTAAATATGGCTCCCAATCAGAGACAACCAGCTGACACTCGTTGCCTCTGATTGGGAGTCACTCAGGCCAACATAGAAATACAAACTAGACCCACAACCTACAACACAAAACATAGAAACTAACACCCTGGCTCAACATACGAGAGTCCCCCGAGCCAGGGCGTGACATCTGATATATGTGTGTGTGTGTGTGTATGTGTGCGTATGTGTGTGTATGAATGTGCATGCCTTGTCTCAGTCTTGCTCTTCACTTTTTGACCATGATGGGACAGCCAAAACAGCTACAGCATACCAAAACACATCTGTAACTCACATCTGTTCATGTTGGGGTTTACACTGTTGTGATTTTCCATCTCATTTCACTTTGCTGAGCTTACTGAGTGAGATGTAGCTCAGCTTTGAGCGTAGAGGCATCAAGATGTATTGGTGTGTGGATCGACATCACAAAACTAAAATGCATTGTTCATTTATAAGTGGTTGCATTTCCATGAAGGGTTCAATCTAATTCTAAGTCCATTCAGTTGGGCTATCTATTGTGTTCTAATGTGTATGTCTGGATTAATGTAAGAGCCATTCAACCATAGAACCATAGAACCATCAAAAAAGAATGACTGATTGTAATTCTATGGTAAGAACTTGGTCTGATCGTCATTCAGGCCCCTAACCTCTGGTCTTTCTGGCCTTGCCCCCATCTGGGTTGATTGCATTAGGGTTTACATGTTTAATCTCATAAATGTGAAATGGACGTATATTCCGATCAGACAAACAGACTGGTCTCACGTACCCACACCCTCTTTGTGACACAGACCAACCCAGGTACAGATGGGATAGCAATCTGTGTATAAGGCTGTTATGGTGAAACAGTTGGTCGTGGGTAAGTTTTATGCACAGCGGTTGGGTGATCTGACAGAACTATGCAGCAATCTGCATAAGGATGCTATGGGTTTTCTGTGGAAAGTTGTTGTGTTTCTGTTGAAAACATCATGGCTAGCTGGCTATACGCATTAAAGCAGTGGTTTTCAAGGTTGGGGTTGCGACCCCACAGTGGGGTCGAATTAAAGACATTTATAAAAAATAAAAACAATTGGGGAGGGGGGGGGGGGGGGGGGGGGCAACAAAAAGGTACAGATTATTGTGACAATATACACACGTTTTGAGAAAAATAATCTGAAAAATACAATTTCATTGGTTTCTTAATTTTGATAAGAATAAGAATTTAAGATTATTTGTTGATGTGAAAATTGAAATGTACCAACTTTAAGGTTGTGCAATTAGATTTGGGGTGGGGTCTTGAGAAATAATTTGGGAAGAAATGGGGTCCCCAGAAATTCTGGTGGAAAAAAGGGGTCCCAGCTGAAAAAGTTTAAATACCACTGCAGAGGGATGTTTGTCCTATCATATGAACCTTAAGAAAGGTTTGCTTGGTCATTGGCCTCTAAATCAATAACTGAGGATAAATTGAATATCTTGGAGTGAATAGGAGGTTCAGGAAGGAATTAGCTTGGTTGCTCTCTTTCTCATGTAGTACACAATGATTCAGCAGTTTCTAATGTGGGAGGGTGTTTGTAAGAGAGAGAAGGACCAAGTTCAGTGTAACAATGACTGTTGAGTAGGAGAATACAGCAGTAGCGATGCGTGGGTAAAATCACCGGGGAAGCCAAGCCAGGGAAAAAAAGCCATATTACAACCTATGTGTTATGATAAAAAAGTTAATATGCCTTGCAACCGTGATATATATAGACCTAAAACCGAGAAAATAAGAAGACACAGTGGCAGAATAAATTCAACCACACCTTTTTTTAAATATATATATTATTTTTTTAGGGGGTAGATCAGCTTTAATATTGCAGATAGATTGTAACTTCCATCAATGTAATTGTCTGCATCACTTCCAATCCCCCATATGTTTATTTTTTCTATACACACATACATACATATACATACATACATCCATACAGTGGGGAAAACAGTATTTAGTCAGCCAACAATTGTGCAAGTTCTCCCACTTAAAAAGATGAGAGGCCTGTAATTTTCATCATAGGTACACGTCAACTATGACAGACAAAATGAGGAAAAAAAATCCAGAAAATCACATTGTAGGATTTTTAATGAATTTATTTGCAAATTATGGTGGAAAATAAGTATTTGGTCAATAACAAAAGTTTCTCAATACTTTGTTATATACCCTTTGTTGGCAATGACACAGGTCAACATTTTTCTGTAAGTATTCACAAGGTTTTCACACACTGTTGCTGGTATTTTGGCCCATTCCTCCATGCAGATCTCCTCTAGAGCAGTGATGTTTTGGGGCTGTCGCTGGGCAACACAGACTTTCAACTCCCTCCAAAGATTTTCTATGGGGTTGAGATCTGGAGACTGGCTAGGCCACTCCAGGACCTTGAAATGCTTCTTACGAAGCCACTCCTTCGTTGCCCGGGCGGTGTGTTTGGGATCATTGTCATGCTGAAAGACCCAGCCACGTTTCATCTTCAATGCCCTTGCTGATGGAAGGAGGTTTTCACTCCAAATCTCACGATACATGGCCCCATTCATTCTTTCCGTTACACGGATCAGTCGTCCTGGTCCCTTTGCAGAAAAACAGCCCCAAAGCATGATGTTTCCACCCCCATGCTTCACAGTAGGTATGGTGTTCTTTGGATGCAACTCAGCATTCTTTGTCCTCCAAACACGACGAGTTGAGTTTTTACCAAAAAGTTCTATTTTGGTTTCATCTGACCATATGACATTCTCCCAATCCTCTTCTGGATCATCCAAATGCACTCTAGCAAACTTCAGACGGGCCTGGACATGTACTGGCTTAAGCAGGGGGATACGTCTCGCACTGCAGGATTTGAGTCCCTGGCGGCGTAGTGTGTTAATGATGGTAGGCTTTGTTACTTTGGTCCCAGCTCTCTGCAGGTCATTCACTAGGTCCCCCCGTGTGGTTCTGGGATTTTTGCTCACCGTTCTTGTGATAATTTTGACCACACGGGGTGAGATCTTGCGTGGAGCCCCAGATCGAGGGAGATTATCAGTGGTCTTGTATGTCTTCCATTTCCTAATAATTGCTCCCACAGTTGATTTCTTCAAACCAAGCTGCTTACCTATTGCAGATTCAGTCTTCCCAGCTTGGTGCAGGTCTACAATTTTGTTTCTGGTGTCCTTTGACAGCTCTTTGGTCTTGGCCATAGTGGAGTTTGGAGTGTGACTGTTTGAGGTTGTGGACAGGTGTCTTTTATACTGATAACAAGTTCAAACAGGTGCCATTAATACAGGTAACGAGTGGAGGACAGAGGAGCCTCTTAAAGAAGAAGTTACAGGTCTGTGAGAGCCAGAAATATTGCTTGTTGGTAGATAACCAAATACTTATTTTCCACCATAATTTGCAAATAAATTCATAAAAAATCATACAATGTGATTTTCTGGATTTTTTTTTCTCAATTTGTCTGTCATAGTTGACGTGTACCTATGATGAAAATTACAGGCCTCTCTCATCTTTTTAAGTGGGAGAACTTGCACAATTGGTGGCTGACTAAATACTTTTTTTCCCCACTGTACATACATACATACATTTACATTTTACATTTACATTTACATTTTAGTCATTTAGCAGACGCTCTTATCCAGAGCGACTTACAGGAGCAATTAGGGTTAAGTGCCTTGCTTAAGGGCACATCGACAGATTTTTCACCTAGTCGGCTCGGGGATTAGAACCAGCGACCTTTCGGTTACTGGCACAACGCTCTTACCCACTAAGCTACCTGCCGCCCTATACATACATACATACATACATACATACATACATACATACATACATACATACATACATACATACATACATACATACATACATACATACATACATACATACATACATACATACATACATACATACATACATACATACATACATACATACATACATACATACATACATACATACATACATACATATATACACATACATATACAGTGAGGGAAAAAAGTATTTGATCCCCTGCTGATTTTGTACGTTTGCCCACTGACAAAGACATGATCAGTCTATAATTTTAATGGTATGTTTATTTGAACAGTGAGAGACAGAATAACAAAAAAAATTATCCAGAAAAACACGTTATAAATTGATTTGCATTTTAATGAGGGAAATAAGTATTTGACCCCTCTGCAAAACATGACTTAGTACTTGGTGGCAAAACCCTTGTTGGCAATCACAGAGGTCAGACGTTTCTTGTAGTTGGCCACAAGGTTTGCAAACATCTCAGGAGGGATTTTGTTCCACTCCTCTTTGCAGATCTTCTCCAAGTCATTAAGGTTTTGAGGCTGACGTTTGGCAACTCGAACCTTCAGCTCCCTCCACATATTTTCTATGGGATTAAGGTCTGGAGACTGGCTAGGCCACTCCAGGACCTTAATGTGCTTCTTCTTGAGCCACTCCTTTGTTGCCTTAGCCATGTGTTTTGGGTCATTGTTATGCTGGAATACCCTTTCACGACCCATTTTCAATGCCCTGGCTGAGGGAAGGAAGTTCTCACCCAAGATTTGACGGTACATGGCCCCGTCCATCCTCCCTTTGATGCGGTGAAGTTGTCCTGTACCCTAAGCAGAAAAACACCCCCAAAGCATCATGTTTCCACCTCCATGTTTGACGGTGGGGATGGTGTTATTGGGGTCATAGGCAGCATTCCTCCTCCTCCAAACACGGCAAGTTGAGTTGATGCCAAAGAGCTCGATTTTGGTCTCATCTGACCACAACACTGTCACCCAGTTCTCCTCTGAAACATTCAGATGTTCATTGGCAAACTTCAGACGGGCCTGTATATGTGCTTTCTTGAGCAGGGGGACCTTGCGGGCGCTGCAGGATTTCAGTCCCTCACGGCGTAGTGTGGTACCAATTGTTTTCTTGGTGACTATGGTCCCAGCTGCCTTGAGATCATTGACAAGATCCTCCCGTGTAGTTCTGGGCTGATTCCTCACCGTTTTCATGATCATTGCAACTCCACGAGGTGAGATCTTGCATGGAGCCCCAGGCCGAGGGAGATTGACAGTTATTTTGTGTTTCTTCCATTTGCGAATAATTGCACCAACTGTTGTCACCTTCTCACCAAGCTGCTTGGCGATGGTCTTGTAGCCCATTCCAGCCTTGTGTAGGTCTACAATCTTGTCCCTGACATACTTGCAGAGCTCTCTGGTCTTGGCCATGGTGGAGTGTTTGGAATCTGATTGATTGATTGCTTCTGTGGACAGGTGTCTTTTATGCAGGTAACAAGTTGAGATTAGGAGCACTCCCTTTAAGAGTGTGTTCCTAATCTCAGCTCGTTACCTTTATAAAAGACACCTGGGAGCCAGAAATCTTTCTGATTGAGAGGGGGTCAAATACTTTTTTCCCTCATTAAAATGCAAATCAATTTATAACATTTTTGACATGCGTTTTTCTGGATTTTTTTGTTGTTATTCTGTCTCTCACTGTTCAAATAAACCTACCATTAAAATTATAGACTGATTATTTCTTTGTCAGTGGGCAAACGTACAAAATCAGCAGGGGATCAAATACTATTTTCCCTCACTGTACATATCCTTTAAAAAAATATATACAGTGGGGAAAACAAGTATTTAGTCAGCCACCAATTGTGCAAGTTCTCCCACTTAAAAAGATGAGAGAGGCCTGTAATTTTCATCATAGGTACACGTCAACTATGACAGACAAAATGAGAAAAAATAATCCAGAAAATCACATTGTAGGAATTTTTATGAATTTATTTGCAAATTATGGTGGAAAATAAGTATTTGGTCAATAACAAAAGTTTCTCAATACTTTGTTATATACCCTTTGTTGGCAATGACACAGGTCAAACGTTTTCTGTAAGTCTTCACAAGGTTTTCACACACTGTTGCTGGTATTTTGGCCCATTCCTCCATGCAGATCTCCTCTAGAGCAGTGATGTTTTGGGGCTGTCGCTGGGCAACACAGACTTTCAACTCCCTCCAAAGATTTTCTATGGGGTTGAGATCTGGAGACTGGCTAGGCCACTCCAGGACCTTGAAATGCTTCTTACGAAGCCACTCCTTCGTTGCCCGGGCGGTGTGTTTGGGATCATTGTCATGCTGAAAGACCCAGCCACGTTTCATCTTCAATGCCCTTGCTGATGGAAGGAGGTTTTCACTCCAAATCTCACGATACATGGCCCCATTCATTCTTTCCTTTACACGGATCAGTCGTCCTGGTCCCTTTGCAGAAAAACAGCCCCAAAGCATGATGTTTCCACCCCCATGCTTCACAGTAGGTATGGTGTTCTTTGGATGCAACTCAGCATTCTTTGTCCTCCAAACACAACGAGTTGAGTTTTTACCAAAAAGTTCTATTTTGGTTTCATCTGACCATATGACATTCTCCCAATCCTCTTCTGGATCATCCAAATGCACTCTAGCAAACTTCAGACGGGCCTGGACATGTACTGGCTTAAGCAGGGGGACATGTCTGGCACTGCAGGATTTGAGTCCCTGGCGGCGTAGTGTGTTACTGATGGTAGGCTTTGTTACTTTGGTCCCAGCTCTGTGCAGGTCATTCACTATGTCCCCCCGTGTGGTTCTGGGATTTTTGCTCACCGTTCTTGTGATCATTTTGACCCCACGGGGTGAGATCTTGCGTGGAGCCCCAGATCGAGGGAGATTATCAGTGGTCTTGTATGTCTTCCATTTCCTAATAATTGCTCCCACAGTTGATTTCTTCAAACCAAGCTGCTTACCTATTGCAGATTCAGTCTTCCCAGCCTGGTGCAGGTCTACACTTTTGTTTCTGGTGTCCTTTGACAGCTCTTTGGTCTTGGCCATAGTGGAGTTTGGAGTGTGACTGTTTCAGGTTGTGGACAGGTGTCTTTTATACTGATAACAAGTTAAAACAGGTGCCATTAATACAGGTAACGAGTGGAGGACAGAGGAGCCTCTTAAAGAAGAAGTTACAGGTCTGTGAGAGCCAGAAATCTTGCTTGTTTGTAGGTGACCAAATACTTATTTTCCACCATAATTTGCAAATAAATTCATTAATAATCCTACAATGTGATTTTCTGGATTTATTTTTCTCAATTTGTCTGTCATAGTTGACGTGTACCTATGATGAAAATTACAGGCCTCTCTCATCTTTTTAAGTGGGAGAACTTGCACAATTGGTGGCTGACTAAATACTTTTTTCCCCCACTGTATTTCCCTTTATTACTTTCCAACCCCACCACCCCTTCCCTAATTGGAGTAAACTAGTGAACAACAATGCTTAGGCCTCTACTTCCAGCTTCTACATACTATATACATTTTATGGACACAGTCAATTTTACAATAATTCTATTTTGTTTGTTTTTACTCCTGAACTTCCTCTACCCTCAACCTCTCCGATCATCTTCATGATGTCCATCCGGTTTGCTTCTATATGCCATATCTTCCTAACTGTGCTCTTTCACAAAAGCTCTCAACCTATAACCTATATACTTATTATGGACACGGTATGCTTACATTATTTGTTATCTTGTTGTTATTAGTTGTTGTTAGTTGTTATTAGTCCCATCCTTCAACTCCATTCAATACCACCATCTATCTCTTAACACCATCCATATTGGATTTCTATTTGCCATATATTTTTCAACTGTACTGTGATGTTTTACAAACGTTCTGAACCTTTCTATTCTAATTGTTTCTACAGATTGTAAATTGAAAATAAACATTTTGCTAAAAGTATTATTGTATTATTGATCGATTGACTATGGCTTTTCAGATCACCCAGTAATGCTATCTGCAGGGTTAGCTCCAAGTAAATATTGCAATCCTTTAGCCATTCATGGACCTGTGTCCAAAAACAAGCTACAAATGGACAGTACCAAAACAAATGATCTAATGATTCTGTCTCTTCGCAGCAAAATCTGCAGAGCTGGGAAGATTGTATCCCCCATATAAATAACATACTATTGGCAGCAAGAATTTTATATAATAATTTAAATTGAAAAATCCTAAATTTTGAATCCGGCGTCCTTTTGCGTATCAGTTCATAAACACTATGCCATGGGATCGGTACGTAAAAAATCTCTTCCAAACTATTTTGCAATCTATATGGGACGGCTGTCAATCCTTTGGTCCTTAAATGAAACTGTTATACTTTTTTATTAATCACAGTTTTCTTTAACCAATTATGTTCTTTAATGCAAGACTGACAGACAAGTTCCTTACTTTTTCCCTCTTCCACTTTCCTCTTCCATTTTTGCGATAATGCTGCAATTATTTGGTTGTAATTTTGGGTAGAGCAGACATTTACATATGTTTTTGTTAGCTGCATGTGCGACATAACTCCGCCAGTCCTACCGATGATATAATTTACGAAGATTATACCTTTTTTAAACATTTTCAAAATAATTAACATTTTTTTTTTATCAATTAGTATATTTGAGTTTAACCACAGTATTTGTTGCATTATTTGTTTTGTCGTTTCTGGAGGATTAAATTGAAATTGCAACCAACTTTGTATGGCTTGTTTTTTAAATAGTGATATTTGGGAGATTATTTCCTTTTCAAATCATTGAAAGTGATAGGTTGTAATCTGAATAAAGGGAAAAAGGCCATTCTTGAACATTGGGTGAGACAATCTTACTAATTTGCTAGAGAACCAGTTCAGATTTAAGTATAACTTTTGTATGACTGAAGCTTTTAGTGATAGGTCTAATGCTTTAATATTGAATCATTTCTGTCCTCCGAATTCATATTCATTATATAAATAGGCCTGTTTAATTTTGTCTGGCTTGCCATCCAAATAAAATTGAATATTTTTTTCTCATATAATTTAAAAAACTGTTCGCTAGGCGTAGGCAAGACCATAAACAAATAGGTAAACTGGGATAATACTAAAGAGTTAATCAGGGTGATTTTTCCACAAATTGACAGGTATTTACCTTTCCATGGTAGCAAGATCTTATCTATTTTTGCTAACTTTCTATTAAAATGTATTGGAGTGAGATCATTTATTTCATTTGGGATATGTATTCCGAGTATATCCACATCACCATCAGACCATTTTATTGGTAAACCACATGGTAATGTAAAAATTGTATTTTTTAGTGATCAAATACATAATATAGTACATTTATCATAATTTGGTTGTAATCCAGAGAGGTTAGATAATCTATCTAGGTCCTCTACCACACCTTTGTTTCATCACAAAACCGGATAGCAACCTCTGTCCAGTGAAGTCTACAAAGTATATTGTACAGTAACAGACAGTTACATGACCTACAGCATGGTCAAGCAACTTAATGTTTCCAACATTTTCGGACCACTGAACAACTATTGATTTAGAACCACAAAGAGTTACCGCAAGTCACAAAGAAAACAGGAGCTGCCTCCACTAATCCAGCATAATTTCAACTTCAACATCATCTAATCACCTATGCTTAGTCTAATACAGTGACAACTAAAAGATACCAAAAACTATTTAGTCCAATCAACGTAAGCTAAATATGATGTGGCTGTCCATGGTACTGATTAATGTGTGTGTGCGTGTGTGTCTGTGTGTATGTGCGTGCAAGTAGAAACAAATATGTTGACTCACCCTACTTGTAGATAAACACCAGCAATGCCATCCACCTCTTTCATGTTGCCTAAACAGTCTTTGACTCTGTCATACAGTACACACTTTTAGTTTTTGTTGTGCTAGGCTACCTGGCTAAAATGCTTGCTCGCTAGCCTAACTTCCTTTCATGGGCAACGATTAGCCAGCTAGTTAACATTAGCATACTACATCTAGCTACATGTTTAACTTCCATTCTCTCAGGCCAGGGGCACAATGTATACATTAATTATTGGATCA
The DNA here is from genome assembly GCF_964263955.1 of Coregonus lavaretus. Lineage (NCBI taxonomy): Eukaryota > Metazoa > Chordata > Actinopteri > Salmoniformes > Salmonidae > Coregonus > Coregonus lavaretus. The sequence continues at coordinate 11,786,442 of NC_139988.1, forward strand.
GAATCGCTGTTATAATCATTGGTCGGTACAGAGAATTAGGTAAAACCACTCAGCGTTGAGCTAAAAGTCCAAATCCCAATCTCCATCAATAGCTAATTTAGGAATGGGCTGATTTTAGCTAGCAAGCTAGCCACAGGAGGATAACAACACAACTAGATGAAACAATTACATTTTTTTTTCTGTCAAAGACATTTGGATTCTGGTGATGTGATTTGTGTGAAGCCGAATCCAAACTGGCTTCCCTTGACACTTATTTTTGGTGCTCCAGGACCATTCACAGCTGAGCTCACTCAGTTTAGCTCAACGCTGATTGGCTATTTGTTATCAAGGGAGGCTAAATGCTCAACACTAGAATAGAAATAACACAGTGAGTGTTAATTACCCCATTGTGTTACATTTTAGTAAAACTGGCAGGTGTAATGCAGTGTTTTTTACACTTTGGAGTGTTATATTAATGTGGGGTGGCAGATAGCCTAGCGGTTAAGAGCGTTGGGCCAGTAACCGAAAGGATGCTGATTCGAATCCCTTGAGCAAGGCACTTAACCCTAATTGCTCCTGTAAGTCGCTCTGGATAAGAGCGTCTGCTAAATGACGTAAATGTAAATTACATTAACACTATAATCAAAGTACTTTGTACACTCTGTAGAGTGGGACTATATGTACTCTGAGATGAACTCTTTAAGTGTTGATTTAACACTGTAAAATGTACTGTGTGTGTGCAGAGAGAAAGAGAAGGTAAAACATGCTGCTCAGACTGAGCTGCTCAGGGTCTTATCCAGATAAGAGGGACTTCTCCAGATAAGAGGGTCATCTCCAGATAAGAGGGTCATCTCCAGATAAGAGGGTCATCTCCAGATAAGTAGCCTCCAACTGCTCTTAAACACTAGTAAAACTAAATGCATGCTCTTCAATCGAACGCTGCTGGCACCCGCCCACCCGACTAGAATCACCACTCTCGACGGGTCTGACCTAGAGTATGTGGACAACTACAAATACCTAGGTGTCTGGTTAGACTGTAAACTCTCCTTCCAGACTCACATTAAGAATCTCCAATCCAAAGTTAAATCTAGAATCGGCTTCCTATTTCGCAACAAAGCCTCCTTCACTCATGCTGCCAAACATGCCCTCGTAAAACTGACTATCCTACCGATCCTTGACTTCGGCGATGTCATTTACAAAATAGCCTCCAACACTCTACTCAGCAAATTGGATGTAGTCTATCACAGTGCCATCCGTTTTGTCTCCAAAGCCCCATACACTACCCACCACTGTGACCTGTACGCTCTTGTTGGCTGGTCCTCACTACATGTTCGTCGTCAAACCCACTGGCTCCAGGCCATCTATAAATCACTGCTAGGCAAATCCCCGCCTTATCTTAGCTCATTGGTCACCATAGCAGCACCCACCCGTAGTCTGCGCTCCAGCAGGTATATCTCACTGGTCATTCCCAAAGCCAACACCTCCTTTGGTCGCCATTCCTTCCAGTTCTCTGCTGCCAATGACTGGAACGAATTGCAAAAATCTCTGAAGCTGGAGACTCTTATCTCCCTCACTAACTTTAAGCATCAGTTGTCAGAGCACCTTACCGATCACTGCACCTGTACACAGCCCATCTGAAATTAGCCCACCCAACTACCTCATCCCTATATTGTTATTTATTTTGCTCTTTTGCACCCCAGTATCTCTATTTGCACATAATCTCTTGCACATCTAGCATTCCAGTGTTAATACTAATTGTAATTATTTTGCACTATAGCCTATTTATTGCCTTACCTCCATAACTTGCTACATTTGCACACACTGTATATATATTTTCTGTTGTATTTTTTGACTTTATGTTTTTTTACCCCATATGTAACTCTGTGTTGTTGTTTTTATCGCACTGCAATGCTTTATCTTGGCTAGGTCGCAGTTGTAAATGAGAACTTGTTCTCAACTGGCTTACCTGGTTAAATAAAGGTTAAATATATAAAATAAGAGGGTCTTCTCCAGATAAGAGGGTCATCTCCAGATAAGAGGATCATCTCCAGATAAGAGAGTCATCTCCAGATAAGAGGGTCATCTCCAGATAAGAGAGTCATCTCCAGATAAGAGGGTCATCTCCAGATAAGAGAGTCATCTCCAGATAAGAGGATCATCTCCAGATAAGAGGGTCATCTCCAGATAAGAGGATCATCTCCAGATAAGAGAGTCATCTCCAGATAAGAGGGTCATCTCCAGATAAGAGGGTCATCTCCAGATAAGAGGGTCATCTCCAGATAAGAGAGTCATCTCCAGATAAGAGAGTCATCTCCAGATAAGAGGGTCTTCTCCAGATAAGAGGGTCATCTCCAGATAAGAGAGTCATCTCCAGATAAGAGAGTCATCTCCAGATAAGAGGATCATCTCCAGATAAGAGGATCATCTCCAGATAAGAGGGTCTTCTCCAGATAAGAGGGTAACACATATTGTCCCTACTCCTCCTGATTAATGTGCAGTTTAACTATTTCTCTTGAATGGGTCTCTACTTCCTATTAGATAAAGCCTTATTACACTTACCTTACTAAATGCAAGCCACACAGCTTTCCTCAAAGTGTTTAGAGTCTTACACGCTTATCAACTTGTGTAAATGATACTAAAATAAACCTTAAGTGTTGCCATGTGCCAAGTCTGCTGTCTTATCAAAGAGGGAACATATCTACACATGCTTACACACATACATATGCACGCACAAACACACTCACGGGCACAAGCAAACACACATCGATGCACACATGCTCAGACACTGACACACTGAGTATGTAGACGGGCCATATGTAAACCATTATGCCCAGGAAGGAACTGACCAAGATGAGCACATATACACGCCTGCACGCACGCATGCACACACACACACACACACACGTACACACACGTACAAAAAACACGCACACACAGACACACTTGCATGCAGAACAGAACAGAGTGCTATAAATCAGAGTAGGTGTCTGCTACACACAGAGAAACAGACAGAAACAGACAGAGAGAGAGACAGAGACACAGACAGAGAAACAGACAGGTTAACAGACAGAGAAAGAGAGAGAAACCGAAATGTTAAAAAAATAAACATTTTTAGCAGACGCTCTTATCCAGAGCGACTTACATGAGCAATTAGGGTTAAGTGCCTTGCTCAAGGGCACATCGACAGATTTTTCACCTAGTCGGCTCGGAGATTAGAACCAGCGACCTTTCGGTTACTGGCACAACGCTCTTAACCACTAAGCTACCTGCCGCCCCATGTTAACAGCAGAGAAACATACAGAGATGCAGACAAGTTAACAGACTGAGAAACAGACAGGTTAACAGACAGAGAAACAGACAGAGAAACAGACAGGTTAACAGACAGAGAGACAGACAGAGAGACAGACAGAGAAAGAGACAGAAAACCAGACAGAGAAACAAACATGTTAACAGACAGAGACACAGACAGAGAAACAGACAGAGAAACAGACATGTTAACAGACAGGTTAACAGAAAGAGAAACAGACAGGTTAACAGACAGAGAAACCGACATGTTAACAGACAGAGAAAAAGACAGGTTAACAGACAGGTTAACAGACAGAAACAGACAGAGAAACAGACAGAGAAACAGGCAGGTTAACAGACAGAGAAACAGACAGGTTAAGAGACAGAGAAACAGACAGGTTAACAGAAAGAGAAACAGAGAGAAACCGACATGTTAACAGACAGAGAAAAAGACAGGTTAACAGACAGGTTAACAGACAGAGAAACAGAGAGAGAAACAGAGAGAGAAACAGACAGGTTAACAGACAGAGAAACAGACAGAGAAACAGACAGGTTAAGAGACAGAGAAACAGTCAGGTTAACAGAAAGAGAAACAGACAGGTTAACAGACAGAGAAACCGACATGTTAACAGCAGAGAAACATACAGAGAAACAGACAGGTTAACAGACAGAGAAACAGAAAGAGAAACAGACAGAGAGACGGACAGGTTAACAGACAGACAAACAGAATGATAAACAGACAGGTTAACGGACAGAGAGACAGACAGAGAAACAGACAGAGAAACAGACAGGTTAACAGACCGAGAAACAGACAGAGAGACAGACAGAGATACAGACAGAGAAACAGGAGTTTATTTCTATAGTCTTTCTATAGTGGCAGGCAGCAAGACTTCTATAGGTTGGCTATAGTGGCAGGCAGCAAGGCTTCACTCTGTCCTATCATCTTTTTCAATCATAGTGCCTGCCTGCAGTCTCCATCAGTGTGCAATGGAAAATGAACTAATTAATCCTTTGATGTGAGCCCTGCATATTATTGGCCTCACGCATATTGGTAATGGAAACCTTGTAAGGAGAACCATGGTTTTTATGTTTTGCTATTTTATGTTTTGTGTATAATTTTTTTACTTTTAATTTCCTGCTTGGGAAGTCACTTTCAACATGTGGTTGGTTTTTCATTAAAAGTAACCATGACACAAACAAGCAGAAACACAGACAGAGTAGTGGAGTGGACCAGGGTGTACTGGAGTGGACCAGGGTGTAGTGGTCTGGACCAGGGTGTAGTGGAGTGGACCAGAGTGTAGTGGTCTGGACCAGGTTGTAGTGGAGTGGACCAGAGTGTAGTGGACTGGACCAGGGTATAGTGGAGTGGACCAGGGTGTAGTGGAGTGGACCAGAGTGTAGTGGAGTGGACCAGAGTGTAGTGGTCTGGACCAGGGTGTAGTGGTCTGGACCAGGGTGTAGTGGAGTGGACCAGAGTGTAGTGGTCTGGACCAGGGTGTAGTGGTTTGGACCAGGGTGTAGTGGAGTGGACCAGGGTGTAGTGGAGTGGACCAGGGTGTAGTGGAGTGGACCAGAGTGTAGTGGTCTGGACCAGAGTGTAGTAGTCTGGACCAGGGTGTAGTGGAGTGGACCAGGGTGTAGTGGAGTGGACCAGGGTGTAGTGGAGTGGATCAGGGTGTAGTGGAGTGGATCAGGGTGTAGTGGAGTGGGTCAGGGTGTAGTGGAGTGGACAAGGGTGTAGTGGTCCGGACCAGGGTGTAGTGGAGTGGACTAGGGTGTAGTGGTCTGTAAAATGTGTAGTGGAGTGGACCAGGGTGTAGTGGAGTGGACAAGGGTGTAGTGGAGTGGATCAGGGTGTAGTAAACTGGACCAGGGTGTTGTGGACTGAACCAGGGTGTAGTGGAGTGGACCAGGCTGTAGTGGAGTGGACCAGGGTGTAGTGGAGTGGACCAGGCTGTAGTGGAGTGGACCAGGGTGTAGTGGACTGAACCAGGGTGTAGTGGAGTGGACCAGGCTGTAGTGGAGTGGACCAGGCTGTAGTGGACTGAACCAGGGTGTAGTGGACTGATCCAGGGTGTAGTGGAGTGGACCAGGCTGTAGTGGAGTGGACCAGGGTGTAGTGGAGTGGACCAGGGTGTAGTGGACTGGTGTCATCCGGGAAGGCTGCTGGAGTGATGAGGGCTGGGTGGTGACAGCAATGACATCCTGGCCAAGGGCAAAGAATACCTGTCCTGTCACAAGCTGCCGAGCAGGAAGATCCATCTGGGTACAATGGACAGGACAAACAGGCCAATTACACACGCAAGCTCACACACACACACACACACACACACACACACACACACACACATACAAACACACCCAAACACACACTGTCTAAATGACTATCGCCCCATAGCACTCACATCTATAGCCATGAAAGGCTTTGAAAGGCTGGTCATGACTCACAACAACACCATCCAGTGGTGGTTGGTGCCATTTAAGATGAGGGAGGGTGATTTTTTTATTGTATGAGCATGGCCTTATTTCTACAATGAACAAAAATATAAACGCAACATGTAAAGTGTTGGTCCCATGTTTCAAGAGCTGAAATAAAACACCCCAGAAATTTTGCATATGCACTTAAATCTTATTTCTCTCAAATTTTGTGCACAAATCTGTTAATATCCTTGATAGTGAGCATTTCTCCATCGCCAAGATAATCAATCCACTTGACAGGTGTGGCATTGCAAGAAGCTGATTAAACAACAAGATTATTACACAGATGTAACTTGCGCTGGGGACAATAAAAAGCCACTTTAAAATATGCTGTTTTGTCACACAACACAATGCCACAGATGTCTCAAGTTTTGAGGGCGCATGCATTTGGCATGCTGACTGCAGGAATGTCCACCAGAGCTGTTGCCAGACAATTGAATGTTAATTTCTCTACCATAAGTTGCCTCCAATGTCATTTTAGAGAATTTGGCAGTACGCCCAACCGGCCTCACAACTGCAGACCATGTGTAACCATGCCAGCCCAGGACCTCCACATCCGAAAAACTCATTCTGATTGGCTGAGCCTGGCTCCCCAGTGTGTGGGCCTATGCCCTCCCAGGCCCACCCATGGCTGCACCCCTGCCCAGTCATGTGAAATCCATAGATTAGGGCCTAATGAATTCATTTCAAATGACTGATTTCCTTATATGAACTGTAACGCAGTAAAATCTTTGAAATATATTGGACAAAACCAGGTATATTTACCCCTTTTCGTTCCGATTGCTTCCGTTTAAGATTTTTTTTTCAACAGAATCGGCAGAATGAATACACCCATGATCATATACAAACACAGTTCACTTTCATAGCAGCCACATACAAAGAGCATGATCACTTTGCTTGTTGTATATATAATTCCTTCTCGCAACTATCTACGCGCTCTTCTCCTCTCACCTTTTCCCTTCACTTGTGGACATCAGTGCACAACACATCAGTGTGGGACTAGGTGAAAAAACCTTTCCAAGCAAAACATTTATATCATGACCGCTAACCTTTACACACAGCCTACATTGTTGTCAAGTCATAGTCAACTAGAACTACTACAACTGATGCGTTAGTAAACCCGCTACAATCATGCAGTACAGTGTACAATAAGAAAACAGTTTAGCAGTTACACCGGCGAGCCCATGTGGTAATAAATTAATAACACCAAAAACGTACCTTGACTTGGAAGAGTTCCAGTGTTGTGTTTGATAGTCTTAGCCAGCTAGCTAACATAGCATCCCTCTCTGTTTGAGCCGGGTGTTTGAGTAGGCTCAACTAGTTAAAGTGAAAGTAAAGTATTTCTCTTTTTTTTTGCATTGTTGGGAAGGGCCCGTATAGCATTTCACTGTTAATCTACACCTGTTGTTTACGAAGCATGTGACAATTTCAGTTGACCCCATGCTCATGCTGTATGGGATTGGAGTGAAGACCGAGAACAATGACCACATCAACTTGAAGGTTGCAGGACAAGACGGCTCAGTGGTGCAGTTCAAGATCAAAAGGCACACACCTCTCAGCAAACTCATGAAGGCATATTGTGAAAGACAGGGCCTGACGATTAGGCAAATATGGTTCCGGTTTGATGGTCAACCCATCAACGAGACAGACACACCAGCACAATTGGAAATGGAAGATGAAGACACAATCAATGTGTTCCAGCAGCAAACGGGAGGTTTTCTTCACTAGGGGCCTATGTTCCCCACCAACACCCCTACCTCCCCTATCAGCTCACCTCTACGTTCCCTATTAATGTCTTATTTTCTGAAACTCTGCTTTTGAATTCCAAATTGACCTCTAGCTCCTATCCCTAGGCACTTCTTGCAGATCTGAAACGATTGGATAGGTTTGACCAATATGGTAATATCTCTGACTTGCTGTATGGTAGCCATATTGGATAATTCCAATCCTTTCAGGTCCACATAAGTGCCTAGGGAGTAAGAGTTTGGGGTCGATTTGTGATTCAGCATACCTATTTTTACCACTGTCAATACCATTCACTCTGATATTTTCATAAAATGCACATAACATACTGTTGTATATTATATCATCCTTGGATTTATTCTGTAAATAAACATCTGTAAGTAAGGGTTGTGAGTGAGGGTACCTATTTTTGTCATATCCTGTTTCATGTGCCAAACTAATCCAGCAATCAAAGCCTACAATTCTGGACAATGTCTTTTTTGGAAGTTGAGTGTAAGTTCTTTACGTCTAATTCATCAGTTTTGACGATTGCTGGTCTGCAGACTTTTCAGTTTTTGTTTTCAGAGATGGATTATTTATCTTTTTTTAAATACTTATGTTTTATTGCGGTCCTCTGTAGCTCAATTGGTAGCGCATGGCGCTTGTAACGCCAGGGTAGTGTGTTCAATCCCCGGGACCACCCCATAGGTAAAAATGTATGCACACATGACTGTAAGTCGCTTTGGATAAAAGTGTCTGCTAAATGGCATATTATTATTGTTACATCACCAGGTGGTAAATGAGTTAATAGACCAATACGAAAGAGAGTTCCAAACAGCTAGTTTTCAGTTTTCCCCTCCCCACTCAGATCATTCCCAGACAGGCCTAGCAAAATTCTTGCTTGAGAAATTGCTCTTTGCTAAGAAGCTATTTGTGTTTCTTTTTGAACATTTTAATTAAAAACAATCACAGTAAGGTACTTCATTGTTACCCAGAAATGATTTGATATTGAGATAAAACGGCTGCAATGGACCTTTAATCTTTGGTCAGACTCTTCCTATAGTTGCCCGCCCAGCCAAACTGAGCAATCGGGGGAGAAGGGCCTTGGTCAGGGAGGGGACCAAGAACCCGATGGTCACTCTGACAGAGCTCCAGAGTTATTCTGTGGAGATGGGAGAACCTTCCATAAGGACAACCATCTCTGCAGCACTCCACCAATCAGGCCTTTATGGTGGCCAGACGGAAGCCACTCCTCAGTAAAAGGCACATGACAGCCCACAGGCACCTAAAGGACTCGCAGACCATGATAAGCAAGTTTCTCTGGTCTGATGAAACCAAGATTGAACACTTTGGCCTGAATGCCAAGTGTCATGTCTGGTGGAAACCTGGCACCATCCCTACGGTGAAGCATGGCGGTGGCAGCATCATGCTGTGGGGATGTTTTTCAGCGGCAGGGACTGGGAGACTAGTCAGGATGGAAGGAAAGATGAACAGAGCAAAGTACAGAGAGATCCTTAATGAAAATCTGCTCCAGAGCACTCAGGACATCAGAGTTGGGCGAAGGTTCACCTTCCAACAGGACAACGACCCTAAGCACACAGCCAAGAAAATGCATGAGTGGCTTCAGGACAAGTCTCTGAATGTCCTTGAGAGGCCCAGCCAGAGCCCGACTTGAACCCGATCAAACATCTCTGGAGAGACCTGAAAATAGCTGTGCGGTGACGCTCCCCATCCAACCTGACAGAGCTTGAGAGTATCTGCAGAGAAGAATGGGAGAAACTCCCCAAATACTGGCGTACCAAGCTTGTAGCGTCATACCCAACAAGACTCGAGGCTGTAATCGCTGCCAAGGTACTGAATAATGGATCTAAATACTTATGGTAATGTGATATTTCCGTTTATAATATTTTATAAATTAGCAAAAATTTATAAAAACCTGTTTTTGCTTTGTCATTATGTTATCCATTTTAGAATAAGGTCGTAACATAACAAAATGTGGAAAAAGTCAAGAGGTCTGAATACTTTCCGAATGCAGTGTATTTCTCAAAGACTTCCTTCGATTTTTGTAATCATTATCAAACTATTTTTCATTCTCTATTATTTTTGCTCGCTCTTATGTTTCTGTAAATTAGCCAAGGAGGCTAATTTGTTAAAAAGTTTGTTCCAAACGGCCAAATGTACACCTTCATTGCTGTAGGACAATGTATTTTTTGGCTACTAATTGATTTTTGGTAGATTTCTGAAATGTTTGCACTCCAGCAATAGGCCTGTTTAGTGGCATGTCATTTATTGGGCTGTGCGTGATGCTTCATGGTTGGGTTCCGCTCTTCTCAGGTACACTGTGATTTTACTGTGGTCTGAGAGAAGTGTTAGTGGGCTGACTGTGAAGGCTCTGAGACACTCTGGGTTGAGGTCGGTGAGAAAGTAGTCTACGGTATTGCTGCCAAGGGATGAGCTGTAGGTTTACCTACCAAAAGAGTCCCCTCTTAGCCTACCAATGACTATGTACAGACCCAGTGTTCGACAGAGCTGCAGGAGCTATGCTCCATTTTAGTTTTTCACTTTGTCATAGTTGTTTCTGGGGGGGTATGTGTGGGAGGGAAAGGTTGTTGCTTCCTGGTAGGTGTTTATCCCCATGACTGTTAATAGTGTCTGGTTCTTCTGCTGTTCTAGCATTCAGGTCTCCACAGACCAGTACGTTGCCTTGGGCCTGAAAGTGACTAATCTCCCCCTCTAGAATGGAGAAACTCTTAATTGAAGTAGGGTGATTCTAAGGGGGGAATGTATGTTGCACAGAGGAAGATGTTTTTATCGGTTAAGATAGCCTCCTTGTAGATTTTTAACCAGATAAAGAATGATCTTCTTTTGACCAATTCGATTGAATGAGTTAGTTCAGATATATACCATATTAGCGTTCCCCCTGAGTCTCTGCCCTATGTGATTCCTTTTAATTTGGTGGATGGTACGATTATCTCCCTATAACCTAGTGGACAGCCAGTGGAAACATCACCCTGGCCCATGTTTCCTGTACTACCACAATATGAACATCATCCATTTATTTCAGGAAGTCTGAGTTTCTGCTCTTTAGCCCAAAAGCTGAGGACTTCAGTCCTTGTAAATTCCAACGTAAAAATATGTATTTTTTCTTTACCTTCAAAATTAGATAAAAATCCCACAGGAAGAAAACAATTATTCTACTGAACAAAAGTGTATTATCTCTCGCTCTCTCTCGCTCTCTCTCTCTCTCTCTCTCTCTCTCTCTCTCTCTCTCGCTCTCTCTCGCTCTCTCTCTCTCTCTCTCTCTCTCTCCACTCTCTCGCTCTCTCTCTCTCTCTCTCTCTCTCTCTCTCTCTCTCTCTCTCTCTCTCTCTCTCTCTCTCTCTCATCTCTCTCTCTCTCTTTCTCCTTTCTCCTCTCTCTCTATCTCTCCTCTCTCTATCTCTCTGTATGGCTCAGTTGGTAAAGTATGGTGCTTGCAAAGCCAGGATTGTGGGTTTGAGTCCTGTGGCTTCCCATATGTAAATGCATGCACGTCTGCTATATATTATATTATCGCCAGCGGCATCACAGTCTCGTGAGACCGCAGACTCTTGTGCTTGGTCAGGTCTTGGTGCAGTGTCTGCTGTGGCTGTAGAGTCCTACAAGTGAGAGATAGGCTCTGCCACATATGTTGCATCTGAAGGACAATTGATTCATCATATGGAGTATTCAGCACTCATTTAACTATTGCCATCACCATAGATTTTTCCGATGTTGTAATGGATTTCAATCTGATGTAGCTAGATATTAAACCTAAGTTGCTCATCAGTTTCAATATAAACTTTGAATGACTCCCTGCAGAGGCATTCAATTATACCACAGAAGAGTCATAAATCATATCAATAATGATTGAGTGCAAATCAATTAACGTGTTAATTTATTTATCGGAAACAATTATGTTGTGATGTAATGTACTGTAAAATGTCCAATTGTTCCTAATACACAGGTTCTAAAAACATGGCATGTTTCAGATGTGTTGAGCAAGACAAATGCTTTGGGTTAAAAAACATAATTATTAGATGATCCTAAACGAAATTCCCACCTTTCATGGTAGATTAAATGGGACATTAGGTGAATGGACAATCAGTCATATGTACCTTTTATTTTCAACCTCCACTTGACATTCTTATTAGTTTTTCTAAAGTTTCCAAGTTGGCTTAACTTTTTCAAAGTCATCAGAGTGAATAAATAATGTAATGATAATATATTTAATTTCATATCAATAAATTACATTTCCACATAGGGACCATTTAGTATTTCAAATGTTCCCATCACTTAGTGTTGTCACGACTTCCTCCGAAGGTGCCTCCTCTCCTTGTTCGGGCAGGCTTCGGCATTCGACGTCACCAGTCTTCTAGCCACTTCCGTTCCTCTTCTCATCATTCCATTTGTTTTGTCTTGTTTTTTTTTACAAACACCTGGTTCATATCCCCTCTTCAGTCCCTGTATAAGTATTTCCTCTGCCCCCCCATGTCTTTGTGTGTGATTGTTTCCATGTGGAGCTGTCGATAGCTTGGTGGAGCATTATGTACTTTATCGCTGGGATATTCACCCGTGCGTTTTATTTTCCCCAGTGCGCTGTTAAGTCGCACTGTAGTTGTTTTACGCATTGCTGCGAACCGCTGTATTGGCCGAATAAACCATTATTCTGTTATTTACACCTCCTGCGCATGACTCAGTCCAAATCACCCGCTACAGAATCACACACCCA